>NC_052069.1:71305166-71625166 GCF_015852505.1 Tachyglossus aculeatus | reverse complement strand
TAATGATAATAATTCTTGTTTTAAGTGTTTTAATAATAATAATAATAATAATAATAATAATAATAATAATAATAATAATAATTCATGTATTATGTGCTTTATGGTGTGCCAGGCACTGTACTGAGCGCTGAGGGGGTGGACGCAAGCATTAGCCGCAAAAGTCCCTCACCCCCAAAACCGACACACACAATAGCCCCCTGCCCCCAATCCACGCATGTGCGCACACAAACACACACACACACACAAGCCCCTCACCTCCCAACACACACACACACACACACACACACACACACATACACACACAATAATAATAATAATTCTTGTATTGTGTTTTAATAATAATAATAATGATAAGAATAATGATAAGAATAATGATAATAATTCTTGTATTAAGTGTTTTAATAATAATAATAATGATAATAATTCTTGTATTAAGTGTTTTAATAATAATAATAATGATAATAGTAATGATAATAATTCTTGTTTTAAGTGTTTTAATAATAATAATAATAATAATAATAATAATAATTCATGTATTATGTGCTTTACGGTGTGCCAGGCACTGTACTGAGCGCTGAGGGGGTGGACGCAAGCATTAGCCGCAAAAGTCCCTCACCCCCAAAACAGACACACACAATAGCCCCCTGCCCCCAATCCACGCATGTGCGCACACAAACACACACACACACACACACACACACACACACACACACACACACACACACACACACACAATAATAATAATAATTCTTGTATTGTGTTTTAATAATAATAATAATGATAATAATAATGATAATAATAATGATAATAATTCTTGTATTAAGTGTTTTAATAATAATGATAATGATAATAATTCTTGTATTAAGTGTTTTAATAATAATAATAATGATAATGGTAATGATAATAATTCTTGTTTTAAGTGTTTTAATAATAATAATAATAATAATAATAATAATAATAATAATAATAATAATAATTCATGTATTATGTGCTTTACGGTGTGCCAGGCACTGTACTGAGCACTGAGGGGGTGGACGCAAGCATTAGCCGCAAAAGTCCCTCACCCCCAAAACAGACACACACAATAGCCCCCTGCCCCCAATCCACGCATGTGCGCACACAAACACACACACACACACACAAGCCCCTCACCTCCCAACACACACACACACACACACAAGCCCCTCACCTCCCAACACACACACACACACACACACACACACATACACACACACACACAATAATAATAATAATTCTTGTATTGTGTTTTAATAATAATAATGATAAGAATAATGATAAGAATAATGATAATAATTCTTGTATTAAGTGTTTTAATAATAATAATAATGATAATAATTCTTGTATTAAGTGTTTTAATAATAATAATAATGATAATAGTAATGATAATAATTCTTGTTTTAAGTGTTTTAATAATAATAATAATAATAATAATAATAATAATAATAATAATAATAATTCATGTATTATGTGCTTTACGGTGTGCCAGGCACTGTACTGAGCGCTGAGGGGGTGGACGCAAGCATTAGCCGCAAAAGTCCCTCACCCCCAAAACAGACACACACAATAGCCCCCTGCCCCCAATCCACGCATGTGCGCACACAAACACACACACACACACACACACACACACACACACACACACACACACACACACACACACACAATAATAATAATAATTCTTGTATTGTGTTTTAATAATAATAATAATGATAATAATAATGATAATAATAATGATAATAATTCTTGTATTAAGTGTTTTAATAATAATGATAATGATAATAATTCTTGTATTAAGTGTTTTAATAATAATAATAATGATAATGGTAATGATAATAATTCTTGTTTTAAGTGTTTTAATAATAATAATAATAATAATAATAATAATAATAATAATAATAATAATAATAATTCATGTATTATGTGCTTTACGGTGTGCCAGGCACTGTACTGAGCACTGAGGGGGTGGACGCAAGCATTAGCCGCAAAAGTCCCTCACCCCCAAAACAGACACACACAATAGCCCCCTGCCCCCAATCCACGCATGTGCGCACACAAACACACACACACACACACAAGCCCCTCACCTCCCAACACACACACACACACACACAAGCCCCTCACCTCCCAACACACACACACACACACACACACACACATACACACACACACACAATAATAATAATAATTCTTGTATTGTGTTTTAATAATAATAATGATAAGAATAATGATAAGAATAATGATAATAATTCTTGTATTAAGTGTTTTAATAATAATAATAATGATAATAATTCTTGTATTAAGTGTTTTAATAATAATAATAATGATAATAGTAATGATAATAATTCTTGTTTTAAGTGTTTTAATAATAATAATAATAATAATAATAATAATAATAATAATAATAATAATTCATGTATTATGTGCTTTACGGTGTGCCAGGCACTGTACTGAGCGCTGAGGGGGTGGACGCAAGCATTAGCCGCAAAAGTCCCTCACCCCCAAAACAGACACACACAATAGCCCCCTGCCCCCAATCCACGCATGTGCGCACACAAACACACACACACACACACACACACACACACACACACACACACACACACACACACACACACAATAATAATAATAATTCTTGTATTGTGTTTTAATAATAATAATAATGATAATAATAATGATAATAATAATGATAATAATTCTTGTATTAAGTGTTTTAATAATAATGATAATGATAATAATTCTTGTATTAAGTGTTTTAATAATAATAATAATGATAATGGTAATGATAATAATTCTTGTTTTAAGTGTTTTAATAATAATAATAATAATAATAATAATAATAATAATAATAATAATAATAATAATTCATGTATTATGTGCTTTACGGTGTGCCAGGCACTGTACTGAGCACTGAGGGGGTGGACGCAAGCATTAGCCGCAAAAGTCCCTCACCCCCAAAACAGACACACACAATAGCCCCCTGCCCCCAATCCACGCATGTGCGCACACAAACACACACACACACACACAAGCCCCTCACCTCCCAACACACACACACACACACACAAGCCCCTCACCTCCCAACACACACACACACACACACACACACACATACACACACACACACAATAATAATAATAATTCTTGTATTGTGTTTTAATAATAATAATGATAAGAATAATGATAAGAATAATGATAATAATTCTTGTATTAAGTGTTTTAATAATAATAATAATGATAATAATTCTTGTATTAAGTGTTTTAATAATAATAATAATGATAATAGTAATGATAATAATTCTTGTTTTAAGTGTTTTAATAATAATAATAATAATAATAATAATAATAATAATAATAATAATAATAATTCATGTATTATGTGCTTTACGGTGTGCCAGGCACTGTACTGAGCGCTGAGGGGGTGGACGCAAGCATTAGCCGCAAAAGTCCCTCACCCCCAAAACAGACACACACAATAGCCCCCTGCCCCCAATCCACGCATGTGCGCACACAAACACACACACACACACACACACACACACACACACACACACACACACACACACACACACACACACACACACACACACACACACACACACACACACACACCCGCTTCGGTCCCCTTCCCTAGGACCAAAGCTGGGGCAGTGGGCCTCCAGCCACAGCAGAGACTGACCCAGAGGAAGGATCAGTCGGTCACGTTTAGTGAGCGCTCACCGGGTGCACAGCACTGTATCAAGCGCTTGGAAGGGTAAGCAAGCGCTTAGCACAGTGCTCTGCACCCAGTAAGCGCTCAATAAATACGATTGATCGATTGATTGATGATTGATTGAGTACAGTCTACCAAAGCGGGTAGAAACAGTCCCTGCCCACAAGGCTCCTACAGTCTAGAGGCGGCGGACTTGGAGACGAACCACCGCCCCTTAAGCTTCCCTGCCTCAATCAGCCCCATCTCCCCACAACACGCACACAACCCGCACACACACACACACACACACGTGTGTCCAGAATGAAGTGCGTGCCACTTTTTCCCCCAGACACACATTGGATTGGGCACCTCCCTCGCTTCCAGTTTCGGCTTTTATAATTCTATTAATGTAATGTAATAACGGCATTTGTTAAGCGCTTACTGTGTGCAAAGCACTGTACTAAGCGCCTGGGGAGTACAAGTTGGCAACATATAGAGACGGTCCCTACCCAACAGTGGGCTGTATTTCTTTTACTTGTACATATCTATTCTATTTATTTTATTTTGTTAGTATGTTTGGTTTTGTTCTCTGTCTCCCCCCTTTTAGACTGTGAGCCCGCTGTTGGGTAGGGACCGTCTCTATATGTTGCCAATTTGTACTTCCCAAGCGCTTAGTACAGTGCTCTGCACATAGTAAGCGCTCAATAAATACGATTGATTCTAAGCGCTGGGGGGGGATACAAGGTGATCAGGTTGTCCCACGTGGGGCTCGCAATCCTAATCCCCATTTTGCAGATGAGGGAACTGAGGCTCAGAGAATAATAATGTTGGCATTTGTTAAGCGCTTACTATGTGCAAAGCACTGTTCTAAGCGCTGGGGAGGATACAAGGTGATCAGGTTGTCCCACGTGGGGCTCGCAATCTTAATCCTCATTGTACGGATGAGGGAACTGAGGCTCAGAGAATAATAATGTTGGCATTTGTTAAGCGCTTACTATGCGCAGAGCACTGTTCTAAGCGCTGGGGAGGATACAAAGTGATCAGGTTGTCCCACGTGGGGCTCGCAGTCTTCATCCCCATTTTACAGATGAGGGAACTGAGGCTCAGAGAAGTGAAGTGACTTGCCCAAGGTCACACAGCAGACATGTGGCAGAGCTGGGATTCGAACCCATGACCTCTGACTCCCAAGCCCGGGCCCTTTCCACTGAGCCACGGTATTCTGATGGTATCGACACCTGTCTGCTTGTTTTGTTTTGTTGTCTGTCTCCCCCTTCTAGACGGCGAGTCCATTGTTGGGTAGGGATCGTCTCCATCTGTTGCCGAATTGTCCTTTCCAAGCGCTTAGTACAGCGCTCTGCACACAGTAATCACTCAGTAAATACGATTGAATGAATGAATTAAAATCACATCTCCTCCGTGAGGCCTTCCCTGACTAAACCTTTATTTCCCCTATTCTCTACTCATTCATTCCTTCTTCTGCGTTACCTTTGCACTTGAATTTCTACCTAGATTCACCCCATATCTGTTTCCCCTGCTAGACTATGAACCTGTGGCCGGGGAATATCCTTACAAAAATACTCCGTTTTATTATTTTTAGACTGTGAGCCCACTGTTGGGTAGGGACTGTCTCTATGTGTTGCCAATTTGTACTTCCCAAGCGCTTAGTACAGTGCTCTGCACATAGTAAGCGCTCAATAAATATGATTGACTGATTGATTGATTGATTATACCCTCCCAAGCGTTTAATGGAGTGTAGAGAAGCAGCCTGGCTCAGTGGAAAGAGCCCAGGCTTTGGAGTCGGAGGTCAGGGGTTCGAATCCCGGCTCCACCACAAGTCTGCTGTGTGACCTCGGGCAAGTCACTTAACTGCTCTGAGCCTCTGGGGGTAGATACAAGGTAATCAGGTTGTCCCACGCGGGGCTCCTTTAATTCTCATTTTCCAGAAGAGCTGAGGCACAGAGAAGTTGAGTGGCTTGCCCAAGGTCACACAGCTAAGTGGCAGAGCCGGGATTCAAACCCATGACCTCTGACTCCCAAGACCGTGTTCTTTCCTCTGAGCCTGTTGCAGCTTGCTGTTATCCCAGTGGATGACAGAGACAGCCAGGGCTGGAAGAGACCATTGAACCAGAGATGCCCTCGCCGGTCTCGGCCCTCTTTTAACCGGGGACACTCGTATTGATCTTAAAGCCCCTACCCGCACTGAATATTGACTTGGGACTGATCGTGGCTCAGCGGCAAGATCCCGTGCTTGGGAGTCAGAGGACGTGGGTTCTAATCCCGGCTCTGCCACTTGTCTGCTGTGTGACCTCGGACAAGCCACTTAACTTCTCTGTGCCTCAGCTGATCTGGAAAATGAGGATTAAAGGAGCCCCACGTGGCACAACCTGATTACCTTGTATCTACCCCAGTGCTTAAAACAGTGCTTCACACATAGTAAACGCTTAACAAATACTGTAATTATCTTCTAGACTCTGAGCCCGTTGTTGGGTAGGGACCGTCAATATATATTGCCGATTTGTACATCCCGAGCACTTAGCACAGTGCCCTGCATACAGTAAGCGCTCAATAAATGATTGAATTGAATGAATGATCATTCCACTGTAGGAAATTCTCAGTGCCCCTGGGTTAGAGGGCTTAAATGGTATATCAGAGATCTCAGGACCCTTGGGTTGAGGCTTAATCGCCATTTTACAGATGAGGTAACTGAGGCACAGAGAAGTTAAGTGGCTTGCCCAAGGTCACACAGCTAACAACTGGCAGAGCCGGGATCCAAACCCATGACCTCTGACTCCCAAGCCCGTGTTCTTTCCGCTGAGCCTGTCTCTGCAGCTTGCTGTTATCCCAGTGGATGGCCAGGTCCTTTACTATTAATGTTTTGTGTTTGCTAATGAATGGTTTCTTACTGTAGTATTGAATGTTGTCATCTCTTCCATCGGTAAAGCTATCACGAATCGCCCCATCCCTAATTGATTCCACTGGGATGTGACGCACGTTAATATGATCACTCATCCTATCCCACCTGGATTCTTCCATCAGCTTCCTTGCTGTCTGCCCATCCTCTTGTCTCTCCCTCCTCCAGTACATATTTTGCCCTGCTGCCTGTATTATTTTTCTACAAAAAAGTTCAGGATACGTCACCCCACTCCTCAAAAATCTCCAGTGGTTGCCTATCTACCTCCACATCAAAAAACTCCTCACCATTAGCTTTAGAGCACTCAATCATCTTACCCCCAACCTACCTCACCTTGCCACTCTCCTACTAAAATCCAGCCCACACACTTTGCTCCTCTAATGTTCACCTTCTCAATGTGCCTCAATCTCACCACCAACCCCTTGCTCACTTTCTACCCCTGGCCTGGAACACTCTCCCTCCTCAAATCCAACAGACAATTACTCTTCCCAGCTTCAAAGCCATATGGAAGCTCCAAAAGGCCTTCCCTGACTTAGGTCCCCCCCTTTCCTCTTCTCCCACTCCCTTCTGTGGGACCCTGATTCACTCCCTTTGTTCTTCCTCCCTCCCAACTCCAGAGCACTTATTTACATATCTGTAATTTATTTATTAATGGTAATGACTGTCCCCCTCTATACTGTAAACTCCTTTTGGGCAGGGAATGTGACTGTTTATTGTTGTATTGTACTGTCCTAAGCGTTTAGTGCAGTGCTCTGCACACAATAAGTGCTCAATAAATATGATTGAATGAATGAGTATGAGTGATTGACTCAATGATAGATACTGGATTATAGAGCACTTGAGAGTAGGGATCATGTGTACTAATTCTATTGTTCTCTCCCGAGTGCTTACTGCACATTGAGTGTTGAGCATACTCAGTAAATACTCATAAAGATTGATTAAATATTGCTTGTTTTTGAACACACAGTAAGCACTCAATAAATACGATTGATTGATTGATTGATTGAAAGGCAGAGAACTCTAGAAAAAAAGACACATGCCTGGGTATCAGAAGACCTGGATTCTTTTCTAGGCTATGGAACGTGACTGCTGTGTGTCCTTGAGTAAGCAATTTAACCTCTGTATGCCTTAATTTCCCCCGAAGGTGCCTATTCTCCTTCTCCCTTAGCCTGAGGCTTATGTGGGACAGGGATTGTGTCCTACCTATTCACCCCCGTGCTTAGTAGTAGAGTGGTTAGCACAGAGTAAGCATTTAATAAACGTTATCATTACTATCACAGTATGCAGGTCAGTTATAGAAGTAGGATTCTCAAAAATGTTGAAAAGCACCGATCATTGGGTGGATGTGTGGGCTGAGATTAGAATCCGATTCACATCTCAAACCTTTCATTAACGTGTTTTGGGACTCTAGACATTATCTATCTTTCTCATCTTAATTTTGTCTATCTCTGTTCTTGCTATTGGTAGCATCTTTCCTAGACCAACAGGATGCGAGATTGTAGACATGTGGAACAAATGACCCATTGAGGGAACGATCCTTAGGGCACTTTGCTTTTCCCCTGGGATCCTACCTGCTGCCTGTTGAACCCCCTAATTTTCCATTTAAAGTAACGTGCCCATGGCAAAGTTTGACAGGAGTTGTTCTGCTCCAACTAAGGAAATACCTTTGCCCTAGGGATCACACTGAACAGAAAACTCCTGTTCTGAACACTCTGCCCTTGCATCCATTGCAAATCTAGCTTCGGGATAATTTTCCTTTTCTAGGGTTAACCTCTGGAACTGAAGAAAATCCTTGTATGTAAAAAATTCAGCCTAGAGAAGGAATCCCCTCCTTTTTAGCTGAAGGAGGGAAGATTCTTCTCAGATTTCCTATCCTTTGCATTTTCAAAATACAGTGAGACCCCATTCCACTGCAGTTCTGCTCATATCATAATGCAGTCAGATTTTATAGACCCTGAGCCTCTAGAGTGTAGAGTGCTAGAGTGTAATCCTGCTGTGTTATTGTTAACAGCATTATTGGAAGATGGGAACAGACAGCTTGCATACACCAGGTTTTTAGCAATAATAGCCAGATCTTGTTTATTCAGTATGGGGAGAAGTAAACCTTAAGCTTCCCCTCTTTCTCCCTCCTGCTGATAGCCTTTGGGCTCTTTCACTGCTTGTTAGCATCTCCACCAGGGGTGGGAAGAGAGTTATCAAGAGGAGGTGGAATTCAAATCAGACCATTTTGCTACTTGTTAGTCCAAGTAACAAAAGGGAAATTACTACCACTGACTACAGTTAGCTTGGCTACTGGGTGTATTTTAACGGACATGCATTGTGGTTTAGCAGTAAAGGTAGGGGTCTGGGAATCAGAGACCCGGGTCTAGTCCCACCATTGGTCCACTGTGCGACCCTGGGGAGATAACAATCTCTTTGGGCCTCAGTTTCATGATCTGTAATCTGTAAACTGTAAAATGTTCTCCTTTCCTACTCCTTGAACCCATTTTTCATCCTGCTTTCTCATCTTTTTCAATAAAACAGCATCCTTCCTATCCCCCAAATCCTCAACCTCAGTGTCTTTCTAAACTCGTCATAGAATTTCAGGTCTTAAATTCAATTAGCTGTTAAATTTTTCCCAGATCCTCTCCCTCTTAAACATTGAAACAACCACGGACCCAATTCAAGTCACACCTGGTTATGGTTAGACTGCTATATCCCCCTCCTCATCTGTTTACCAACGTTCACACCTAGATGGAAGGCTGTAGCATGGTGAATTTGGAGAATGGTAGTATTTCCATACTCTGTGGACATTAATTATAATAATAATAGTAATAATGATAATAAAATCAATAATACAATCATAATGATGGTATTTGTTAAGCATTTACTATATGTCAAGCACTCTTCTAAGTGCTGGAGCAGATACAAGGTAATCAGGTTGCCCCTCGTGGGGCACACAGTTTTAATTCCCATTTTACAGA
The DNA here is from genome assembly GCF_015852505.1 of Tachyglossus aculeatus. Classification (NCBI taxonomy): domain Eukaryota; kingdom Metazoa; phylum Chordata; class Mammalia; order Monotremata; family Tachyglossidae; genus Tachyglossus; species Tachyglossus aculeatus. The sequence goes on along the minus strand of NC_052069.1, from coordinate 71,615,583 downwards.
TGAGATAACTGAAGCCCAGAGATGTAAAATGACTTACCCGAAGTCACACAGCTGACAAGTGGAGGAGCTGGGATTAGAACCCATGACCTCTGACTCCCAAGACCATGCTCTTCCACTATGCTACCTTGCTCCTCCAGCGTGCTCCTCCAGTAATAATGATAATAATAATAGTATTTGTTTAGCATTTACTATGTCCCAGGCACTGTACTAAGCACTAAGGTGAAAGAAAGTCAGGTTGGACACAGTTCCTGTCCCCTGTGGGACTCATAGTCTCAATCCCCATTTTATAGATGTGGTAACTGAGGCCCAGAGAAGTAAAGCCTCACCCTGGGCTTCAAGGCTGTCCATCACCTCGCCCCCTCCTACCTCACCTCCCTTCTCTCCCTCTACAGCCCATCCCGCACCCTCCGCTCCTCTGCCGCTAATCTCCTCACCGTGCCTCATTCTCACCTGTCCCACCATCGACCCCCGGCCCACGTCCTCCCCCGGGCCTGGAATGCCCTCCCTCTGCCCATCCGCCAAGCTAGCTCTCTTCCTCCCAAGGCCCTACTGAGAGTTCACCTCCTCCAGGAGGCCTTCCCAGACTGAGCCCCTTCCTTCCCCTCCCCCTTGTCCCCCTGTCCATCCCCCATCTTACCTCTTTCCCTTCCCCACAGCACCTGTATATATGTATATATGTTTGTACATATTTATTACTCTATTTTACCTGTACATATCTATTCTATTTATTTTACTTTGTTAGTATGTTTGGTTTTGTTCTCTGTCTCCCCCTTGTAGACTGTGAGCCCACTGTTGGGTAGGGACTGTCTCTATATGTTGCCAACTTGTACTTCCCAAGCGCTTAGTACAGTGCTCTGCACACAGTAAGCGCTCAATAAATATGATTGATTGATAAATACGATTGATTGATAGAGTTGCCCAAGGTCACGCAGCAAACAGGTGGAGAAACCGAGGTTAAGTACCATGACTGTCTGATTCCCAGGCCCAGGCTCTATCCACTATACCATGCTGCTTCCCTATGTGAACAAGGGGCAGGATGTGGACAAGATGAGAATGGGATTCAGCCAAGAAGTAGACTTGGAAGCAGTGAAGCATGCGAACACTCTGAGGGTTTATATATTTCCACATCAAACGGAAACATTTCACTCTAGGCTTCAAGGGACTCAGAAGCTCTCTCTGTCCTAATTACCTTCTCTCCACTCCTAGTACAACCCAACCTGCACACTTTTCTCTTCAAATGCCACCCCATTAATGGTGCCTCCATCTCATCTTTCTCTCCATTAACCCCTTACTCACCCCCCCCCCCCCCCCGCACCCCGACTGGCCTGGAACACCCTCCCCTTTCATAAGTGGCAAGCCACCCATTTAAACCCTATTTAAATCAGAACTCCTCAAGGAAGCCTTCCCGAAACTAACTTCTCATTTTCCTACCCTTTTCCCCTTCCTTCTTTGTAATAATAATAATAATAATAATAATGTTGGTATTTGTTAAGTGCCAAGCACTGTTCCAAGCGCTGGGGTAGATACAAGGTAATCAGGTTGTTCCAGGTGGGGCTCAGTCTTCATCCCCATTTTACAGATGAGGGAACTGAGGCCCAGAGAAGTAAAGTGACATACCCAAAGTCACACATCTGACAAGTGGCGGAGCCTGGATTAGAACCCACGACCTCTGGCTCCCCAGCCCATGCTCTTTCCACTGAGCCAGCTGCTTCTTTTTATAATCTATGCACTTCACCCACCTGCCCTAAGATATTCACCCTCCCCCATCCCCACAGCCTTTATGTAAATATCCTGATGCTCTCCTGCTTCCCCTATCTGTAATTTACTTTAATGCCTGCCTCCCCAATAATTCATGCTAGCCAAAGCCCCAGGGGCTGCTTCTCCCTGTTGCCCATTAGCAACTGATGCTTGTGGTTTTCTCTTAAGTCTGGCTCACCTCTCCAGCTTATCATGCCGCAAGAAGCATCTGTTTTATTAACTGATTTAAGATTACTGCCCGAGTCCCTTGGTCGATGACCTCCAGTTGGGGCCCTTCCCCAGACAACTTTCTTTGGCCCGCTCTCTACCACCCATTCTCTATATACTCCTGCACCTGGGCTCACCATCTTATCCCCCACTGTTCAAGTGAGTACCACCCTCTGGGGTGGAGTGATGTTGTTCACTTCTCTTCCTGCCCAAACATTCTACCGCACAGGTTTGGCATGCACTTGGATGTTAAATGCACTTGGCACGGCCACTTATATGAGTCTCTTGAAACATAAAAATCATCATCTTTGACTCCCTGCATGTTTGATCGTCATAGCTTTCAGGTAGTCAGTCTCACACATATCTCAATAGGGTTTCTTGTCAGTTTCTAACTAGGATGGACTAGGTTGCCTCCTGCTTTACCTTGAAGTAATCCTGGAAGAGCACACAATCCCCTTTATTACTATCGGGGAGCTGGTTGCCTTGGAAAGGCAAACTCCACCCTTGCATAGAAGGCATTTCAGTATTAAACTTTTCAGTCCCCAATGCTTTGTAAGCTCTTTGAGAACAGGTATTGTCTCTACCAATTCTGTTGTACTCTCCCAAGTGCTTAAGACAGCATGGCTTACTGGAAAGTGCATGGACTGGGGGGGTCAGAGGACCTGGATTCTAATTCCACCTCTAGCATTTGCCTGCTGGACAATCTTGAGCAGGGATCTGTGGCTCAGTTCCCTAATCTGTAAATTCAATATCTGTTCTCCCTCCCATTTAGACTGTGAGCCACATGTAGGACAGGGATCACGGATGACCTGATTAACTTGTTGTATCTTGCCTCAGTGCTTTGTTCAGTGCCTGACATATGGTAAATGCTTAAAAAAACACAAATATTATTAATAGTAGCACTCAATAAATACCGTTGATTCATTTATTGATCAGCACAAGGGTAATGGATGAAGAGGGCTGGTGAGTACAGTGGAGAGACAGAGAGCCTTGAATCCAGGGGTGAGGAGTCTAAACTCATTATGGGCAGGGAACCTGTCTACTCATTCCTTTGTATTGTATTCTCTCAAGTGCTTAGTATATTGCTCTGTACACAGTAAGTGCTCAACAAATACAGTTGATTGATTGATTAATGTGAGAGGTGGGAAATTATTTGATAGTTTTGAGAAAACAGGAAGTGTGTTGAACTATATTACAGGACAATGCTCTGGGGAGGGGGATGTCTACCATGCCTGAATTATTGTACTCTCCTAAGGGCTTATTACTGTGTTCTGGAAATGGAAAGTGCTCAGTAATTAAGATGATTGATTTAATATGGACTAAAAATATGGCTGAAACAGAGGAACCAATAAGGAGGCCAAGGTCAATACAGTAGTCCAATCTAAATATGATAAGTGTTTGAACCAGGGTAGGGCAGTATAGGTGAAAAAGAAGTGATGTCTCCATGAAGGTAACTCTGTATTTGAAGGGTGGTTGTCAAGAATGGCTCATCTCTTTATAATCAGAAACTTAGAAAGGTCATAAGGTAATGCATAAAATTGAAAATCGGGCCACGCACCACCTATAGCAAATGCTAAAGGACAAAATTTATGTGTGCACAGGGATGGGTTGGGACTGTTGATCGTTCATCTGTCAGTGGTTTCATTTGCAAACATGAAGGACAACTATATATTTTCACATTAGGAAAGAGGAACACCTCGCATCTCAATACCTGTGCTATATCAACTGTTTCTAATTTCATACTTAGGCATAGTCTCCCAGCATTTTTTATGTTGTGTTTCATTTTGGCCAAGTCTACATGTTGCAATTTTCTGGATAATCCAGGGATAGCTTAACTCATCCTATGACTAATATACTGCCTTATAACTTAGCAAGAACTTGATTTATATGAAAATATAGGCACATATCAATCAGTCAATAAATGGTTATTTATTGAGTGTTTCCTGTGTGCAGAGCACTGCACTAAGCACTTGGGAGAGTGCAATACAACAGAGTTGATAGATGGAGAATCAGTGTAGCTCAGTGGAAAGAGCACAGGCTTGGGAGTCAGAGGTCATGGGTTCTAATCCTGGCTCTGTCACTTGTCAACTGTGTGACTGTGGGCAAGTCACTTAACTTCTCTGTGCTTCACTTACCTACCTGTAAAATGGGGATTAAGACTGTGAGCCCCATGTGGGACAACCTGATTACCTTGTACCCTCCCAATACTTAGACCAGTGCTTGGCACATACGAAGCGCTTAACAAATGCCATCATTATTATTACACGTTTCCTGCCCATACGCAACTGGTGATTTTAAGGGGGAGATAGACATCGATATAGAGAATTGAATTATGAATTTATGCATAATTGTTGTGGGTCTGAAGACGGTAAATATCAAGTATTTAAAGGGTACAGATCCAAATCCATAGGTAACACAGAAGGGAGAGGGAAAAGAGCTTTATCAGGGATGGTTGCTTGGAAGAGATGTGATTTTAATAAGGTTTGGAATGTGGGGAGAGTGGTGCTCTGTTGTATATGAAGGAGGAGGGTGTTCCAGGACAGAGGGAGGATGGGGGCAAGAGATCAGGGGTGAGATAGATGATATTGAGGTAAATTGAATGAACTGATGTTGGAGGTGTGAAGTGTGCAGATTGGGTTATAATAGGAAATCAGAGAGGTAAGGTAGGAGGGGTCAAGGTGAGTGTTTTAAAGCTGAGGATAATTATTGTGGTATTTATTAAGCATTTACTATAACAGTGTCTATCACTGTTATAAGCACTGGGGTAGATATGTGAACACCAGGTCATACAGAGTACCTGTCCCACCTGGGGCTCACAGTCTAAAATGGGGGGAGAACAGGTATTGAATTCCTATTTTACAGTTGAGGAAAATTAAGCATAGTGAAGTTAAGTGACGTGCAAAGTCACCGATCAAGCAAGTGGCAGAGGTGGGATTAGAATGCAGGTCCTCTCACCTCCAGGCCTGTGCTCTTTCCAACGGCCGTGTTTGATGCAGAGGTGGATGAACATGCCCTAGATGCTCTTGAGGGGTGAGGAGATGCGGGCTGATTTTTTCTTAGAAAAATGATCTGGACAGCGGAATGAAGTATGGCTTGGAGAGAGACAGGCCTCAGGGAGGTTATCAAAGAGGTTGATACAGTAGTCAAGGCATGATAGGATAAGTTCTTGGATCAGTATAGTAGATTAGATGGAAAGGAAAGGGCACATTTTAGCAATGTTGGGAAGGTAGAATCGACAGGATTTGGTGACACTGAATATGTAGGCTGAATGAGAGATATGAATTGAGGATAATGTGGAGATTCTAGACTGTGAGCCCACTGTTGGGTAGGGACTGTCTCTATATGTTGCCCACTTGTACTTCCCAAGCGCTTAGTACAGTGCTCTGCACACACTAAGCACTCAATAAATATGATTGAATGAATTATGGGCTTAGAAGATAGGGAGGATGGTGTGGTTGTCTATAGTGATGGAAAACATAGGGTCGGGTTTGGGTGAGAAAATGAGGAACTCTGTTTTTGATATGTTTAATTTAATGTTTTAGTGACGTCCAGTAGAAATGTCCCGAAAGCAGAAGAGATGTGAGGCTGCAGTGAAGGAGGTGGATCAGGACTGTAGAGGTAAATTTCAGTATCTTCGATGCAGTTATGGTAGTTGAAACTGTGGAAGCAAATGAGTTCTCCAAGGGAGTAGGTGTAGATGAAGACTAGAAAGGGATCTAGAACTGGGCCTCGAGACTCTTACTTTTGGAGGGTGGGAGGCAGAGGAGGCCTTCTGGAGAGATTGAGAATAAATGGCCAGAGAGATTGGAGTACCAGGAGAGGACAGTATCAGTGAAGCCAAGGTTGGATAATGTTTCAAGGAGAAGGGGGTGATCCACACTGTTGTGGCAGCTAAGAAATTGGAAGATTATGATGGAGGAGAGGCTATTGGGTTTCGCAAGAAGGAGGCCATTGGTGACCTTAGAGAGGACAATTACTGAGAAGTGATGAGGGCAGAAACAAGTTTGAAGGGCATCAAGAAGAGAATTGGGTGATTAGGTGGAGGAATCAGGGTAGAAAACTTCCTCAAGGAGTTTGGAGAGGAATGGTAGCAGTGAGATGGATTTTAAGTGGAGGGAGCCGTGAGGTAAAGAGATAGTTTTTTAGAATCAGGAGTACATAGGCATGCTTGAAAACAATGGGAAGAAGCTATTGGAAACTGACTGGTTGTATCCGCCTCAGCCCTTGGAACAGTGTTTGACATAAAGTGTTTAACAAATACCATAAAAAAAGATGGCAGCCAGGGAGGGAAGAAAGGACAGAGCAAAGGTTTTGATAAGATGCAAAGGGGTGGGGTTGGAGGGGCAGATGGAGGAGCTAAATTTTGTGAGGAAGCAGGAGCTCTTCCACTTGGTAGTGGAAGGGAAGGCTGTGGTTACCAATGTGATTTTCTTGATGGCGATGGAGGAATCTGAGATTGCACGGGAGTAGCTTTAATCCCCAGCCCAGGATGCAAGGAACATGCCGGGAGCAGGGCCTTCAGTGATGGGCGGGAAGGCAGCTGATTCCACAGTGCTTTTCTTGGAGGTGATCGAAGAGTCCAAATGTGCCTGGGAGCAGCTTGACATTGTAAGCCCTTAACCAATATGGCAGTTGTAGAAGGAAGAAGAGAGGACTCAAGTATTTTGATAAGTTGTGAATGAATGGGATCTGACGTGTAGATAGAGAGGGTGGATTTTGACAGGAGGAGTGCAATTTCCTCTTGAGACACTGCTGGGAAAGTTGGGAAAGTTGAAGAGGGAACAGGAGGAAGAACGAGGGAGGGACTGGAAAGGATCAGAAAAGATTTTAGGGAGATCATGCCTGATTGTTTCAATTTTGTCAGTCAAGTATGTAGCCAGGTTATTAGCGGAAGGAGATAGGGAGGAGGGAGGAGTGGGAGACAGGGGGTTTGAGGAGGGAGTTAAACATCTGGAACACCTGACATGGACAATAGGTAGAAGGTCAATGAATATGGAGAAATGTTGTCACGGAGGAGAGGGAAGGTTTGAAGGAGGGGAGGATGAAAGTATGAATTAGAATTGGACAAAAACAGCTAGTCTGGATTTCTACCAGCAAGCTACAGCTTCAGCACAGGAGCTGAGAAGTTGTTCTGTGAAGTGATCCAGGATTCCAGGTTAATGGTACAAGATTGGTGGAGGGGCAGGGAGAAAGTGAGTTGAGTTCAATAGAGAAGGTGATGTGGAGAGCATCAGTCTTTGAGTTAGGATATAGTTTGGGTATGGAGATCATAAGGGACACAGTGACTAGAAAATTGGATGAGATCCAAAGTTTGGGGATCTCTGGGGGAACAGGAGAGTTTTGTGTGTGGGAGAGAAGGCAAATGAGGAGACTGTGCTCAGATAGAGGAGTTTCAGAATTGGTGAGTGTAGAGATTGTACAGTGATTAGAGATGATGTAATCTAGTTTGTGTTGGTGAGTAGGTTTAGTGGAGTGGAGCTTGAGGTCATTAGAGTTGAAGAGTGTGAGGAAGGATACACTGGAAGTGTTATAGGGGACATCCACTGGATATTGAAGGCCCCAAGGATCAATGTAAGAATGGAGAAAGAGAGAAGGAATGTGAGATAGGGATCAAAATGGTTCACAAAGTTTCAGGAGTGGTCTGGGGGATGATATGTAAAAATCTGTTTATAGAACAAGTAAACAGAGATTCCTGATGCTGTTCACATTCCTTTAACTAGACAGAGCCTAATCCTCCAAATACTTAAGCTATTCTTTGGGCAACAACTGGAGCTGCATTGAAACATTCTGGAGTAATTTTGGCACTTGTAGAACCAGGTTTTAACTTATTGCACTAGCGAGGTAATAGAAATATTATTATCTACGTATTTCATCTGTAACCTGAAATACATTCGCAGAACTATATGAAAAATTCCCTTTTAGTAAATTCTTGCTAACTTTATCTGGATTAAGCTAAGTACAGACCTTGCCCTTTTATAGAATTTTTAATGGTAAATCTCTGATGCTTGGATTCTGCTCAGCCACCTAGTATTGCTAACCATTTCAGGAACGGTATGTCATACTTAAATGGGCCATTATGCTAGAGAACATATTTGTGGAGGCAGAGATGAATGAAAAAAACAAGCTACCTATGACAGAATTGCACAAAATACCATTTTTTTCCTAAGGACACACAATATTGTGATGAATCCACTCTCAGAATAATTTTATTTATAAAAAATGAAAATGGTTTTCTCCATTCTCTACTTCTTCCACATTAAAGAGGAGATTTGATTGATTTATCAAATTTATGGGTGAAGAAGCAGTCCATTATAGAGCCCATACAATATTGTCCTGTCTAATGATTAGAATCATGGGCCAGTGAAATTGTATAATAATAGTAATAATGGTATTTGTTAAGCACTTACTATGTGCCAGGCACTGTTCTAAGTGCTGGGGTAGATACAGGATGATCAAGTTGGACACAGTCCCTATCCCACATAGGACTCATGATCTTAATCCCCATTTTACAGATGGAGGAACTGAGGCATCGAGAAGTTAAAGTACTTGTCCAAGCTCTCACAGCAGACAAGTGGCAGAGATATTGAGGGCAGTACATAGGGAAACACTTTGAAATCAATCAATCAATCAATCAATCGTATTTATTGAGCGCTTACTGTATGCAGAGCACTGTACTAAGCGCTTGGGAATTACAAGTTGGCAACATATAGAGACAGTCCCTACCCAACAGTGGGCTCACAGTCTAAAAGGGGGAGACAGAGAACAAAAGCAAAAGTTATACTAACAGTGATGTATATAGTCAGTCAAGCAAACAATCAGCAGGATTTACTGAGTGATTTTTGTGTGCAGAGCACTGTACTAAGTGATTGGGGAAAATACAATAAAGATGAAATCAATCAGGCATATTTACTGAGCTCTTACTGTGTGCAGAACTCCATACAAACCCTTGGAAGAGTACAATATAATAATAAATGGAGTTGTTAGACATGTCCCCAGGATCACAATGAGCTCAAAGTCTAGAGGGGAGACAGATATTAATATAAATGATTTACAGGTGTGTACACAAGTGCTATGGAGCTGAGGGAGGGGTGAATAAAGGGAAAAATACAAATGCAAGGATGATGCAAAAGGGCGTGGTAGAAGAGGAAATGAGGGCTTAATCAGGGAAGGCCTCTTGAAGAAGAAGTGCCTTCAATAAGGCTTTGAAAGTGGGGAGAGTAATTGTCTGTTGGCTTGTACTTTCCAAGTGCTTAGTACAGTGCTCTGCACACAGTAAGTGCTCAATAAGTACGATTGAATGAATGAATATCAATCAATCATTCATTCATTTAATCGTATTTATTGAGTCCTTACTGTGTGCACAGCACTGTCATATTTATTGAGTACTTACTCTGTGCAGAGCACTAGACTAAGTCCTTGGGAGAGTACAGTATGATAATATGACAGACCCATTCCCTGCCCACAATGAGCTTACATTCCAGAGGGGCAGACAGACATTAATATAAATAAATTATGGATATTTACATAATTGCTTTGGGGCTGGGACAGGGATGAATAAAGGCAGAAATTCATGACTATGCAAAAGGGAGTGGAAGAAAAGGAAAAGAGGGATTAGTGTGGGAAGGCCTTTGAAGGAGATGTGCCTTTAGTAAGGCTTTGAAGGTGGGGGAAGAGTAATTTTTGGATGTGAGGAAGGAGGGCATTCTAGGCCAGAGTCAGGACGTGGGCAAGAGGTTGGCAGTGAGACAGATGAAATCGAGGTACACTGAGAAGGTTAACATTGAGGGAGTGAAGTCAGGCAGGGTTGTAGTAGGAAAGTAGAGAGTTGAGGTAGGAGGGGGCAAATTGATTGAGTGATTTAAAGCCTATGGTAAAGGGGTTTCTGTTTGATGCAGAGGTGTATGGACAACCACTGGAGGAGCAAAGGGGAAACGTGGCCTGAACATTTTTGTAGAAAAATGAGTCAGGCAGAAGAATGAAGTATGGACTCAAGTATGGAGAAACAGGAAGCAGGGAGGTCAGCAAGATGGCTGATACAGTGATCAAGGTGGGATAGGATAAGGAATCATGGTAGATATGATCCCTATCTACGACAAACTTCCAGTCCAGAAAGGAACTAAGGTAGAGTTTATCATTATCATCATTACCTTATTTCAACTCACTTCACTACCCTGAAACAAGCCCAAATTCAACAATAGAATTTGGGGTCTTTCTGCCCAAACCCCATTTTTAAGGACCCGCCAAATATTAAAATTGTATATTTTACAAAATTTGGGGCATTTCTCTGCATTGTTTCCTGGCAGTTCTGACTGGACATGGACCCTTGAAATCATCCCAGGATAGTTATTGTAGTCTCTCAACCCCTGCCCTTGTGTGTGACTACAAATCCCCACTGGGATGTGAAGCCTGACAGGAGATAGGATTGACGATGGCAAAATCACCTGGATGATGAACATAGAATTGGCTGTTTACCAAATCTCACATCACCAAGACAAGAGGCACACTTTGAACCTTGAAGGTGGTAGAGTTAAAGAAAATGAAAGGATAAAGCTTTTTCACACAGCAGGTGGCAAGCATATGGAATTGGTTGCCATGGGGAGTTAGGCAGTAGAAGAAAATCAGTACCTTGAAGAAAGTTTTAAATACATTCATGGGCAAGAGGGCCCTAATGAGTTGTTATAAAGTTAAGGAAGTTAGAAGAAAAAATGAGGACTGCTCGGCGGTTCAGCAACGTACCATATATGGAGCAAAAGTCCATGACTGTTAAAGGGGAAAAATTAGGGGTGTTAAATGGCCCATCCCTAATCATGTGGATGGATGAAAGAGGACACCAAACATACTTCCCTTTCAAGCATCCTTCATCACCACTGAAGACAGACTGTTACATTGAACAGACCATCAACCTGACCATTATATCATTGCATACTCTTATTTTCTTGCTTTAACCATAAATCCCCCACTTTGAATTGCTGCAGAATGAATCAGTCAGTCTGTGATTTCAATTGAGCACTTACTGTGAGCAAAGCATTGTTCCGAGAGATTGGGAGAGTACAACAGAGCACATGAAATGAAGCCAGCCAAACGGAGATGGCAGATAGAAGCAAAATATTTGCCAACAATGGGAGCAGCAAGAACAGATACATCTGGTAGTAGTAGCAGTACAGAAAGAGTAAACTGATGCATAAATAAATGGGAGATATTATTGTGTGTAGAATGAAATATAGCAGTGGCTTATTAAGAGCACAGGTCTGGGAGTGAGAGGATTCTAATTCTGCTCTGACACTTGTCCGCTGTGTGATCTTGAGCATGGGCCTGAGAATCAGGTGATGGGTTCTAATTCCAGTTTTTCCACTTGTCTGCTGTGTGATCTTGGGCAAGTCCCTTCACTTCTCTTTACCTCAGTTACCTCACCTGATATTTGAGTTTGAGACTCTGAACTCCTTTGGACAAGGGCTGTGTCCAACCTGATTTGCCCCACCCCAGCACTTTGTACAGTGCTTGGCACATAGTAAGCACTTAACAAATGCCACTACTGTTGTTATTAACTTATCTGAAAGTGAAAGTGAGAATGATTAATTTGGAGGGTTTGGGGGAGCCTGTCCCAGCTGGGTACAAAGAATTTGATTCAGGCTTGGGTGGCTCAATTAAACCTTACCAGCCTGGATCCCAAAGACTACATGGGTTGACTACAGGCTTTATTCCATATTGCACATGAATTTTATTTGGAGTCCCCTTAGTGGCCTAACTTTGATCACTTAGCTATTTGTTTATTCCTATTCTCCACTCAAGAAAATACAATTTTTCTTATGGATCTTTCTATTGCTTGGAATCTCAGTTCATCTGAATTCTTAGATAATGAAGCAGAAATTCAGTAGCCATAGCAACTAGAATCACACTTCTACTATGCTGGGTCAGTAGAGTTCAGGAGCAAAGACTTTCTGAGCTCAGGGGATTTAAATCTCCCTCTGTCTATAGCTACAGCCATATGTCTCATGTGATCGACACTTCGATTTGAGTTGCTCATACCTTTAAAACAGTTTTCAGTGAGCTGATTATTAAGCCTAGTTTTACTATTGTTATTATATTGGCCTGCTGAATTGTTCAATCTGTCTCTCTACCAGCCCTCCATCCTTGTAGGCGTATCAGGGCCTGGAGAACCACGAGGAAGGGGTAATATAAGATTTTTTTAGTGTGTGTGTGTCTGTGTGTGTGTATGTCTGGAAAATGGAGAGGGTGCGAGGCTGCTTGGTCTCTCCATAAGCGCTTAGTACAGTGCTCTGCACACAGTAAGTGCTCAATAAATACGATTGAATGAATGAATGAATCAGCCTAGTTCTAGTGACAGGAACTTTGGGATCCCCTGCTCTCACAGCAATTCCAAGAAGGTCTGTCTTCTCTTTAAACATCAAGGGCAAAGAGGGCCCTTTAGGACTTTTTAGGAGTTCTTCACCCAGTCTAATAATCAAGCACATTTTTAGGTTAAAGATTTTCTCCTTCTGAACCTTCACTTGATTGGTTCTTCCACACAGGACCTGATAGAATGGCAAATCTGCCTGTTTAATCCTTACCAAAATATGACTATGGGGAAAATTTGCCTTTTGAGTCCCTTGAGCCAGTGATGTAATCCCCTCTGGCTTTGCATACTGGTGGGTGGGTACAGCAGCCACTCAGAACCCACTATATCTTGCTTCTTAAGGCAGCAGGCACTTTGTCTCCTAGTTTCAATGCCTTTTGAAGTACAATAATAAACTGCAAACGCGTGGGATAGAAAGCAGAAAATAATGCTTTCTCTTGCGGTGTTTCTCCTGCTTGTGAGCAAATATTTGTGATATACCATTTTCCTTGGTAGGAGCTGGTAGTAAACTGAAAACAACTGGAAGGGAAAGGAGGAACTACTGTTTTCTAGGGCATCTTTTCTCCTGCTTCCCTACCCGGTTCTATGAAAAACCTGGATGGAACCCTACCCTGCTTCCTACCCTGCTCCACCTCCCACCCTCCGCCCACCCTGCCTCCTTCATTAGCAATACTGAAACCAAGTCTTAATATACCTGAGTCAGGAACTAACTGCTTGGAAACACTGCCTCTAAAATTTTCAGTGTTTGATGAAAACATTAAATATGAGGATCATTGTTCAAGAAATTCATATTGGCTTCATGGTACCATCAGGTTCACTCTACTACATGTTACTGAACCTAATTTCCATGTCATCACATGGATCTGTAAAAGGCTCTCTTTGTCTGAGGTGCTGAAGTGGTTTGGGATATCATTAATGCAGTTCTTAATTTTCAGCAAAAAGTCTCTTTATTTCTGAGTCACTTTCAACAGTCGGCCTCGGCTTCAACTAATCATGACTAATGTCTGGATATCTTTCAAGGTAGATAGCTGTGGGAAGAATTGTCCATTTGTTGTGTGCGTTGAAGGTTGTGGTTGGGGTTCCTTCCAGCAGAGCTGCTGTGATATTGCTGGGAAGTTTCTTAAATATCTTACTTATTCTCCAGAAGCCTAGCTTTGAGTGATTTTGACATACTGGGGGGCAGGCATCTAGAGAGTTAACAATGTCTGGCTTCGTTTTCAAAGAAGAAAGGAAATGAGGGCTGTATATTCAGGATCTGGATCTCTGTCTCAAATCTCATACTTCACTTTAAGGTCTTAGGTTATTTTCAAGGGGCTTTGATGTTGCCATTTACTTAATCAAATTTTATATACTTGCTTATTTCTTGTTGATGAATTGTTTACTCATGACCTATAGCCAAAGATCTTTCCACTCCCTTACAAGATTCCCTGATACAGATTAAATAAGATGAGAAAACAAAATTCTAGATGACTTGCTGGAACGTTAATAACAGCAGGGAAAACAATTTTAATAATGACCTAACTAACCAGTGGAACCATTCCAGAAGATGAATATAGTTTTGGGCTTAAATAAAGATATCTTTAATTTATGAAATATATATATATATATATATTTGATACTAATCAAATTGATCTTTATCACAAATGAATGACAATATTCCTATCACAAAATATTCATAAATATAAACATATATGAGTTATACTTTACAGATTGTAAGAGAAAGTTATTATTGTAATTTTTGATAGTAGCAATAATTTTTCTAGTATTACTAAAATAAGACACTAATGCTAGGAAAAGTCCAGGGAAAACATGGAAGTGGCAGACCTGAAGCTAGATGGATAGAGACCATAACAACGATGACAGAAGAACTGTTAGAAAGGTTGTGGATTATGGCACAGGACAGCACGTTCTGGAGAAAGTATATCCATAGATTTGCTATGAATCAAAAATGATTCGATGGCACTTAGTAATAATAATATTTACTAAAATATATAGAAAGCATTGGGACATCAGATGAATTGTAATTTTTGATTAAATTTCTAATGAAATTTCTCTTGGGAAATATTTATATTGCACAACATGAGAGTGACCCTATACTTTTTAGCAATGTCTTTTCAATTGGTAAATTAAATGGCCAGAGAAAATATTCAAGAAATAATATAGATACTATAGAAGAAAAAAATCTCTTCTTAAAGTGTTTTTCTTGCTTTACAGAAATGGATATATATAAAGTATTTTTCACAGACAAAATCATCAGTTTTCTCTCTTTCCAAAATATCAACTTTTTCTAAAAAAAATCGAAATTGGAGAAGGAAACAGACTTGGGGAGAGCAACTTGTACTTCCCAAGCGCTTAGTACAGTGTTCTGCACACAGTAAGTGCTCAATAAATATGATTGAATGAATGAATGAATTTACCAGAAATCTGCCAAAATCAAGAACTGCCAGACAGGAACTAATCAAAAATAAATTTGAGCATCCTGACATTATTACTGAGAAAGCTAGATATGTGTTATTTCAAGATGGAAAGAAATGGAAACCAAATACAAAACTGGAAAGTATTTAGTTTTCAAAGTTGTAACATAAATGTGAACTCTAATAATGTTCACTGCTTCCCTTGGACATTAAGGTAGAATTAATAACATTTTGTGAAAGATCAATTTTTGTGGAAATTTATGAACAGTTCATTGTTTAGAACTAAACTTTCATGGAAACAACAAAATTACATTGATATGTTGAAAATGTTGTAATGTTATATGGGAAAATTTTTTGTCCATTAAAATAATAAACTTTTCCCTTTTCAGAGATCTTTCTGTGTTGTTTTTCAGTTTTTTAAACTTGATCACCAGACTAGGTTGCCTGTGGAAACAGACAAATGCATTTTGAAAACCCACATTTCTATCCTCCTTTTGACCTCGAGAAATTATTCTCTAGGACATTGTGAAATAATCCTGAATCATAAATATTGAACAGCAGGTACTTTTGAAAGACTGTTTCCTATTTGGTCTGATTGAATCACCTTAAATTTTGTTTTGATTTCACTATTGGTGCTGAGAGCTTATCCATGCTTGAGATGTGAGCTGAAATGATTCGTGCCTAACTGCTTCACACATTAGGAGCAAGTTAAGATAGTTCCTTGCCGTGCTGCTGTGTTTGCCATTTGCAGTATTCGTTTTGTATTGCGACCTTCTCTAACAGATCAACAAACTGCAAATTGATCTTACTTTTGTTTTCAAGGCTCCATCTGGATTCTTGCCACAGTTTGAGGATGAGAGACTTAGAGGACAGGAGGAAAGGAAAATATGTTACTCATGATTGGATATATATTTCAAAAACACGCAGAAGTTCAATATTAAATGGAAGTGTTCCTTGAAACCTTTCTTATCTTTGTGATTCCTCAACTGGAAGATTTGATAAAGGGATCGAACTCATAAATTAAACTGTCTAGAATTAGTTTCAAGCATTTTTATTGTTTGATTTATCTCTAGACTCTAAGGTCCTTGTGGGCAGAGAACATGTTTACTGACTCAGTATATTGTACTCTCCTATGGGTTTAGTACAGTGCTCTGCACACAGAATATCCTGACCAAGGGAAGAAATGCTAAATGCCACCATGCTACCAGGATAACTCTTCCCCACTCCTTGGCAAAATCTCCCTGGATGTGTGGGCTGATTATTTCAGCTTTGGATGCTGGAACTTTTCCAGGAAATAATGTCTTTTCCTGATTAAAGATCAAAATTTTTCTTCCTATGCATTTGCCTATTAGTGGTTAACTATTGTGCTCTGGAGAATTTAAAGCAAACTCTTTAAAAGTACTAACTGTCTGTTTTGTTGCATTGCAGATCTCTAGTTCAAACATACTGGGGAAAGAAAGAAAACAGAGTTAATTAAATGAACCTTGGATGGGGATAAGGCAAAGATGTTGATGACAGAGGTTTAAATTAGCTTTAACATTACACATAAAGAATTCATCTAAATTCCTGTTGCTTTTTGTCTCCTATTTCTGTTTCCATAAAGATGCATCTACAAAAGTGGGTAGGTTTTCACCATAAAGGCATTTCTTAGATAGCAAGCTCATTGTGGACAGGTACATTGCTCTGCACATAATTAACTGACTGAGCCCCCTCCTTCCTCTCCTCCTCCTCTCCCTGCCCATACCCCCCGCCTTTCCTCCTTCCCCTCCCCACAGCACCTGTATATATGTATATATGTTTGTACGTATTTATTACTCTATTTTATTTGTACATATTTATTCTAATTATTTTATTTTGTTAATATGTCTTGTTTTGTTCTCCGTCTCCCCCTTCTAGACTGTGAGCCCACTGTTGGGTAGGGACCGTCTCTATATGTTGCCAATTTGTACTTCCCAAGCGCTTAGTACAGTGCTCTGCACACAGTAAGTGCTCAATAAATGCGATTAGATATAATTGAATTAACAATAAATGCAATTATTTGACTGAGTCTCATCTTCGGAGAGACTCATCTTTAATAACTTTACAATTTCTTAGGTGCTAATTAAGTTCCAAGCACTGTACTATGCAATGGAATAGATACAATGTAAACTGTTCCTGTCCCACATGGATTCATAGTCTAAGAGGGAAGAAGAACAGGTACTCAATCCTCATATTACAATTGATGAAACTGAGGTACGGAGAAGTACTCTGACTTGCCCAAAGTCACACAGCCAGAAGTAGAATTCAGATTCCCCAGTCCCTAGGCCCATGCTCATTCCACAGGGTCATATTGCTTCTCTTCTCCCTCTTTTGGAGTTAGATTGTATGGTGTAGTGAGAAACAGCATGGCATAGTGGATAGAGCACAGGCCTGAGGGTCAGAAGGTTATGGGTTCTAATCCTACGTCCTCCACTTGTCTGCTGTGTGACCTTGGGCAAGTCACTTTACTTCTCTGGGCCTCAGTTCCCTCATCTGTAAAATGGGGATTGAGACTGTAAGACCCAAGTGGGACAGGGACTGTATTCAACCTGATTTGCTTGTATCTACCCCAGAGCTTACTATAGTGCCTGGCACATAAGCGCTTAACAAATGCCATAATTATTATTGCACCCAACATAATGTATCTCAGTAGTTTCAGAAGTGTAAAATCATTTATGGAGGAGTACCTAAGTAATCTCAATGAACAGGAAGCCAAGTGAAGTCTTTAACAGGTCATCGCCAAGGCTCTTCACCATGACTTTATTAGCCCAAATGTGAAATTAAGCTTCAGCTGCAAGTTAGATCAAACAATTTACCTTACATGCTTCGGCCAGTGTTTTTCTAAGAGCTGTTTCTCACAGGGATTTATTCATAGAGCAGAAATTACTATGATGATAGAAATGTATCTGCACATGTTTATTGCATAGTTCAAGTCTGTTTTTCACCATGACTTTGATTCTAGCTACTTGAAAATGAATCAATCCCTCAGTCACACAGTACTCGAGTTATCATTTTTGTCTATTTTATTTTAATGTTGAGTTCTGGGGTTTGCCTGTTCTCTCTCTTACTTTCCTTTTTCGTGTTAAATTCTGAACTGGTCCCAGAATGCTGCTCAAGGCTTAAGGCAATGGAAGTAAGTTCAAATTCAAAATTTAAAAGGGAAGCCACATAAATTAAGAATCTCAATTCAATTTTTATTTATGAAATCACTGGAAACTGAGTCCATTGTTGGTTAGGGACCGTTTCTATACGTTGCCAACTTGTACTTCCCAAGCGCTTAGTACATTGCTCTGCACACAATAAACACTCAATAAATATGACTGAATGAATAAATTTCCAATAGTTGTAATGCTATATTCCTTCTTTGCCCTTTAAATTTCATTAGAAAATAAGGAATGTAAAATTTTTCTCTTGCAAATGGGAGGTTGATTAAATGCTCAAAAAGAAAATTAACTTGCCAGTAATTACCTGTGTTGTGTTATGATTTGAAATGTAATGTCAGTTATGTTTATAATGTACAGTACACTTACTTTAGCATTCTCAGGTTACGATCATGCATTCCAAGAAAAATGAGCTGATGAAATCACATTATATTAAAATCAAACAAGCTAGTACAATTCTATAGATAAACAAGACAATTTTACAAGGCTATATATCTCGATTATCATGCAGACACCTACTGGTTTTCCTAAAATCAAGTGTTTGTCATCATTTTAATTTTAAACCTTCTTTCCAGAAAGTAAGCATTTGGCTGCAAATATTTCTTTTTGAGTTAGTATTTGACACATTGATCAGGTAAGGACACTAATATATCATAAACACCTGTTATCATTGGTATCTCTGTAGATAATTTGTTTAATTCATTGGGGTCTATAAAACAGATCATTACCTCATATGTACCATATAATTAGGCTCTGTTAGGCTCCGTATTCATCTCCATCCTCCTCCTCATCATCATTCTCAGTTCATGTTTCCTAAGTATTCTTGTTTGCATAATGAATGTTGGGTGATATACGGAGAAGGTTAAAAAAAAGTCCTGACTTTTTCGACTTTAGTATTAAAAATTGCCAATATAGGAAGTACCTGATTTTGTTTCTAGTTAAAATGAACAACACTTACAACATTTCTGAATTTATACCCTGTTTCAGTTTTACGTATTGGTTTCAACTTTACAACATTAGCCTCCTTTCTGGAAGTAGCTCTGCAGTGCAGATAGTGGGGCTGGTGGAATGGAAGACATGAGGATATAATAATAATAATAATTTTGGTATTTGTTAAGTGCTTACTATGTGCAAAGCACTGTTCTAAGCGCTGGGGGGGATACAAGGTAATCAGATTGTCCCACGTGGAGCTCACACTCTTAATCCCCATTTTACAGACGAGGGACCTGAGGCCCAGAGAAGTGAAGTGACTTGCCCAAAGTCACACAGCTGACAATTGGCACAGCCGGGATTTGAACCCATGACCTGTGACTCCAAAGCCTGGGATTTTTCCGCTGAGCCACGCTGCTTCTCTAGGATGATTGTTTTGAAAGTCATGATGTAATGAGGGGTATGGGGAAGAGAGTTTAAAAGAAGAAGACTTTCAAAACAAAAACTATTTTAAAAGTTGTTGTAGCTTTCCTCTTCATCGAGAACTTGTTTTAATTGTTTAAGGCCCAGGAGAGAAGCTGGAAATGTTCATTCACTGCCCTTATTAAATTCAATGTTTTGTAATCAAGTGAATTCACTTCAGTCAGCATTGTGCCAGTTACCACATTTCAAAATGAGATTCTTTCATCAACGCAATTTTAGTACTATTGTGCCAAATTTGGGGGGATTTTTCTCTTATTTTTACCTTTGGAGTCAGAAAACACTTGAAAAATAAGAAAAATCCAAAAACACTATGGCAGAGTTTGCAGGAGTAAACCCAGCATCATTTTCCTAGTATTTTGTAAAATCTACATATTCTTTTACAGCCCTAATGAAGTCTGCCTCATTAGCCAGCTAATGACAGAGGGATTGCTGATGGGAATTTTTGTGGCAATTCAGCACAGAAGGACTATAAAGCATCAGGTTTAGGTGGTATAGGAAGATGACGATAACTCTTCTAAGGCTGAGTCAATCAATGTGTGGGGCTCCTAACTGGCATCCCCCTGTGCAGGAGGAATTATCTCATAGGACTGCTGTTTCCTTGGGTTCTAGAGGTCTGTGATCCTGCCCTATCCCACCGCCAACCTACAGAGGAGAGAACAATGTTGGCGAATGATGAAGTCTGACTCATTATCTCACAATCGGGGGCTACAGTGATGCCAATTCAGAGGCAGAGATATGGAGGACCAGCAGCATTTTCTTGCATGAATAGGGCAGTTCCCTTTAGCATCAGCTTAGAGTTGGTGACTCTCACTCCCACCCCGTCCTGGGACTGGCTTAGCTGGGACTGCAGCCAGGGATGAGGCCATTTCCACTTGGGAGGTGTCAATGATGCCAGCAATGGCCTTGGATGAATTGGACTGGGGTGTTGCCAGGCACAAAGGCAGCAGCTCCCATCAGGCAAAAGTGACAGCATGCTCTGGATATGGTCACTACCAGTATTTTTGCCACCACCTGGGCTTAAGCAAAAGTAACCCCCACTGTCTCCTCATTCTAGTCTGGTCACCACCTCATCCATCCAGGTAGCAGAAGTAGCAAAAGATTGCAATGGCAAAGATAGAGAGGGTGGTCATTTTCATTTTTATCACACCCCTCTCCATTTTCACATCCTTCCGTATCTCCGGGCCCTTTGCCTTTTCATTTTACTCTTTTCTCTCTTTGGCTCTCATCCTGCCCATCTTTACTCTCCTTTGCTTCATTCTCTCTCTCCTATCTCAGTTCCCTCCTTCTATCTCCCTTTCTTCTTTTCCCTCTCTGTTTCAGCCCCTTTTTGGCTCCCCCCTCCTCTCCAACTCATCTGTCCAATAATCTGCTCCCTTTAAGGATGTCCCTTTGAGAACTGGGAGAGAAGAAACATGGCCTAGAGGATAGAACACAGGATGAGGAGTCAGGAGAATTTGGGTTCTAATCCCAAATCTGCCATTTGCCTACCATGTGATCTTGGGCAAATCAATTGACTTCTTATTGCCTCCGTTTCCTCATCTGTGAAATGGGGATTAAACATGTTTTCCCCTCCCCTTAGGCTGTGAGCCCAGCGTGGATCAAGTGTTGTGTCTAATTATCTTCTATCTATGCCAGAGTTTAGCACGCTGCCTGCCAGATAATAAATGTTTGACAGATGCCAGATCCCCCTTCTAGACTGTAAGCTCGTTGTCGGCAGGGCATGTGCCTACCAACTGTGTTATATTGTTATAGTGTACTCTCACAAGTGCTTAGCACAATGCTCTGTGTGCAGTAAGCTCTCAGTAAATACTGATTGATCGATGCCACAATTATTATTAAAGCAAAGGATTTCCTTTCTAAAGAGTCCTCTGGCCATTTACAGAAACAGTCTTTGCTTGCCAGAGCTTTTTTGTCAAGGTGGATTTAGTAAACGGACTGTTGGATAGCCCAATAAACCTGCAGGATTACTGGAACCCAAGGCCCTGTGCTGCTCCTTCCATTCTCCTTCCCAGGACCCCAAAACATGGTCAAACAAGTAGCTCTGCTGCCAACCTGGATGGTGGAGTGGGTGGGGGGGAAAGGGAGAGGAAAGGTGACAGGATCACAACTCTCTTTTATATCTCCAGTTTGTTGTCCGCATATTTTATGAGAGCAAGAAGGGAACCTTGAGTTCTGAGTGACTAGTAAATACAGATGACAGAGAAAAAATATATCATAACAGAGCAGGAAAGTAACTAAGGAAATTCAATAAGATATTGAATAAAAGTAAAGAAGTAAAAAGTGCATTAAAAACAGACTTCTGCCAGGTTGCAAAACATAAAAGAGCCAAGAAAACTTATTTTGCAGTAAAATAGTGTTCCAGAATTACAGGGCACCTGAGACGTTTAAATTCAGGCAGCTTTGCCATCCATACCCATGGTAATTTTCAACTGTACTTTTTGGAGACACATAAAATGCTCTCCAGCTAATAACACTAACATGTGACGATTGGGACAGTTTTTAAAGCTTGGTCTGAATTCTATTTAGTTGTCTCCATTTGCTTTGAATAACTAGAATATGGTTTTTGTAATAACTGCTTCATGCAATCTTTCATGTTTACATGCTGGATTTGATCAATTTGTAGTGTAGAGTTGGATTCATAAATCAATTTCCCAGCTCTTGGTCCCCCAAACTCAATCACTACCCTCTAGCAGATGGAGCATAAATTCTGAAAGGTGATGGTAGCTGGAAAAGAAGCATTTCCAGCCCCCCCGAATTATTTTTACAATATTCCTTTCCTTGTTGGGAAAAAAACCCAAACCAAAAAAAAACCCCAAAACCTTAGTTCAAAGTTTTCCAGTTGCCCTAGTGAGATTATGTTCATGGTCAAATAAAGGTTAATACAACAATTCCTCCTGAAAACAAATCCAGGTGCATAATCTTAAAATTCATATATTTGTCTGCCATTTCCATTTACTAGTCACTTAAGTAGTTTGGCCTGACAGAAACCAGTTCCAGGTACACTCTACATATGCCAAAAGGGATTTAAATACTAGACTGAGGGTTATCTACACTTTTTGGTGTGCTGGATATCAGCCTACTGGTCTCCACCAGATAACATAATACTATAAACCTCACTGTCCAAAAATAGGGAAAGCATTATGTTTCCACCGACATGGGCTTGAGAACTGACTGATGTGCATTTTAACTCAAAAGAACTAGATGTATGTCTTTAATTTTTTTCATTTGGCTCATACATTGAGAGCTATATTAATTTCATGGCACAAAGTAAATGGGATAGTGAAAACGAAGTATAGACTACAGGAAAAATGCAAAGCAAATGTGAGCAAAAAGAGTGTAGATAGAGGCATGTTTTAATGTTTTGACATATCTATCTACCGGAGAATGTAGAGACTTTTTTTTAAATATAGGAGTGTAAACTTTCTTCTGAAACCAGGGCCTATGCACAACTGATCCAGGTTGATCACAACCACAATTGTAGATCAAGTGCACATAGAAGGAATGACTCATCAAAAGGCTTATGAAGCCTTTGTTCTAGGGGGCCAGGCCATCTCACAATTTAATAATGGCATTTATTAAGCACTTACTATGTGCAAAGCACTGTTCTAAGTGCTGGGGAGGTTACAAGGTGATCAGGTTGTCCCACAGGGGGCTCACAGTCTTCATCCTCATTTTACAGATGAGGGAACTGAGGCCCAGAGAAGTGAAGTGACTTGCCCAAAGTCACACAGCTGATAAGTGGCGGAGTTGGGATTCAAACCCATGACTTCTGACTCCAAAGCCCATGCTCTTTCCACTGAGCCACGCTGCTTCCTGACTCACAGACCCTTGCTCTATACACTAGGCCATGCTGCTTCTCAATTGCCAGTTGTGTGACCTTGGGAAAGTCACTTAATGTCCTTGTGCTTCAAATTTGTCATCTGTAAAATGGGAATAAAATACCTGATCACCCTTCTGTGAGCTCTATGTGGGACAGGAACTGTGCCTAATCTGATTGTATTGTATCTACCCCAATGCTTAATGCAGTACTTGGCACATAGTAAGTACTTAACAGATGTCACTATTATTATGATGATGTGCCAAGCCATGTACACGCACGGTGATAATAATAATAATAATAATAAGAAGAATACTGTTATTTGTAAAGTGCTTACTATGTGCGAGGTACTGTACTAAGTGATGGAGTGGATACAAGCTAATCAGGCTGGACACCGTCCCTATCCTGCATGGAGCTCAGTCTTAATCTCCATTTTACAGATGAGGTAACTGAGGCACAGAGATGTGAAGTGACTTGCCCAAGAACAAACACAGACAAGAGGCTGAGCCAGGCCCATGCTCTATCCATTATGCAGACAGAAGATAATCAGGTTGGACACAGATTCGCTGGTTTTTATTGGAACCTGAGATGAGTGGGGCCGTTGTAAATTTGCTGAAGGCCGTGTTCAAAGTATATTGGAGTTGGGTGACATACCAATACAAGACTTTTCAAATGACGATTTCTCCAAACAGGAAATATCAACAGCAAGCTTCCCACATCAATGGAGATCCCTCATCCTATATCAAGGAACCTCAAGGGTCACGGAGTCAGTTTTTCCAGTTTGCAGTTTGGTAATAAGCACTGTAGGCTTCACAATGCAGTGGCTCACTGAAAGGGACATGTACCATGACCTACAGATGAGGATCCTCCCCATCTTCAAAACCCTTCTGAACTCATATTCCTCCAATAAGTCTACCCTGGCTAAGCACTCATCCCCCTACCCACCACCCCCCTACCCAATTTTCCCTCCATACTGCCTCGCCCCTAGTCCCTTGATCATTTTACTCCATCCCTACCCCTAAAGCCCTATGTACATATCCCTTTACTCAGTTACTTCCCATACCTATAATTTTTATTGCTTCTCTACCTGGGTAGACTCTAAATCCCTTGAGGGTAGGGATTGTGCCTACCAACTCTATTGTACTCTGCCAAGAGCTTTGTTCATTCATTCATTCATTCAATCATATTTATTGAGAGCTTACTGTGTGCAGAGCACTGCACTAAGTGCTTGGGAAGTACAAATCAGCAACATATAGAGATGGTCCCTATCCAACAATGGGCTTACAGTCTAGAAAGCGCTTTGTATAGTGCATTGCTCACAGTAAGCTTTCACTAAATGTCATTAGTTAATTAATAGATAGAAAGAGCCAGATGCTCCCTAAGGTGAAAATGAGCTCAGATCTTGGTTTAGCTTGGACCCAGAGGTATTTAATTCCTCTCTTCATCTTGACCGTTGGCTTAAACACCTTCAGTTAATTCTCTCCCTGGTACTTATCCATGTTCCATTCCAACTACACTTAGCTCTCACACTTCATTCCTCTCAAGCCAGCCTACTCACTCATCCTATCTTTTCACCACTAATCTTTCACACATTCCCTCCCTCCTTCTGAGAACTTACCCCAATTTTACATCCCATAGACCACTGCTCTACCTATCTTCTCAACTCTTCTAAAATCACAGCTCCTCAAGAGGTCTTCCCCTATTAATTTATCATCTCCTCACCCTATTTCCTGTTCCATTTCCACATCTGTATTTCCATGTCACCTATTTGGGTACTTATCTTCCCCTCCATCACCACCTGTTGCCTCCGATAGCACTTGCGAACATATCTTTAAACACTCTTGCTTTACTTATGACGTGTCTGTAAGATATTTGAGGGCAGAAATCTTGTCTATTAACTCTAGTGTACTCTCAAATGCTCAATTCAGTGCCAGCCAAGAGTAAGCATGCAATAAATACTATAGCTTGATTTAAAAATTTTTTCTATATATGATAGTTTTGAATTTGTTTTATGTGCTATCAGCTTAGTAGCAGTTCTGCCCCACCTGGTATGGGTTAGGGTGAAATAGGTAGATACCTAAGTCAAAGTTGCAATTTTGGAATTGTAGCAATTTCTTTATTATAGATCAAATGGCAGTTGGTCTGTGAAATGTGGACATGTGAACTAGGTTTAAAATATTTAGGTATAATAATAATAATAATGGCATTTATTAAGCACTTACTATGTGCAAAGCACTGTTCTAAGTGCTGGGGGGATGCAGGGTGATCAGGTTGTCCCACAGGGGGCTCATGGGCTTCATCCCCATTTTACAGATGAGGGAACTGAGGCCCGGAGAAGTGAAGTGACTTGCCCAAAGTCCCACAGCTGACAACTGGCAGAGCTGGGATTTGAACCCATGACCTCTGACTCCAAAGCCCGGGCTCTTTCCACTGAGCCATGCTGCTTCTCCTAGAACCTGCAACTCATAGAAACAAAAATATAAGCTTGTATGACATAGAAAAGCCAGATTTTGTTTTGTTTCATTTAAATAAGGGAAATGACTATTATTATTATTATTATTAACAATGATAATAATTCAGTGCTTATTTTAATTATTATTGTTAAGTAACAATCACTATCAAGTGTTTAACAATTATTAGGTGCTGGGGCAGACACAAGACAATCAGGTCCCAGAGAGAACAGGAATTGAATCCCCATTTTGCAGTTGAGAAAACTGAGTCATAGAGAAGTTCACACAGCAGGTAAATGGCTGATCTGGGACTAAAACCCAGGTCCTCTAACCCCCAGGATCATGCTCTTTCCACTAGGCCATGATGCTTCTCATGATAATTTCATTCAGAATGGGAATGATACTTCATTTTCTAGATCAAAAGCCTGCTGTTGGGTAGGGATTGTCTCTATCTGTTGCTGAATTATATTTTCCAAGCACTTAGTACAGCGTTCTGCACACAATGAGAGCTCAATAAATACGATTGAATGAATTAATGAATTTAATTTAGTTGCCTCCAAATTGAGCAGATGTTATCAACAATGAAGACGCCCTTCACTTGGAAACAATGTTACATCTGCAGTGAATATAACCACTTATCATTGTTTTTCTAGTCTAAGGAGCTAAAAGTTAAAAAGAAGCACATTTACAGTCAATTGCAAATTACAGCAACTTTCCTGAGCAGTTTACAGTGGACATGAAAGACAAACTGAGGATTTATAAAAGCCGATGTGATTAGGAAAGTAATATTCCACAAGTGTATACTTAATATTAAAACTAAATAAATATACAGGAAACTTTTATTGTTGGGAAGGGAATTTGATGTGATAATTTGGAGATGAGAAACACATCTAGCAATTAGTTTAGTTGAAAACAGTGCATAATTTTCCCCAAGAAGGCAAAGTAGATGTAGAGTTATATTATATAGAATGTACACATATGCGTGTGTGTGTATGTTTGTGTGTGCATGTGAGTGTATGCACATGCATATGTACATTTAAAAAGGTATTAAAAGTTCAAGTCTGTTATGCAGTTATAAAATTGAAATAGAGAAGAATCGTGTCCTGGTAAAACATGCCTGAAAAACTGAGCCATAGTTTTTAAAGGGAAATAGTTTAAAAGGGAATTTGCAGTGAGAAATGCAAGGAATAAAAAAGTTAACGAGTACATCAATTAGTGGTAGGAAAAAAGATGATTTCTTTAAATTGTGTGCGAACACA
Organism: Tachyglossus aculeatus; assembly: GCF_015852505.1. Lineage (NCBI taxonomy): Eukaryota > Metazoa > Chordata > Mammalia > Monotremata > Tachyglossidae > Tachyglossus > Tachyglossus aculeatus. The sequence goes on along the minus strand of NC_052069.1, from coordinate 71,588,732 downwards.
AAACTGAATAAATTTATTCAAATATAATATATTTCTATTTCCTTAAGGGATAAAATTTTAGAGAACATGAAAGGAGCAAATGTTTGTTTTTTCCTGTATGCAACTCCATGGTGTCGGCGGTTACCATTAGAAGAATCTAGAACTATACCATTTGGAAGGTATTATTCTGGGGTTCCATTTCCCAAGTATTTTACGATAGTTTTTCCCAGAAGAGACAGCATCTACATTAGGATTAATGGCATATGGATGTGACACATCATTAGAGGAACATAAGTGACTTGAGTAGACATTATTGAAATATATGAATTGGTCATGGAGCTAAGTCAAAATAAATGAAAACATATATGGAAGGAAATTCCTCATGGTGGGAAATTTGGAAAGGAAGATGGACAGATGATAGTGATGGGGAAGGGAGTCTTTAAACTCTGGGACAACAAATACATACAAAGCTGACCCTTAGAGTTCTTTTGGAAAAAGCGCAAGGAGACACTTTTACCCATTTCTTAGCCACAGGTATTTACAGCTACCATATTCAGGGAGATTGATCTGTTAGCTTTACCTCTTCTCCCTCTGTTGTATGTGCACATAATTTCCATGGCTTCAGTCCTTGTACTTTTGGAGTAGGTGGATGGCTGTGGTGTCTTTTTGTTTCTGACTATAACAGAACCAAACAAATGCTATTCACTTATGTAAATATGGATGTCTGTGAGAATGAAATTTTTCAGTGTCTGCATTGCATAATTAAGGGACCAGGAAGGGAAACTTGAGGAGCAGGTAAATATAGCTGCTCAGTGCTGTTTGACTGTCCTGATTTTCTTGGTAGCCCCAAATTGGAATACAAAATAAATGACGGCATTGAGCCTTCCTAGGGATTTTGGAAGCAGATTAACCTCAGAAGCCACCAGAGATCGGTGACAGGCAAGTAGGAGAATTTAATATAAATGGGCATGATGAATGTGGGTCATTTTAACATCATGTTTATGGGGGTCCAGTGGGGTTTTACACTTTGGTTAGAATTAGTAAGTTGATACTTAAACATTTGATATAAAAATTCATTCTTAACATTTAATAAACATTTAATAATGCTAACAATGTTTCTTCCAAATTAAATTCTCCCTTTCAGGCTCAGAAGGAATTTAAAAGTCAGACCACAAAGGACTGCAGAGTGAAGAAAGTCCTCTTTCTGTTTGCTCTCTTGAGTCTTTGAGGAGGCCAGGAAATCACGAAGTGGTCCTAATAGGGAAATTTAGGAAACAGCCTGTCCTAGTGTAAAGAAGATGGGAAGAGGAGTCAGGACACTTGGGCCCTGGTCCCAACTCTGCCACTGGTCTGCTGTGTGACCTTGGACAAATCACTAAATCTCTCTGAGCCTCAGATATACAGCATCTATAATATGGGTAAAAAATAGATTGAGTTTGGTGTCCAAACTGAATATTTTGAATCAGGAGCAGCATGGCCTAGTGGATAGAACACAGGTCTGAGAGTCAGAAAGTCCTGGGTTCTAGTCCCAGCTACCCGACCTGTCTGTAGTGTGACCTTGGGCAAGTCACTTCTCTTCTCTGTGCCTCAGGCACCTCACCTGTAAAATGGGGATTATGACTGAGGGCCCCAAGTGGGACATGGACTCTATCTAGTCGTGTATTTACCACAGCACTTTGAATGGTGCCTGGCACATATTGAGCACTTAGCAAATGCCACAAAAATCTATTTAGCAATTAGACCATAATAAGCATGACATCCCTACAACTAAAGCCAATCAATCAATGGTATTTATTGAGTGCTTACTGTGTGCAAGAATACAGTATAACAGAGTCACTAGACATATTCCCTACCCTCAAAGAGCTTACAGGGTAGAAGGGGAGATGGACATTAATATAAATAAATTACAGATATGTACACAATTTCAGTAGGGCTGAGAGTGGGGTGAATATCAAGTGCCCCAAAGTCACAGATTCAAGTGTATAGATGATGTAGAAGGGAGAGGGAGTTGGAAAAAGAGGGATTATTCAGGGAAGGCCTCTTGGAGGAGATTGTGACCTTAATAAGGTGGGGACAATTCAAGCCATTGCCCAATTCAGGCCAGATTTGGGTTTGTGTTCTCCTGGTGCAGACTTGGGGACTCAATTCTTGTAGGATATAACATTTTTCTTGAGCTAATATGGATAGCCTTCCTCCATGTTCTAGCACTGGCACTCTATTTTATTTTGTTAATATGTTTGGTTTTGTTCTCTGTCTCCCCCTTCTAGACTGTGAGCCCACTGTTGGGTAGGGACTGTCTCTATATGTTGCCAACTTGTACTTCCCAAGTGCTTAGTACAGTGCTCTGCACACAGTAAGCGCTCAATAAATACGATTGATTGATTGATTGATTGATGTTCTGTGCCTCCCCTGGTCTTTTCCCAGGTCCTTATAAATGTTAGTAACCAAGAAGAATTGTGGAATGCTTGGAGACATTTTTATTCAGAATTTTCTCCCAATTCATTGCCCTCTTCACAAAGAGGAGACCTGTGTGATATCTCATGGGGCACTTGAGTCTTTACCACTTGGACTCGTACCAGAGAGTGCAGCCTTTCATTAGGAACACTGGGGTGAGAAGGGGCCAGGCATTATCGCAGTGATGAGAACTGCACTGGGGCAGGCTTTTGAGAGCTAGCAGACCAGAAAATAGTCGTTATGGGACATTAAAGGTCTAGTCAGAGGCCTGGGATAAGTGAGGCTTGGTGGCCAACTCGCAGAGCATCAGGGTCTATTAACTCCTTTGCCCATATGAATTTGTTTGTGTACTAGTTTCCATCCTCATTCAACGTCCTTATCTTCTTCAGATATCTTTGTAAAAATGTATTGATTCCCTCCCATTCGATCTCCATGGTGCTGCTACTTTTTGCATTCTCATCCAGTTTGGTCTCTCCTCCTGATCTTTGGTCTTTTTTAAGTAGCTCCAATTCTTCCAGGTGTGCAGCCACTCAGAGCAAAGGCAATGAACCAAGCAATGGAGGTTTTAAAAAGAAGCGTGCAAACATAAGATTTTGAAAGAAAGTTGGGTTTAGTCCATGGAAATATTTCTGTTTGACAAGCGCGAAATATTTTGTTCTGCCCCAAAGACAATCAGCCAATAGTATTTTCTGAGTGCCTTTGGAGGACTTGTGAAGGTACATCACAAAGAAGTGATGGGTTCCTGCTCACAAGGATCTTACACTTTAATGGAAAAGAGAGACATAAAAGTATCCTCACCTAGAATAATCAAAAATAAATAATTTAAGGTACAACTGAGTAAACAAGTGTTGAGGATAGGTGAAAGTAAATACGAGTGGAAAGAACCCAGGGCTATGAGTTCTAACCTGGCTCTGCCACTTGATTGCTGTGTGACTTTGGGTAAGTCTCTTCACTTCCCTGGGCCTCAGTTACCTCATCTGCAAATTGGGAATTAAGACAATTAGACCCATGAGGGACAGGTGTGTTTAACCCAATTATTTTTTACATACCCCAGTGCTTAGTACAGTGCCTGGCACATAGGAAAAGCTTAACAAATACCACAATAATAATAATTACTATTATTATTATTATTTTTATTATTATTTGTACATACTAGAAATGGCCGATATATCTGTACAGCTGGTGGTCTAGGAGACTAAGTGGGGAAAGATTATTGGCAGAGATGAGATTTTAGGTGGGCTTCGAATAGCAGAAGGGAGGGAGTTTTCAGGCTATTGCAACAGTGTGAGAAAGAGGATGGAAGCAGGAGAGACAAGAGCAATTAAAAATCAGGTTAGTTTAGATGGAATAAAGTGAAGAAGCTGTGAGAAAATGTGAAGAGAGATGATAAGTAAAATGGGGAAATTTGATAGGGAACCTTGAAGCCCAACTTGAGGTGTTTTTGCTTGATGCAGAGAGCAAAGGGAAGACAATGTAGAGTTTTGAGGAGAGGCAAGATTAGAGTCAAACCATGCTTCTTGAAGGTGATCTGTGCAGCATTATGTAGTTTAGTTTAAAGGAGAGAGAAGCTGGTAACAGATTGACTATGAAGGAGGCTGATACAGTAGTCTAGGTGTAATGTGACTAGAGCTAATTTGGTGAAGTTGAAAGAAGTAGATTCAGGAAATGATGTTTAAGAACTGGGCAGGATTTGGTAGTAGATTGTGTGTGAACATTGAAAGTTTTAGAAAAGCTATGAGTTTAAGGAGAACTTTGACCTTTTGAATTTGGGGAGAAAGGAAGGAACTTCTACAATGGCAAACAGAGTTAGTGAGGGGAAAGAAGTGGGGGAGTTGAGAGTGATTTACTGTTTGCTTAGCTTGGAAAGAACAAAGACAGTAAGTTGGGGAATAGCAAGTGAAGGGCACAGACAGATAAAATGGGCCAAGTTGGCAGAGAGCTTGAAGCCAATACAGGAGAAGACTTCCTGGAGGAAGGGAGATTTCAGGAAGATGTTGTAAAACTGTAAGGATAAATTTATGTCTACCCTCATCTCAGAATAAGTACAGTTGAATTTATTGATGATTTCAACTCAGTTGTATGTGTAAATAACATCAACTGGCACCTTTGGTTATTCTAAAAAAGAAGAAGCCTAAATTATTATATGACTGTATCTTCTACATGCATTTTTTTCTACCAGAACGATTGCGGATGGAGGTGGGGTGTTCTGGGAGAGATGTGACCATGGCATCGCTATGGATCGGAGATGACTCAACAGCTTAAGATAACACAAGTATGAGTTCTGAGTTGCATTTAGTAAAATATGTTGGGCTTGGTTTTAAATTGTAGCTATTTACTTCCTTGGTTTCAAGGATATACGGTATGTTTGGGGTAGGGGAATGAGGAGAAAGGTCTGTGGTTAATGATGTTTTGCTAAATTCCAAGTTGACCAAAGTTGTAGATTGATAAACCAGCAGATATGAACTGTTGATGTGTATCCATTGCAGGAGTATGTGTATTAACAGAGATGATTATAGGCACAGAGCAGAGTCAGTGTCAGAATAAAATAATCTCAGTTTTTATGTGCCATAAATGCTTTATGTCATATTAGTTAAGAGCAGATCCTCTGTGCTACTGGACATTATTTAAAGAATATTGCATTTCTGGGATGTTGGTTATATAAATCATTTTCTGAAAATGTAATAATTCCAAAAGTTTCTTACCAGAGCAAAAGGAAAAAAAAAAAATCAAATTGCTGGGATCAAGTTTAAAATCACTCCATAGAGGTAACTCAATAACATTTCAAGTGAAGATTTACGAGTTGTACTATTTGTATGCATTTGGACGTTTAGAGTCTGGTACCTTATTTTTTATCATGTAAGTTGTGTGACAAATCCCAGTCTTATTACTCTTAAAGATCAGAAATCATGAAAAATGTAAATATGCACCCGAGCTGTGGAAATCCCTTAGAAGAAAAATAAATATGGGAAATTAGAAGGTCTGAAATACTGGATTCCTACAGCAGAACTTAGAACTGGTTTCTGAAAGGTTCACTTGTCCATGACCTTTAAATCCTCTCTAAGAAATAATTGAAAACCATACTTGAATGAACTTGTGATGTGTGTGTTTCTGAATGAACTTGAGATGTAGGTGTGTGAGAGACTAAGAAAAAATTCTGGGTTTTGTGGGGTTTTTTTTCTTTCTGCTTAATTTCAAAGTCTTCCTAAAATCCCACCTCCTTCAGGAGTTATTTTCAAGTTAGTTTTCTTCTTTCTGGATCAGATTTTTTCCCAACTACCAAATCATTCAGTATGCGTTCATAGCCACAGTCTCTTATGCAAATATTGACTTACAAATTCTATTAAGCAGTTATTTATCCACACATCCACTTTTCCATTCTCTTAGAATTCACTCATTCATTCAATCATATTTATTGAGCGCTTACTGTATGGAGAGCACTGTACTAAGCGCTTGGGAAGTACAAGCCGGCAACATATAGAGACGGTGCCTATCCAACAACGGGCTCACAGTCTCGAAGGGGGAGACAGGCAACCTATAGTAAATATGATGGTGTGTGTCTGTCTTCCCCTTTAGATTGCAAAATCTGTTAGGTTGAGAATCCTGTCTTTTTTCTAGGTGAATATAATTAGCAATAGCATTTACAGAAGACTAACTGGATGAAATATATTTAATTCAGTGTTTGAGAAATACAAAAGAAACCAAGAAAAAAAGCATTGGCAAATTCTTGGGTGGCAGGCAATGTGTGCTCTAATGGGGGACAGATATAAAAATATTTATAAATGAGTAATAAAATAAATAATTGAATGTTCAAATGAGTGTTCAGAATTAAGTGCAAGTGCAAGAAATGTCTGAAGGGTTCATATGACTTGGGGTGCTGAGTATTAATGACGGAAGCTATGATGGAGGAGGTGGAATTTCAGGAGGGCTTTGGATGTGAGGATAGCTGGATCTGTAATTTTGGGGAGGGAGGAAATTCCTAGAGGAATAAATGTCTTGAGCAAGGGTACAGAGGCAGGAAAGTTGAGAGTGAAATGCAATGAGAAGGTTAGTTTGGAAGGAACAAAGAGTGCAACTTGGGAGGAGTAGGGGACTACAGTAGAAATGAAAGATTGGATAAATTAGAGAAAATCCTTAAAGATAATTGTGAGGAGATTTTGCTTGAAGTGTAGAGACATAAGAAATGAGTGGAAGGTTTTTTAAGAGTGGAACGATAATAATTATGGTATTTGTTAAGCACTTAATATGTGCCAAGCATTGTTATAAGCAATGGAGTAGATACAAGTTAATCAGGTTGGGCACAGACTCTGTCCCACATTGGGCTAACACTCTTAATCCCCATTTTTAACAGATGAGGTAACTGAGGCACAGAGAAGTTAAATGATGCTCTAGTTCACACAGCAGACCTGTGGCAGAAGTGGGATTAGAACCCAGGTCCTTCTAACTCTCAGGCCCATGCTCTGTTCATTAAGCAAAGACTGTGAGCCTGTTGTTGGGCAGGGATCATCTCTATATGTTGCCGACTTGTACTTCACAGGTGCTTAGTACAGTGCTCTGCCCACAGTAAGCACTCAGTAAAAACGATAGAATGAATGCTGAGAAGTATGCTGAGAGACACTTCAAGAAGATGATTCATGCAACATGTTACAATATAGATTGGAGGGAAGAGAACTGGAAGAAGGGAAACCAATAATGAAATGAATACAGTATGCTAGCTGCAATTTGACCAGAATGTTAGCTGTTAGGGCAGAAAATAAATGGAAAATCTGGATCTTGTGAGGAAGGAAGAACCAGCATGATTTTGTAGTGGAATGTGAGTGTTAAAGGAGAGCAATGAGTCTTGTAGTATAACAAAATTGCAAGCTTCTGGGGCAGTGTGGTTAGTGATGTAATCAACAGAGATAGGAAAATCAGGGGTGAATTTATGAAGGAAGATGAGTAGTTCTGTAGTCGTGCTGAGTCTGAGGTATCAGCATGATATCTAAGTGGAAATGTTCTTTAGACAAAGAGAAGATGCTGGATTTTAAATTAGATGAGAGATCAGGTCTATAGAGGCAGATTTGGGAGTTTTCTGTTTAGAGGTAGTGGCTAAAGCATTATGAGCTGATGAGCCTCCTGGGAGATCAATTATACCGAGAAAATTTGTAGGGGATTCATCATCATCATCATCATCAATCGTATTTATTGAACGCTTACTATGTGCAGAGCACTGCACTAAGCGCTTGGGAAGTACAAATTCAGTGGTATTGATTAAGTACTTATTGTGTGTAGAGACTGCACTAAGCACTAGGGAGAGTACAACAGAGTGGGTAGACACATTCCCTGTCCACAGTGAGCTTAAAGTCTAGTGGAAGAGAAAGACATTAATATAAATAAATAATGTATATTCACAATTGGATTGAAGTAAGAGGATGGGAGACTTTAGAAGAATCAGGAAATGAAACTGAGAAGGTACAGAATGGTAGGACGAGAACCATGTCTCCTAAACTGATAATGAGTCAAGGGGCAGAGAGTGGTCCACAATGTCAAAAGCAGCTGACACGGTCAAGGAGGATCAGAAAATATTATAAGCTTTTTAATTTGCCTATTAGGAGGTCACTGGTGACTTTTGACCTCTCTCAGGGTCTCACCTGGAGAGTTTCCAGTATTCTACCAGTCTCGACTACAGGAGGGAGAGTCATGTAGAGGCATACCAATTCCATTCCTGCTTGGGAAGTGACTAGTGAGTGGACGTCAATCTACTGCAAGTCAAAACTCCCCTGTGCTGGGCAGCAGCGGAATGGGAGAGAGTCAAGGGTGGAGATTCAATTTTACTGTCAGGAAGAAGACAGTGGCAAACCTCTTCTGTATTTTTACCAAGAAAACATTATGGATACACTACCAGAACGATTGCAGAAGGAGAGTGGGGAGTTCTGGAAGAGATGTGTCCAAGGCATGATATGAGTCGGAGACGACGTGACAGCACAAGACAAGGTGACAAGGTGAAGGAATCATAAGACTGACTATATTGGATCTAAAAGAAAACTGGCATTTCATACTTCCCCCCATCAGTGTCTTCTAAAGTGGCCATAAAGTGATCTGGAAGATTCCATAGTCATTTGTTTATTTTAATGTGTCAATATTTTTGTGAAAGGAGAGATATTTCTACCCCACTTTGAGCCCCTTCCTCCACAATCAACTTATCAACGTTATTTATTGAGCGTTTACTGTATGCAGAGCTCTGTACTAGGTGCTTGAGAGGGTATAAGAAAATAGACATTTACAAAAGTTGTGATACAAACCCACAAGAAGATTTAGACTAGACAAATAATTAAAATTTGCATCCCAACTGCAAAAGTAAGCAAGTAACTTTTATTTACCATTTCAACCTGAATCAACAGTGAGGTGAAAAGTGCACATGATTTGGCTTCACCTCCAGAAACTCTTGTGCAAACAGAGTGGCAGCAGGAGTAGAAATGAGCATGGAACAGGAGTAAAGGAATATGTGGGTGAATGTGCCTGAATGAAATTAGCTTCCTCCCCAGCTGTTTAATGAGGAGGCTCCTCTTGGAGCCTTTGCCAGACACCACAGTTCATATGCATGCTTACTGGCCTTGGTTCTTCATCTTATCGGTACTAAAATGTTGAATGTTGATTAATTATACTAAATTTGATTTGATTATGTTTTTATGTCATATTATTGTGTGACTGATGACTCTGCACTGAAAAGTTTTGGATTCCAATAAAAATGTTCAATTAAATTTCATACAGAGGCATTCTGTTTTGTTCTGGTGTCTTTTACGACATGCTGCTAACCTTGGGCTGTCATATTTCTGCAGAAAGGCATGAAATACCATTATATACATTCAGTGCTTACTATTCTGTATCCTTAAAAGGGTAGATAACTTTGTCATTTGGGGCTTTTCATACAGAATTCAGCTGTCATTAAAAGATCTGTCTAGTTGCTGAAAAATTAACCTGCTTTCTATACCAGTGATCTTTTTAATGACTACGTTTTCCAAACTATTTAGAGTAGCTCTACAATTCTAAACCTCACAGCTATGAATGTCTTACGTTCTATAATTCGACTTTTCAAGAATGTGTTTTGTTATAAACAAAAAAGAAAATGCACATTTGCATCGTTTATGAACCAATATTATGGATTTTTTCCTTTTCTCTCTGTAAGTGCAGTGACAAAGAATGAGCCTGTCCGGAAGAATTCACTTAAATGGCACATTAATATTGAGGCCCCTGCAGAGATCAACATGGCCATTGGTCATCTTGATTAGACTACCCACAGTGTGGACTGTGTTTGTGTGGTTCAAACACCATGCCCTAGCAATAGGAATCTCCAGCAATTTAAGGATGAGAGGAGAGCCATGAGCACCATTTGAGACACAATCATTTGCCCTTTGCTAACATTTAAATTAAATGAGGTAGTTTTAAAGTGGTACACTGGGCTGTATCTGACTGTTACATAGGACTGACAGTTCCAATTATGTACAGAGAATGAGGGCACTGCAGGATGACATCTCATGAGTGATGGGTGCAGAGGAGATGCTGCAATTACGACTACCAGCATGATTAAATACCTCCAGGAGGCCTTCCCAGACTGAGCCCCTTCACTCCTCTCCCCCTCGTCCCCCTCTCCTTCCCCCCATCTTACCTCCTTCCCTTCCCCAGAGCACCTGTATATATGTATATATGTTTGTACATATTTATTACTCTATTTATTTATTTATTTATTTTACTTGTACATATCTATTCTATTTATTTTATTTTGTTAGTGTGCTTGGTTTTGTTATCTGTCTCCCCCTTTTAGACTGTGAGCCCACTGTTGGGTAGGGACTGTCTCTATATGTTGCCAACTTGGACTTCCCAAGCGCTTACTACAGTGCTCTGCACACAGTAAGCGCTCAATAAATATGATTGATTATACCAGCCACCCTTATGCTGACCTGCAACATGACATAGTTATACCTCATGTACTCTGGGGATGATACCACAGCCACTAGACCGCTTCATCCGGTGGAATCCTCAACATACCCTTGCTTCAGATCCATTGTGATATCCTCCCATGTTCCAGGAAACATAATAACCTCTTTGATCAGTGGCACTTAGCATCAGGAGCCAAGGTAGTGTTTGAAGTAAAAATGCCAGTTATAAGAACATCTAGTGCCACATCAGTACTGGGTGAGAGCAGACAAGACTGGTGTAAGACCTGATGAACGGATTGCCAAGGTAGCATAGTTCAATGTTAACATTCAATTTTATGTCACTGGGGCATGGTATGACTTGACCTTAACTTCTCCAGGCTAATTGTTAGTGAAAATAAATAAATAGGCTGCATATTTTCATCTAACTGGTTAGGATTTGCCACCAGTGAGGAGTAACAGGATGCCTTTGAAAATGAGAGTCTGATTATCATTATCATTATTATTATTATTAATTACAATAATACTAATAATCAGATTCATCAAGAGATTTCTGCATGCGATGCACTGTACTAAGTGCTTGGGAGAGTACAAGCAGTGTGGCTCAGTGGAAAAAGCCCGGGCTTGGGAGTCAGAGGTCACGGGTTCTAATTCCAGCTCCGCCACTTGCCAGCTGTGCGACTTTAGGCAAGTCACTTCACTTCTCTATGCCTCAGTTACCTCATCTGTAAAGTGGGGATTAAGACTGTGAGCCCCACGTGGAACAATCTGATCAACCTGTATCCCTCCAGCGCTTAGAACATTGCTTCGCACATAGTAAGTGCTTAACACATACCATCATTATTATTACAATGTAATACCAAACACAATTCCTGCCCACAAGAAGCTCACGGTCTAGAGGGGGAGATAGACATTAATATAAATTAATAAATAGATTAAATAAATGAATAAAGAAATTAGAGAGAGAGAGAGAGAGAGCGAGAGAGAGAGATGTGCCATGATAGGATGAATGAAGGAGCAAATATGAGTGAGGCAGAATGGAGTGGGAGAAGAAAAGAGGGAAACCACTTGGAGGAGAGGTGCCTTCAACAAGGCTTTGAAGTGGGGGAGAGCAATTATCTGTCTGATATGAGGAGGGAGGGCATTCCAAGCCAGAGGTAGGATGTTGGCAAGAGATCAGCGGTGAGATAGATGAGGTCGAGATACAGTGAGAAGGTTAGCACCAGGACGTGTGTGGGCTGGCTTGTAGTAGGAGAGCAGCGAGGTATGGTAGGAGGGAGCAAAGTGGTTAAGTGCTTCAAGTCAATGGTGAGGAGTTTTGGCTTGATGCAGAGATGGATGGGCAACCACTGGAGTTTCTTAAATCTAATCTTACACTTTTCTTCTAGGCAATGAAGACACCTTTGAGATCCTGTATCATGTCTCCAGTGATCCATATCTTCAACAAGAGTTGGAAATCGTGTTAAAGCAGGATGTGTCCCCGTCATTCTTGTGGATATCAGCGGGTGTGCCATTGGGTCTGTGGTTTCTCCGTTTTTAATGGTTCTGACTGCTCAGTGGTGATGTTCCCGGTAGTTGGGAAAATCGCCATATCTTTGCATGTTGGAAATCTTTTTTTTTAATAGCCTTAATAATTAGTAGCATTTATTGAGAGCTCATTGGATGCAATCCAATATACTCAACACAAAGGAAGTTCAAAACTAAAAGGAGCCTCTAAGAAGCTTAGGTTTCATTTTCAGTAGTAGAAGCCATGTTGAAAATAACACTAAAATAATCTTGTCATCTCTTCAGAATCCTTCTATATCATGTCTGCAACAAAACGTACAAGGTTTTGGTTTGATGGCACTCTGCATCACCCAGGATCTCTTCTGCTTCAGCTGTCCAGATCTGTTGCACAAGTTCCTTAATTTGATTTGTAAGTCTCACTGTAGGTCCCTGAAAGCCTTGTTTCTGGGTGAGTTCACAGGTTCTCAGATGCTGCAGGGACAACTGGTGTTTCGCAGCAAATAGGTCTTGATCTCAAAGTTATTTGAAACAAAACAATTTTGGTGCCTTCTCTCAACAGGCCCAGTGCCTTGACAGCTGCCTGGAAAATATCATCACAGAAAGGGATTGCTGTTTGACTTCATTTTTTTCAACAGCATTGCTGTGAGGTTGCTGAAGAATTATTTATGGGTGTCTTTGTTCTCCAGGAGTTTAACACTTTGCTGTTTGGGTGGGACAGAGGCCAGTTATTGACACAGTGGTTCTAAGGACAATGTGAATTTAAAGCAGATGAGACGGTCATTTCTACAACACTCTGCTCCATGCATGGCTGCTGTAAGCTATATGTCTTTGTGGTTCCACTGCCCCTCTATGCACTCTATGCAATCAATGAATGCCACTGTTTGGATTGTGGATGCATCCGGGACATTTTCCTTTTATTTGGGAAGCAAAAGATGAAATTTGTGACTCAGTCTAAAAAGAAGCCTTCTCATAGCAATATCTTGTTTTCTAACATGATTTTCTTTAGCTCAGGAAGGTATTAGATACATCATGGCAGGTACATTTTTTAAATAGGGTAATTAAACTGCAGGAAAAGGATTCAATTCTACATTTTGTTATTCAAAGATTATATTTTTTAACACTATTTGTATAGGACCAGCTTTTTAAAAGCTCTGCTTTATTTGCATTTTATAAAAATTCAGCTTAGAGGGACAAAAAAAAATCCCTCAAAAATACTTCCAGGCTCCACCTAGCTCCATAGAAAACAGAAGTTTTAATGAGGATAGTTTGAGGATCTGGACATAATGTTCCGAGTTCTTCCAAAGGAAACTGGGATATGTTAGCTCTTTAAAAATTCCTAAAACAGTACAGTTCAGCCCTTAAGATGAAACCTGTGCCTCATGTTTCTAAAGATATGTTGGGCTTATTGAAAAGGAGAAGATTTAAATTAAAAACCTGACCCAGTGTGAAAGGAAAGGAAAATCACAAAGTTCACATACAATAATAATAATGATGATGATACTTGTGGTATTTGTTAAGTGCTTACTGAGTTCCAGGCACTGTTCTAAGCACGAGGGTAGATACAAGATAATCAGGTTGGAAACTGTCCATGACCCACATGGGGCTCACATTCTTAATCCCCATTTTACAGATAAGGTGACTGAGGCCCAGAGAATTAAAGTGTCACGCTGCAGGCAAGTGGTGAAGCCGGGATTAGAGTGAAAATGTAGGACCGCCTGAATTAAAAGTAATAAAAAAGGAAGTGTTATCTAATTGTACCTAGATTCCCTTGTTCTCTGGGAATCCTAGGATGGTAAAGAAGTCAGGGAATGCATCTGTGAGCTCTGCAGCTGACTGGACTGAATTGCTTGAGGAGTCTGGAAATCTTGTAGATGATCTGCATTACTATCTGCAGATGGTGCCCAGTAACTTCCCTATCCTGAAACCTTTCTCGGTAACTGATGCCAGAGCCAGATGGGGAGATATCGTTTTAAAGATAAAGGCTTATTCTGTATGTCTTCTCACCCGTTAGATTGGAAACTACTAGCCGGCAAGGATTATATGTTTTGTTTTCTCTTGCGCTTTCACCAAGTGCCTTGCAAGCATCAGACTCCATAAATACCACTGTTAGGCCTTCAATGACAACTATCTGCCCGGAAATTCTGCAAAGTTTATAAGATTAGAAGTTTCTCTGGACACAATAAGTGCTCAGTAAATACCACTGATTTAATGATTGGAATACCTTTGGAATGTAGGGCATACGTTCAGGGCATGTCACCACCCTCCTCAAAAATCTCCAGTTGTTGCCTATCAATGTCCATATCAAACAAAAACTATTGGCTTCAAATGTCTCCATCACCTTGCCCCTTCTTACCTCACCTCCCTTCTCTCCTTCTACATCCCAGCCCACACACTCTGCTCCTCTGGTGCTAACCTTGTCACTGTGCCTTGTTCTCACCTGTCTCACTGCCGACCCTTGGCCCACATCTTACTTCTGGCCTGGAAGGCCCTCCCTCCTCGAATCTGCCAAAAAATCACTCTTCCCCCACTTAAAAACCCTACGGAAGGCTCACCTCCTCCAAGAGGCCTTCACTGACTGAGTCCCCCTTTTCCTCAGCTCCCCCTCCCCTCTGCATCACCCCGACTCACTCCCTTGCTCTCCCTTGCCCTCTCCCTGCCCCACAGTGCTTATATACAGACATATATATAAAATTATATTTATTTATATTGATGCCTGTTTACTTGTTATGATGTCTGTCTCCCCCCCACTAGAATGTAAGCCCATTGTGGGCAGGGATTGTCCCTCTTTATTGCTGTATTGTACTATCCAAGTGCTTAGTACAGTGCTCTGCACACAGTAAGCACTCACTAAATACAACTGAATGAAAGAGGCAGAGATCAGGGTTCAACATCGTGACTCCTTTTGGATTAGGCTCAAAGCAATGAGCAATGAAATGTATTGAGGATATGTGAGCCTGTTGTTGGGTAGGGACCGTCTCTATATGTTGCCAACTTGTACTTCCCAAGTGCTTAGTACAGTGCTCTGCACACAGTAAGCGCTCAATAAATATGATTGAATGAATGAATTGATATTTACTTTAGTAGCTATGGATTTGGTTGTAAAGTATTCGATTATTCAATCAATCGTATTTACTGAGCGCTTACTGTGTGCAGAGCACTGTACTAAGTGCTTGGGAAGTACAAGTCGGCAACATATAGAGACAGTCCCTACCCAACAGTCGGCTCACAGTCTAGAAGATTAGTTATAAATGATTTGGTAGTTATTTCCCAAGCTTCAGGCACATTCAGATTTTTGTCTTAGTTTATTCCTCTGAATTGATAGCATATCCCACCATAGAACTAACCACCTGAAAAGCAATTCACCTAAAATAAGTCTACTTCTTGAAACCTATTCACCCTACTTCTGCTCTCCACAAGCCTTTCAAAACTATCGCTAAGTCATTGTCATTCTGGTGTCTGGAAGAATGTAGTCTATTTCATCTCAGTTGTTGTCACTTTTAAAATTGTGAGATAACATTTTGAAAATTAACACGATATATATTTTCACTCTGTGATCTTAGACCTGAGAAAACCAGTTTGAGCAATCAATATAAAAGCCACATATAGTTGTACTCACACATATGAGTTAATGACTACTTGTTCATTTGGTTAGGTAAGTATGGCTTTTGGGTATGAAATTGTAGAGGAATCACAGCTGCAAATCATGTCAGTTGCAGTGTAATGATGGGGCTTCCTCAGGCTGGATTTTGCTTTTTCAATTTTTCATCGAAAGAGGAATATCCCAACTGAAAATCTATTTTCTCTCATTTACTGTGACTGCCCTGTGTTAGATCTTCAAAATGAAAAAAAAGAATGATAATTTGACAAGCCCCAGAATTAGATGAACTATAATTATTGTCATAGTGGGAGCAAACATTTGAAAAACAAATGAATTAAAAGTTATTCAGGCTATACTAGAGTATGGGTTAAGGCAGCATTTTTGATTTTCATTTTTTTAAAAAACTCTAATCTACCAGGTATCGGATCCTAAATCTGTGAATGTTAACATAATGTACTCAGTAATTTCACATTGCATTTGGTTTGAGTGATTTATAAATTCCACTTCATAGATTTCCCATCCTAATCATGAGTGTAAAAAATAATGCACTAAAAGATCATCTTTTTATTAACCTCTTCTAATCTAATTAATGGAACACCACAGTTTTCAGTACAGAGCTTTGCACACAATGAGTGCTCAAGAAATATAACATCTTTTACTTCTGGCAGGAAGTGAAAATATAATCTTTGTACACATGAAACTGAATCTAGGCACTGATAAACAGGTAGTTGTCCTATAAACTACAATTGGCAGTCCCTGGAAAGGAGTTGCAAAGCATTGATTTGAAAATCATTGTTTAATTTGTTATATATTTATTAAGCTTGTCTCCTATGATTGTCTGGTAGACACCTCTCTGCAGTGTAGGGGTTGATAAAACTAAGATGTTCATTCATTTATTCAATCGTATATATTGATTGCTTACTTTGTGCAGAACACTCGTCCCCCTCTCCATCCCCCCATCTTACCTCCTTCCCTTCCCCACAGCACCTGTATATATGTATATATGTTTGTACATATTTATTACTCTCTTTATTTATTTATTTTACTTGTACATAGCTCTTCTATTTATTTTATTTTGTTAGTATGTTTGGTTTTGTTCTCTGTCTCCCCCTTTAAGACTGTGAGCCCACTGTTGGGTAGGGACTGTCTCTATATGTTGCCAATTTGTACTTCCCAAGCGCTTAGTACAGTGCTCTGCACATAGTAAGCGCTCAATAAATACGATTGATGATGAACACTGTAGTAAACACTTGGGAAAGTACAATAAACAGACGCATTCCCTGCCCACAATAAGCTTACAGTCTAGACATCGTTACAAATAAATAAATTGCAGATATGTACATAAGTGCTGTGGGACTGGGAGGGGGGAAGAATAATGGGAGCAAGTGAGGGTGAAGCTAAAAGGGAGTAGGAGAAGAGGAAACATGGGGGGCTTTGTCTGGGGAGGAGATGTGCCTTCCATAAGGCTTTGAATAGAGTAATTGGATGTCTGATTTGAATTAGAACTCAGGTCTTCTGATTCCCAGGCCCTTGCTCTTTCCTCTAGGCCACACAGCTTCTCTATGTACATGCCTCAAATTCTCTCTGTCTGGGCTTCAACAACCACTGGGAATAGAAAGGAGGCAGAGGAAAAACCAAAGTGGCTCCTCATGAGGGTGGAGCTACAGTGGGGGTGGGGATAATACTGATGGCATTTATTAAGCGCTTACTATGTGCAAGCACTGTTCTAAGCGCTGGGGAGGTTACAAGGTGATCAGGTTGTCCCACGGGGGGGCTCACAGGCTTCATCCCCATTTTACAGATGAGGTAACTGAGGCACAGAGAAGTGAAGTGACTTGCCCAAAGTCACACAGCTGACAATTGGCAGAGCCGGGATATGAACCCGTGACCTCTGACTCCAAAGCCCATGCTCTTTCCACTGAGCCACGCTGCTAAGGTGGGAGGGTTGCATCGGTGGGAGTGGTGGGATGGGTGGGAGTCAGGGTTTTCCTGCCAAGGTGCAGAGAGCTACCCTGCTGCACCTAGGACCACCACTGCATCATCTGCATTGTAATCCCCCTGTCTTGTTTTTTGCTTTTTGGTGGTTTTTTTTGGTGAGTGTGGTATTTAAGCATTTGTTATGTGCCAGGCACTGTACTAAGCTCTGGGACAGATACAAACTAATCATGTTGGACACAGTTCGTGTCCCACATGAGGCTCACGATCTCAATCCCCATTTTACAGATGAGGTAACTGAGACACGGAGAAGGCCTATCACAAAGGTCATCGTTGTTGGGTAGGGACTGTCTCTATCTGTTGCCGAATTGTAGTTTCCAAGCTCTTAGTACAGTGCTCTGTGCACAGTAAGTGCTCAATAAATATGATTGATTGAATGAATGAATGAACGACAAAGTGACTTGGCCAAGGTCAAGCAACAGACAAGTGGTGGAACTGGGATTAGAACCCAGGTCCTTCTTACTCCCAGGCCTGTGCTGTATCCACTGGCCATGCTGCCTCTGTCAGAGCTTTCACAGTCACTGACAGCAGAGAAGAGGTGGAGGAAAAACTGCCTGGAATCGTTTTTTTTTTCAAAAAAAAAATTTGCAAGAGATGGGATCCAGACCAGCAAATCTGGCTCTGCCACTTGTTTGCTGTGTGATCTCGAACAAGTCACTTAACTTCTCTTAGGGAAGCAGTGTGGCTCAATGGAAAGAGCCCGGGCTTTGGAGTCAGAGGTCATGGGTTCAAATCCCGGCTCCGCCAATTGTCTGCTGTGTGACTTTTGGCAAGTCACTTAACTTCTCTGGGCCTCAGTTACCTCATCTGGAAAATGAGAATTAAGATTGCAAGCGCCCTGTGGGACAACCTGATCACATTGTAACCTCCCCAGCGTTTAGAACAGTGCTTTGCACATAGTAAGCGCTTAATAAATGCCATTATTATTATTATCATTATTATTATTATTCTCTGTGCCATAGTTAACCCATCTGCAAAATAGGAATTAAATCCTATTCTCTTCTACTTAGACTGTGAGTCCCATGTGGGACAAGGACTGTGTAATCAACCTGATTAACTTGTATCTCCCCCTGCCTTAGAACGGTGCTTGACACATAGTAAAAGCTTAGCTTATATATATATATATATGTCGAAGTGTGGCGGTTGTGGCTGAATTGCAACTCTCTGTGCCCTGCCAGGAATGTCCTGGCTGTGGTGGCCCAGACTGGTGTCTTCCTGCCCCTGCAGCTGTGAAATTGCTGGCTTGGCCTTATTCCCACCCTGGGCTTCGAGGCAGGTCAGTGTGAACTAGGTATCTGCCCTTGGTGGATTTTGCATCCATTCAATCGTATTTTTTAATTTCTTACTGTGTGCAGGGCACTGTACTAAACACATGGAAAGTACAATTCAGAAACAGAGACAATCCCTGCCCACAATGGGCTCACAGTCTAGAAGACTTTAGACACCAGTAGATTCTGTACTTGTGTGTGTGTGGGTGGGTGTGTGAATGCATGCGCTGAATATGAATATATTTATATACGTATGTATTCTACAGTAGAATTGTTATATAGTGGTTGTATTTTTTATAGACTAAAGTTACCATTGAAATTTATGTCCTCCTTGATTCAAAGCTAAGCTTTAATATCACTAGACCAAGTTCAGTGAAAGGGGAACATGGAAAGTGAACACCCTGAAGAGACTGTATTCATTCATTCATTCAATCGTATTTATTGAGCACTTACTGTGTGCAGAGCACTGTACTAAGTACTTGGAAAGTACAATTCGTAGAGAAGCAGCGTGGCTCAGTGGAAAGAACATGGGCTTTGGAGTCAGAGGTCATGGGTTCAAATCCCTGCTCTGCCAATTGTCAGCTGAGTGACTTTGGGCAAGTCACTTAACTTCTCTGGGCCTCAGTTCCCTCATCTGTAAAGTGGGCATTAAGACTATGAGCCCCCCGTGGGACAACTTGATCACCTTGTAACCTCCCCAGCACTTAGAACAAACCCTTCATGTCCCTAGTTGAACTTCTTTCCCCCCTACCCCTCCCACAGGGATCAGCCCCGGAGGACATCCATCTCCTTCTTCTCCCGACACTATCCCCAGCTAGGAAGTTCAGTTGACTCCATAATTGAAATTACACAGACTGCCAATCAGGATGTGCTAAAAACCACTCCTCTGCAGGATCATATTGAAGGATTTTTGCCTGATTAAGGTTTTGTAGCACAAAATGTGCATATCCCTCATGGAACCACTCTCCCTAAGGCACAGACTCACACAGTGAAGCACAATCTCTAGGTCCTCTTTCTCTTTAACTTAGTGGTTTTGGCAGCAGCAATAGCAGGAGTAGAGATGGGGGTCTGGATCATAATAAAGTCTATGGATTAGGTATATTGGGTATATTAGGTATTGGATCAGGTTCCTTGGTAGTAAAGAGCTGAACAGGAAAAGGAAGAATTAGAGTGGACTTAGTTGTCGGTGTGATTCCTTACTATAGTAGAGTTCAGTGCTTACACTAAGGCTTTTTTTTCTTCATGGCTCACAGCCAAAGAGTGGACTTTGAACTCCACTTCAGCAGACAGTAAGTGGAGGAAACAAGTGCTGGGGACAGGGTAGAACCGCAGGGACAATGAAGAGGAAGGGGTGTTTAGCTTCCAGAGGTTGAGAGGAAGAAGAGAGGGACACTACTTAGGGTGAAATAATTCTCTTCAATTCCCTATTTTAAGATGAGGTACTGTCTCTGAGATACTAAAGAGAATACCAAAACCTCATTTTAGCTTCAAAGGCAACAAATTAAATCCTCTCAGCTAAAACCAGGGCGCATTGAATTTGCTCCGTGGTGAGGGAAAAGGTCAGGTCTATTTTTCCAAATCTTCTAATCTTAAACAAAATGGGTTACTAAGAAGCGAGAAATCTCTTTAGCCCATAGAAACTTATGGACTTTGGTCAAACTGCCTTGCATCCTCATTTTCCTGTTTTAGAAGGAACATTTCTTTTTTATTCACTTTGCCTGACTTTATGCTTTACATATGAAAAAAAAATAGGATAAATTGAAGATCATTAAATATGTTAGCATATTAAAGTCGAGTACCCTTCCTACAATGGGATGATTCAATATGAACATGTAAATCGTCCCACACTAAATGGGAAACAAAAACTTTTGTGATGATGCAAGCTATTTTATTTGTATTTTAAAGACTATTTCAAATGATTAATTATGTGGAAAAAATCCAAGTCATCCATGACGATTTTTTTTTAACTAAGCTACACATTTTCATAGGCATCATGGCTTTACACCATAAACATTAGATGCATTTTTTTCCTGCAGGATAGTGTTGTGAGCATCCCACTGGCTCATACCAACCAGGACTTCCCTGGACTGGGGGAGCCTCAATAATAATAATAATGGCATTTGTTAAGCACTTACTACGTGCAAAGCACTGTATTAAGCGCTGGGGGGATACAAGGTGATCAGGTTGTCCCACGTGGGGCTCACAGTCTTAATCCCCATTTTACAGATGAGGTAACTGAGGCTCAGAGAAGTTAAATGACTTGCCCAAGGTCACACAGCAGACAAGGGGTAGACTCAGAATTAGAACCCATGACCTCTGACCCCCAAGCCCGGGCTCTTTCCACTGAGCTACTCAGTGACACATAGTAGAGTCAAACCAGACCACCGACCACCAAGGTTGCTGTGGAAAGTTTTTTACTTAGTTCTACCAAGGTGTAAGGGAGTGACACATACATTCAATCATATTTATTGAGCGTTTACTGTGTGCAGAGCACTGTACTAAGCATTTGCACTGTACTATTCAATCACTCCACTCCACCAAGGGTCCAGTACCAGTCTGCTTGTGAAGGAGCCCGCTCTGTCCATTCTATAGATCCCATGGCAGAATCAAACACCTTGTGACAAGGACCGTGGATGCTGCCAGCCTCCCTTGCACGCCGCTTCTGCCAAACCCAGATTCCTTTCTCTGCTTCCAAATGCTGCTGCCTTCTGCTGCTTCTCCTCTGCGTGCTTCTGCTCCAAATCCCTCCTCGTGATTCAAAATGAGCTCCTTTTATCCGCCTTAGGAATCGCAGCTGTGGTTCTATGTACAGCCATTGATTGGCCCAGGCCTGTTACCATTCATTGAATCGTATTTATTGAGCACTCACTGTGTGCAGAGCACTGTCCTGAGTGCTTGGGAAGTACAAGTTGGCAACATATAGAGATGGTCCCTACCCAACAGTGGGCTCACAGTCTAGAAGGGGGAGACAGACTACAAAACAAAACATGTGGACAGGTGTCGAGTCATCAGAACAAATATAATTAAAGCTAAATGCATATCATTAACAAAATAGAATAGTAAATATGTACAAGTAAAATAGAGTAATAAAACTGCACAAACATATATACAGGTGCTGTGGGGAGGGGAAGGAGGTAGGGTGGGGGGGCTGGAGAGGAGAGGAAAAAGGGGGTTCAGCCTGGGAAGGCCTCCTGGAGGACGTGAACTCTCAGTAGGGCTTTGAAGGGAGGAAAAGAGCTAGCTTGGCAGATGTGTGGAGGGAGGTTCAGTCATATTTATTGAGCACTTACAGTGTGCAGAGCACTGTACTAAGTACTTGGGAAGTACAAGTCAGCAACATATAGAGACGGTCCCTACCCAACAGCAGGCTCACAGTTTAGAAAGGCTGAGCAGGGAGAGAAGGTCATGCCTCCCTCCATGCTCTGCCCATAAGGGCCAGCAATCATCATCATAATAATAATGATGGTATTTGTTAAGTGCTTACTATGTGCAAAGCACTGTTCTAAGCGCTGGGGGTGGTTACAAGGTGATCAGCCCCATGGGGGGCTCACAGTCTTCATCCCCACTTTACAGATGAGGTAACTGAGGCCCAGAGAAGTTAAGTGACTTGCCCAAAGTCACACAGCTGACAAATGGCAGAGCAGGGATTAGAACCCTTGATCTCTGACTCCCAAGCCTGTGCTCTGTCCACTGAGCCACGCTGCTTCTCGTAATAATGATGGCATTTGTTAAGCATTTACTCAATGCACTGTTCTAAGCGCTGGAGGGATACAAAGTGATCAGGTTATCCCACGTGGTGTTCACAGACTTAATCCCCATTTTACAGATGACATAACTGAGGCACAGAGAAGTTAAGTGACTTAAGGGATCACAAACAGTCACTAATAAGGCAACTTGTTGTGGACTCACCACAGATAGCAGCTCATTAGCTGGTATTTTTCAATCCAGGTTTTGGTGACGTGATGGTTAGAATTGATGTTTGTGAAAATATTGTACTAGAACCTGTAGAAAGTGAATTTACACAGTGCATGCAGTGGAACTAATGGGCCATTCTAAATATCAAGTGGCAAGAAGCAGCGTGACTTAGTGGAAAGAGCATAGGTTTAGGAGTCAGAGGTCATGGTTCTAATCCTGGCTCCACCACTTGTCTGCTGTGTGACCTTGGGTAAGTCACTTAACTTCTCTGTGCCTCAGTTCCCTCATCTGTAAAATGGGGAATAAGACTGTGAGCCCCACGTGGGACAACCTGATTACCTTGCATCTTCCCCAGCTCTGAGAACAGTGCTTGGCACATAGTTAGTGCCTAACAAATGCCATTGTTATTATTATTTTATTTATTATTATAACAATGACCTCCTGGAACATTGTCAGTCCCTTATCATAGAAGCTGTTCTTACCTTTAACACAGCTATGTGGGGAAGGACTTGTGAGGGAAATGAGCTACAGGTTATCCAAACAGTTGCTATATGCAAAGCAGTAGTTGGATAAACTAAAGCAGGAAGGACAGAGGAAACATTTTAAGGCCTAGGTAAAACAAAATCTCAGACAATGCTCCATCCCAGTTGAACATGGGTAGATACTTACTGAGGATAGACCTGCCACACCACAAACGGAACAGCTCTCTTTAAGCAAAAGCTTCATCCGGCAAGAGATTTATTCATTTATTTGATTGTATTTATTGAGTGCTTACTGTGTTCAGAGTGCTCTACTAAGCACTTGGGAAGTACAAGAGATACAAGAAGGCAAGAGGGAAAATGGAGCCAGATAAAGAAACATTAAGTACAGCACAATAAGAGACAACCATTTTCTGTACCAACATAGTCCAGACTTTGGAATTGGTCTTTTCAGTTACACACGCACTTATAGGTGAACTTTACTGTCAAGGGTGTGTTCTTCAAATGTATATATATATATATATATATATATATATATATATATATATATATATATATATATATATATATATACACACACACACAAACACACACACACACATATACATACACACACACACACATATATATATATATATATATATATATACACATATGTATATATGTAGATACACACACATGTAAAGCAATTTCAGTAACATGATATTTGCCCATTTCTGGAATAGCATTAGAAATTCTCTAACAAGACACATTTTTAGTAGATCTGCTCCCTACCTTTCTCCCCATTACCCTATCAAAGGGAAATACGTTTTGATTTAATTAATCAATTGATGATATTCATTGAGTACTTACTGTGTGAAGAGTACATTACTAAACACTTGGAAGGGTACAGAACAATATAGACATGATCTATGTCCTCAAGGAACTTAGGTGTTACTTTATGATGCAATCAATCAAGCGATACATTTTATTTTTTGAGCACCTGCAGTGTGTGAATACACAAATGAGAATCTAAATGAAAACATGCATGTATATGTGAGTGCTGAAAATAGAAATAAAATTCATAAGTGTTAAGGGTTGGTTATAGGCTGACATGACTAGGTTGTTGGGAAGGAATTGGGGAAAGCTTCTTGAAGGAGGTGGTTTTAGAAGGACTGTGAAGTTGGGAAGAGAGATCTGTGGTCAGGTAGATTTTGAGGAGGAAAAAGCTCCAGGATAAGGAAACAGCATATCTGAGGGGAAATTAATTCATGTAATTCAAGAGCAAGGTACAGTCAGAATATGGGTATTGAAGGCATGTCTCCTCTAAGATGCCTTCCCTGACTAAGCCTTCATTTCCTCTTTTTCCACTCCCTTCTGCATTGCCCTGATTTGCTCCCATTATTCACCATATACCACTCCCAACCCCATAGCACTTATGCACACAATTTATTCATTTATATTAATGTCTTTCTCCCCCTCTAGACTGTAAGCTCACTGGGGACAGGGAATATGTCTGCTATATTATTGTGTTGTATTCTCACAAGCATTTAATTTTGTGCCCTGTACACGTAGAAAGTGCTCAATAAATAGGATTGATTGGGTATAGGAAAAACGAACAGTGGGAGAAGAGATGGGTGATGGGAAGAGCTGGTAGAAAGCTGTGAAGTCAATTCTGAGGTGCATTTGTTTAATGTAATTACTGAAGTCTAAATGAACTGGAAATCATTGCTGCAGGCTGAAGGAAGGGAGTAAACCTAGTGGAAGGGCCCATGTGGGAGCAGAACTGTTCCTCATTCAGAGCCAGCCAGAGAAGGACAGAAAATCAAGAATATTACTTGGGCAAGGCTAAACTTAACTCAGGCAAATAAAGGAAACACCCACGCAGAACACATAAGGGCCTATCCGTATAAGAAGAAACTGAAACACAGGTATGATAGATTATTTCAAGTTAACATTCTAATTGGGTCAGTTCCAAACCTGATTATCTTGTATCTACCCCAGAGCTTAGAACAGTAACTGGTATATAGTAAGTACTAAACAAATACCATAAAAAAAGCTCCCAAGATACAAGGCCTCTGGGATGAATTACAGCCTGGGGTGAGGTGGAACAGGAAGGGGAAGAGCAACTGTCCACAAATACCAGTGTTTTCAGAGATTGCAAATGAGGAGGAGCTGGGGCCTTTGGATAGGCCAGGAAAATAGATTTAGAGAAGATGAGGTGGCTATTCTTCCCCAGGTCCTACTCTCCTCCTCCTCTCCCATCCCCTGCTGCTTTGTCCCTTTCTCATTTCTACTCGATCTACCAGAAGGTCAGGTAGTTAGATCTCTGCTATTTTCTTAGGTTTCCGTTGATGATTAATGATCTGTTGTTCCAAAGATAACAATAGCAATAGTAATTATTGAATGACAACTGGGTTTTATGTATGATACTAAGTGTTTGGGAAATACAAATTAGAGAAATGACGTTCCTGATATACTAGGATTTTGCACTGTAATGGGGATTATGGACATTAAAATATTTAAATAGAATCATAAAAGTAACTGAATATACAGCTGAAGAATACTTATACAAAAGTGCTAAAGATGAGTACAATAAATACGTGCTGGAGATAGCTAGTGGAACTGTATGACTTGAAATGCTGGGAACTAATCAGGGAAGGCTTCTTAGAGAAGTTGAGATTTTAGGGGAGCTTGGAATATGGGGAGGGATGGGTTCTGTTGAATTTGGGAAGAATGGAAATTCCAGGCTGGAAGAAGAAGCATAGGCAAAGAGGCAGGTGTAGGAAAGATGAAAATGACATGCAGTTAGAGGGGTAGCTTAAAAGGAACATATAAGGCAAGCTGGGGAGTAGCAGTTTAGAAAAGCAGTGGAAGGTAGGTGGGTAGGAAGGCCTTGAGGCCAGGTATAATAATAATAATGATGGCATTTATTAAGCGCTTATTATGTGCAAAGCACTTTTCTAAGCGCTGTATAAGGAGCCAGTATTACATGTAAAGGAACATAGAAATATAATGGAAGGTTTTGAAGAGTGGAGAGATGTGTGCCTAACAGTATTCCAAGAAGATGAACTATGCAGCAGTGTGAGATATAGTTTGAAAGGGAAAGACCAGTGAGGAAGCTGATGCACTAGTCTAACTGAAATATGATTTTTCGGCCAGAATGATAGCAATTTAATTGGTGAGGAAATAGCAGTTCTGTGTAACCTAGGCCAAGGGTCAGCCTCTGGAATGATCAGGCCACAAGCTACTGGACATATTCCTGAAGTCTCCCTGGGAATGTCTGATGCTGCACACAATCAATAACACTGATCAAAAGTTTTCTGTGTGCTGAGCACCGTACAAAGCCTTTGGAGAGTATAGTATAATATAATTGGTACAGTGATCAGAGGCAGGTAAACAGATACAGAAGCACCTAAACACTTTTACAGATGGAGACTATGGCTGCCACATTAAAGTAGGGGCATATTATCACAGGTGGCAGTAGCAAAACAACTTGATAATAAAACATTGAGTAACTTGGAGTGAATATATTCCCAAATTTCTCAGTAATTTAATAATGAAACAAGGCTAACAGGAATGTCTGTGAATCAGTAATGCCCGAGGTATTAGTTATTTGATTTACGGCTTCCAGTCTTCTACCCTTTTTGCATCACCATTCTCTGGCGTGTGTGTGTGTGTGTGTGTGTGTGTGTGTGTGTGTGTGTGTGTGTGCGCGCGCGCGTGCGTATGCGTTAACATAAATCAATCAACCAGTGGTATTTATTGAGCACTTTAGTTGAAGGCCAAAGCCTTTGCGTGAACAGAAAAGCACATCATGTACTGCTCGGTAGAGTTAGGCCGAAAGGAAAGAAGTAGGAGAATAAGCAATCATCAGCAATAATAATTATGATTGTGGTATTTCTTAATACGACAGTCTTTTGTCAGTTAGGGTCAAACATTGTGCTAAGCAGGATTTCGTGATGGATTGAATATGTGAGTTGAATGAGAGAGAGGAGTCAAGGTTAACGCCAAGGTTTTGGGCTTGTGAGATGGGAAGGATGGCGGTATCATCTACAGAGAGGAAGTTCTGGGAGAGGAGAGGGTTGGGTGGGAAGATAAGGAGCTCTGTTTTGAACATATTACATTTGAGTTGACAAGAGGATATCCAAGTAGAGCTGTCTTGAAGCCGGAGGAGATGTGAGCCTGGAGAGAAGGAGAGAGATCAAGGAAGGAAATGTAGATTTGGGTATCAGCTGCATAGAGATGGTACTTAAAGTCATGGGAGCGAATGAGTTCTCCAAGGGAATGAGTGTAGATGGAGAATAGAAAGGGACTGATAATTTCACTTTCTTTTTGTAAAGCTCTTCAGGTGTTAATATGTGATTGCTTTTTCTAATAAGCTTTTTAAAATAATCTTCAGTCATTAATAAATATAAAGTTTTCTGTTAAAAAGGTCTGTTTTTTATTCTTTGCAAGTTCTTTGTTTTTTCATTAAGGGAGTAAACATAAGCCCTCCCTCACGGAGTTTGAAATCTAATAGGTTAGAAAGACACGAGATGACTCACAGATAGGAGGACACGGAGAATGGAAAGATTGATAAAGTAATAAGTGGTTAAATATGTACAGAATTGGCTGTGAACGCATAAATGCTAAGGTAGTTATTGGGAAGATATGTGGGAAGAAGAAAATAAATCAGGGATAGATCTATATTGCTTTGTTTCTTTGCATCTAACATTCATTGGTGTATTGCGTATAAAGCAGAAGGAGTTAATGTTTCAATTATAAACAATAAATAGAGCTTTTTGTCTTATGCCACCCTGCATAAAAACTACACACACCTAAACTTCTGGGATTGTGAGGCTTATGTGGAACAGGGATTACTCTCGATCTGATTATCTTGTAGCTACCCTAAAACCTAGCACTGTGTTTGGCACAGAGTAGATGCTTAATTAATACCATAACTACCTAATTAACTTCATTTTTTTAAAAAAATGCAATATTGGTTGTGCTGATTAAGGTCAGAGACTTCTGAGCTCTACTATAAAATTAAGAATTCTACAAGGCCCACTCAAAGAGATTTCTGACAGATACGTTTTTCAAGAAAACACAACCTTAAATAATAGTGATATTAATTATGTTGGGCTTGGACTCAACAGCTAGTATTGACCAGCCTGATGTGCCACAATCAGGAATAAGGAGATTTGTAAAGCAGATCATTCTGGAGGAACAGAATGCTAAGAAAAAAAATAAAGCATAAATTTTAAGTACTTATGGTATTTAAGCACTTTCTAAGTGCCAGATACTGTACTACATGCTGGAGTAAATAACTTTCCATGTTGGAAGGGATTACTGGGGTTAGAACCCATATCCTCTGACTCTGAGGGCCATGCTCATTCCTCTAAGCCGTACTGCTTTCTTTGAATAAATATTTCTGTCAATAAATGTTTTTGCTTGATGTTCACATAGGTAAACTCTCACTTCCAAATGTGCCCTCTTCAAATTGGAAACCTAATCATTTTCTGTAAACTCTACCTGCCCCTTCCATAATGAAAATGCAGGGTCAACTACTCTCGGTAAACAGAAGGGTCATGCTTCATCATGTCATGCAGGGAACTTGGCATTAATGTTGTCTCTTCCTTATTATATATATATAGAAAGATTTTCAGAAATATTCATGCATCTCAGTTTCTGAATTAATCAACAAATTTTGGGGAAGCAGTGTGGCCCGGTGAATAAAGCATGGGTCTGTGGACCAGAGGACCTGGGTTCTAATAGCCATTCTGTTATTTGTCTGCTGTGTGTCCTTGGGGAAGTCACTTAACTTCTTTGTGCCTCAGTTTCCTCAACTCCAAAGTAGGAATCAGTACACATACTCTGCCCTACCTATGCCATGTGAGACAGATATTGTATCTGGCCTGATTAACTTGTATTTACCCCAGAGTTTAGAACAGTGTGTGATGCACAGTAAGCACTTAATGTATACCATAAAAAACCAAAAACATCCAATATACAATTCTTTTTTTCTAATTTCATTCATTCATTCATTCAATTGTGTTGACTGAGTGCTTACTGTGTGCAGAGCACTGTACTAAGCACTTGGAAAGTACAATTCAGCAGTAGAGAGAGACAATCCCTGCCCACACCGCTTTCCTACTTCCCACTTACTTAGGTGAATGTTGTACAATGATGCTTCAAACCCAAATTCTCTCTTCTCTCTTTCCTTCTAGGAGGTTATAAGGGAATGTAGAAATGATTTCCACTCAGAGGTCAAGGTAGCAATGTCCAAAAGAGAATTTGACCCAGGTGATCTAGGGTTGACAGGAAATAGAGTGACCACAATTGCCCACCCAGTCAACATTGCCTTGAAAAGGTAGCAGGTTGTATCTGGTTAGGGGTAGACAAGTAACTGCTATCTATGACTGCTCCCCTTGAATCCATAATATAATGATAAAATATTAAATGTGGTAATTGTTAATAATATAATAATAATAATAATTGTTTTGTTAAGTGCTTACTATGTGCCAAGCACTGTTCTAAGTACTGAGGAAGGTAATCAGGTTGCCCCACGTGAGGCTCACAGCTTTATCCCCATTTTACAGATGAGGTAATTGAGGCATAGAGAGGTGATGCCGAAAATCACAAAGCTGACAAGTGGTGGAGGCAGAATTAGAACCCATGACCTCTGACTACTAAGCCCAGGCTCTTTCCACTAAGCCACACTGCTTTTTCTGTTGAGCACTTACTGTGTTCCAGACACTGTACCAAACTCAGGGGTGGATACAAGCAAACCAGGTTGGACACAGACCCTTTCTCACACGGGGCTCACTGTTTCAATCCCCATTTTACAGATGACGTAGCTGAGACCCAGAGAAGTGAAGGGATTTGCTAAGGTCACACAACAGACAAGTGGCAAATCCCTTCCTCCCTTCAAGGCCCTACTGAGAGCTCACCTCCTCCAGGAGGCCTTCCCAGACTGAGCCCCTTCCTTCCTCTCCCCCTCGTCCCCCTCTCCATCCCCCCATCTTACCTCCTTCCCTTCCCCACAGCACCTGTATATATGTTTGTACATATTTATTACTCTATTTATTTATTTATTTATTTATTTTACCTGTACATATCTATTCTATTTATTTTGTTAGTATGTTTGGTTTTGTTCTCTGTCTCCCCCTTTTAGACTGTGAGCCCACTGTTGGGTCGGGACTGTCTCTATGTGTTGCCAACTTGTACTTCCCAAGCGCTTAGTACAGTGCTCTGCACACAGTAAGTGCTCAATAAATACGATTGATTGATTGGCAGAGTTGCAATTAAAACCCCAACCTTCTGATTCCCAGGTTCGTGATCTATCCATAATGCTAAATCGGTTCTCTAATCTAGACTGTAACCTCCTTGTGGGCAAGGATCATATCAACCACCTCTATTCTACTGTACTCTCCCAAGCACTTAGCCTAGTGCTCTGCACACAGTAAGCAGTCCATAAATACCGTTGGCTGATTGATTGATTGGATAATTGATACACAATGATTCATATCTTCATGGAGCAAGCAATCTAGTTAGTGTCTTTAGAGTATAAATGCATGTAATTAAATAGCCTAGAAGGATTACAGCCAACATTATACCTTACATTTTACTTCTATTAGACCATAAGAACCTGTGAAGCAGGGACTGTATATTTTGTATGCTTTTGTGTTTTGTTTTGTTATTTTTTATGTTACTCAGGAATCTAATACATTGCCTTGCTCCGTAAATTCTGCTGCTGCTGTTAACAATTATGGTAATTTCCCAGAGAGTTCAAGAAAAAAAACATACTTTTACTTTAAATATTCTTTATATTTTAAGGTTTAATTACCCAGTTAATTTCCTAGGGTGCACCTTCCTTAATGGATGATGGATAATGAATACAACTAATTTTTAAGGGGAAGATTTTTATTCTTTGTTTTGTTTTTGCCTTTTGCATATACAAATTTGGGTTAATAAAGTATCCAATCATTTGATCCCCAGAAACAGCATCAATGCTATAAAACTTAATTTGGGGGAGTTGCTTCACTTCCTTTTCAGTTCATGATTTTTTAGTATGTAGGAAGAATGCTCATTTTTATCTCCTAAAGCTCTATTGCAGGATGAACAAAATGACAGAATTAATTAACGAAAATAGATAATACCCCAACATAGAAATATGCCTTTGTAAATACCACCAGCCTGAAATCTTGGAAACTATACAAATGCCTTCCTTGGACTTCTATTATATTTTTAAAATATCTAGAACAGTTGGTAATGATTGGAGGGTGGTCTTTTATATTCCATTCTTTAGTTTTTCAAGGACATTATGCTGTTAGAACTTCAATTCAGAAGTTCAAAAGATTTTGTCAACTTTCCAGGAAGGCTTATGAGGATTAGCAACCAAGGTTGAATAGCTGAAGCCATAATAATGACTTTGCTATTTCTATTTACACCATGGAATAAAACAAGAAAAGATCTGCTCTTCCAGGAGAACGCGGGAAGGTGAATATAGCTGGAGTATCCTGTGGCCTCTTCTTAATTAATCTAGACCATTCTGCTTTTTCTTTTAAAATTCTTTCTATATCTCTCAGGTCAGTAGCTAAAGCTGACATGAAAGGGCTCACTTTCACTTCAGCTAAGCTGAGGATTCAGTGTGCAGTATCACAAAACTAAAAGAATTGTCCCCACTCAGCTGAGAGTGTGATGCTGCATAAGTATAAACATTGAAGACTCTCCTCTACCAAGGAATTATTTTGATGGAGAGAATATTTCCAATGTGAAAATTTCCTGCTGAAGTGTTACTCATAAAATAAAAGAAGTGAACAGAACATCTCTGAAATGTGAATATGATGTTCATGTGAACTCTGTAACTTTTGTAATATTTTATATGGTTTATATAATGACCTTTAATCATTCTCATATTAATCCTAGATTATCAATATGAGGAAGGAAGCATGTCTCATACTTTATTGACCAGTTTCTCTTAGTGGTACATTAAACATTAGGAGACTCGTTGTCTTTCAGGTTTCCATTATTCATAGCCTATGGCCAAAAAAATAGTTTATATATGTGTCTATGTGTGTGCATATTTTTATATGTATATTCATATGTACATGTGTGTATCTATCTTGATATAGATAGATATAGATAGATATACATATATACAGAAAGCAGAATGGCATGGGAAGCAGTATGGTTTAGTGATAGAGTACGAGCCTGGAAGTGAGAAGGTCATGGGTTCCAATGTGACTCCGCCACTTGTCTGCTGTGGGACTTTGGGCAAGTCACTTCACCTCTCTGTTCCTCAGTTACCTCATCCGTATGGGTTTGAGATTGTGAGCCCCACCTGGGACAGAGACTATGTCCAACCCAATTTGCTTGTACCCACCCCAGTGCTTAGTAAAGTGCCTGACACATAGTAAGCACTTAGCAAATACCATTATTATTATCATCATTATATCAAATATCATATACAACACACAGTTTACAAAATATATAGACATGTTTCTGTGTACATATGGCTACAGGGAACGTGTAAATCATTTTGTATACATGGCTTTGTATTTTCATTTCGGTGATGTATAGGATGCTACAGTGATGTTTTCAGTTAGTCATATTTATTGAGTGCTTACTGTGTGCAATATAAGACATTTAACACATTCTCTGCTCACAACGAGTTTTGTCTAGTTATCTGCAGAACATCTCCAACTGGTAATGGTGTTTAAAGGCAAGTCACCTTCAACTCTGGTAGAGCCATAGTGGCTGTGATCTGGCTACCCAACAGTCACAGAAAAGCATGCCGAAGTGGCATGCTATGAAAACCTTACAGACTGCTATGATTGAAGATTAACAAGAGAACTACAGAGAAATCAAGGTAAAAAAGCCCATATGACTCAACTTTTAAAGACATTGGTTTGCCCACATTTTTAATTTACTATTTTGAATGGATTCGTTTCCAAATAAACTCAAGAAAAAGATGAAAAAATTTTGAAGTTTCATCAATCGTGAATACCTAAATAGTGATTTTTTGGGGAGGAAAAGGCCCAAAATTTAAGTTTACGTTTGATCAGGAAACTAATTCTCCCACTAAACATTCTGGAGCTACAGATTTAGCAGGTAGTTTTTTGGCAAGCAACAAACTGAAATAAACATAACGTATGAAGCGTTGAACGAGTTGTCTACACGCGCTGCCTAGAATTCCTCAACAACAACTCTCTCCTCGACCCCCTCCAGTCTGGCTTCCGTCCCCTTCATTCCACGGAAACTGCGCTCTCAAAGGTCACCAATGACCTCCTGCTTGCCAAATCCAACGGCTCATACTCTGTCCTAATCCTCCTCGACCTCTCAGCTGCCTTTGACACTGTGGACCACCCCCTTCTCCTCAACACGTTATCTGACCTTGGCTTCACAGACTCCGTCCTCTCCTGGTTCTCCTCTTATCTCTCCGGTCGTTCTTTCTCAGTCTCTTTTGCAGGCTCCTCCTCCCCCTCCCATCCTCTTACTGTGGGGGTTCCCCAAGGTTCAGTGCTTGGTCCCCTTCTGTTCTCAATATACACTCACTCCCTGGGTGACCTCATTCGCTCCCACGGCTTCAACTATCACCTCTACGCTGATGACACCCAGATCTACATCTCTGCCCCTGCTCTCTCCCCCTCCCTCCAGGCTCGCATCTCCTCCTGCCTTCAGGACATCTCCATCTGGATGTCCGCCCGCCACCTAAAGCTCAACATGTCGAAGACTGAGCTCCTTGTCTTCCCTCCCAAACCTTGTCCTCTCCCTGACTTTCCCATCTCTGTTGACGGCACTACCATCCTTCCCGTCTCACAAGCCCGCAACCTTGGTGTCATCCTCGACTCCGCTCTCTCATTCACCCCTCACATCCAAGCCGTCACCAAAACCTGCCGGTCTCAGCTCCGCAACATTGCCAAGATCCGCCCTTTCCTCTCCATCCAAACTGCTACCCTGCTAATTCAAGCTCTCATCCTATCCCGTCTGGACTACTGCACTAGCCTTCTCTCTGATCTCCCATCCTCGTGTCTCTCTCCACTTCAATCCATACTTCATGCTGCTGCCCGGATTATCTTTGTCCAGAAACGCTCTGGACATATTACTCCCCTCCTCAAAAACCTCCAATGGCTACCGATCAATCTGCGCATCAGGCAGAAACTCCTCACCCTGGGCTTCAAGGCTGTCCATCACCTCGCCCCCTCCTACCTCACCTCCCTTCTCTCCTTCTACTGCCCAGCCCGCACCCTCCGCTCCTCCACCACTAATCTCCTCACTGTACCTCGCTCTCGCCTGTCCCGCCATCGACCCCCGGCCCACGTCATCCCCCGGGCCTGGAATGCCCTCCCTCTGCCCATCCGCCAAGCTAGCTCTCTTCCTCCCTTCAAGGCCCTGCTGAGAGCTCACCTCCTCCAGGAGGCCTTCCCAGACTGAGCCCCTTCTTTCCTCTCCCCCTCGTCCCCCTCTCCATCCCCGTCTTACCTCCTTCCCTTCCCCACAGCACCTGTATATATGTATATATGGTTGTACATATTTATTACTCTGTTTATTTATTTATTTATTTATTTTACTTGTGCATTTCTATCCTACTTATTTTATTTTGTTGGTATGTTTGGTTCTGTTCTCTGTCTCCCCCCTTTTAGACTGTGAGCCCACTGTTGGGTAGGGACTGTCTCTATGTGATGCCAATTTGTACTTCCCAAGTGCTTAGTACAGTGCTCTGCGCATAGTAAGCGCTCAATAAATACGATTGATTGATTGATTGATTGATTAATATGTCAACCTTAGAGTGATGTAGGGTGTTGGTGGAAAAAGGGAATAAAAACTAAAATGCTACGCTTGACATCTTCAGTGCCTCTCAATTCACTTAATAGCTATTAAGGTAGTAGTGGTCTTTTAATAGGGTACTTGGCGTACTTGGCTTGTTGTGATGTATTCCTAGGTAGAAGTGTTTATTTCTTTAAATTTATATATCTGTCATATTTATAAGGAAAAGATGCCTTGCCTGGTTCATAAACGAATACTATGACTCAGAGATGATTCCCATGGGTCTAGGTGAGCAGACAAGCTTATTCAGCCCCTGTCCCCCCCATCCTCCCCGCCCTTCCAATCCTCTCCTGCCCTTGCCATTTGCCATCCCAACCTTCCCAGCTGGCCTTTACAACTTCGTCCCTCTCCTTCCCACCCTCCACGGCTTTTCTACCACTGACTTTCTGCCCACCCAGAGCCGTGAATCCGCTTCCCTGATCCCTGCAGGGATCTCATTCATTTCTCCTCCTCCTTCACCCAGTGCCACTTAATTATTATTATTCAATCCTTCCCCATCTTGGCTGGCCTCTTCTTCAAATTCCAGAACCATCAGAATTCCAGTGGGTTGGGATGAATTCCCTTCTGGGAATCAGTCCTCTTCCTCAATGTCAGGCCTGCCCAAATTGGTCCATCCTTTTGCCGTGAAAGGGAAAAAAAGTGGTGTCCGATGACCGTGATGTCACATAGGGTATGCTGGGCAAAAAGTGTAATAGCATTATGACAAGGACTTGGGCAGATTAATGAGGGGCCAAAATAAAGATGGGCGAGTTAATGACTTGGAATGGAGGCTGACACTCCAGCCAGCCCCTCCTTAGCCTTCCGCCTGCTAGAGGGGAACAAAATCCACCAGGTAAAGGGCTTTATCTCTCCAACTTTCTTCCTCATACCCAGTGTGTCTCTCGTATCCCAAATGCCATGGCAACACTGGCTTGCATTTGAGGTCATGCAAATACTAG
The DNA here is from genome assembly GCF_015852505.1 of Tachyglossus aculeatus. NCBI lineage: Eukaryota > Metazoa > Chordata > Mammalia > Monotremata > Tachyglossidae > Tachyglossus > Tachyglossus aculeatus. Next base: position 71,552,900 of record NC_052069.1, on the reverse strand, counting down.
AGGGCTGGGATGGTCCCTCCTGCTTTGACCCAAGGTCTCCCTCCTCCTCCTCAAATGTATTCCCTCACTGAAGGAAGATCACCTCATAGCCTCTTCCCTGAACCAGCCCTGGCTTTCTCTCCCAGTCCTGTTACTGCCCCAGTTTGTGTAAGGGTGGGAACAAAGTTTGAAGGAATGAGCAGGCCACCATCCCTTCTGCCCCCAAAATGCCTTGACTTGTGGGAAGGGCTGAGTGAGGGGTGGGGATCAGCAATGGGCTTGATATCTGAGTAGCTGGGCAGATGGTAGGAGGTGGCTGACAGTGGAGCTGAACCAGACAGACGGGAAAAATGCCACACAGTGCAACCCTGCACTCCTCAAACAGCCTTATCTCACTCCATCCCACACCTCACCTCTCAACCCTCACTTCCCGCAAGTGTTTCATTGCTGCAGACCCCACTTTGGACAGCATTCCCCCCACTGGAGATCTGGAACCCTGTCAGGCGAGCTTCGAGTGAACCCAAGGCCCTGCATGCCCACATATGCCATTCTGCACCTGCACTTAACTCTCTCCTCCAGGCCAGTATGATGTCTGGCAAAGCCATGATGAAAGGCCTTCCCAGACTGAGCCCCCTCCTTCCTCTCCCCCACCCCACCACCTCCCTGCCTTATCTCCTTCCCCTCCCCACAGCACCTGTATATATGTTTGTATGTATTTATTACTCTATTTATTTATTTATTTATTTCACTTGTACATATTTATTCTATTTATTTTATTTTGTTAATATGTTTTGTTTTGCTGTCTGTCTCCCCCTTCTAGACGGTGAGCCCGCTGTTGGGTAGGGACCATCTCTATATGTTTTCAACTTGTACTTCCCAAGAGCTTAGTACAGTGCTCTGCACACAGTAAGCGCTCAATAAATACGATTGAAGAAATGAATGAATGAGTTAGGCTTGGTGTTTCTAAATAATTCATACCACAGTGTCCATTCTGGCTCTTTTTATTCCCTCCCCCCCCTCCCCCCCCCCCCAACTCTGGTTCTGGCAGTTGCAATTTACTTTCACTACTGATTTTGTTTGTCCGCAATCAAAGGCTCTGAGCTATTGGGGAAGGGGGCAAACACAATGGAAAAACAAGTAAATAACTTAAAAAGCACTTAGTTCAATGGTCTGCATACAGTAAGCACGCAATAAAGACTATTGATTGATAAAAAAAAAAAAACTAAGCAGAGGGAAGAGGTGGAAGCCATAGGACTGCCGTCTCCGGGTGGGGATGCGCAAATGTACTATGGGGAAATGAGCAAACAGATTTTAATTCTGCTATGGAAGAAACAGCGTGGTTCAGTGGAAAAAGCCTGGGCTCAGGAGTCAGATGTCATGCGTTCTAATCCAGGCTCTGTCACTTTTCAGATGTGTGACTTTAGGCAAGTCACTTCACTTCTCTGGGCCTCAGTTACCTTATCCGTAAAATGGGGATTAAGACAGTGAGCCTCTGATGGGACAACCTGATCACCTTGTAACCTCCCCAGTGCTTAGAACAGTGTTTGGCACATAGTATGTTCTTAATAAATGCTATTATTATTATTATTATTATGAATAACAAGGAGGGGAGGGTAGGAAGGTTTGAAGAAAGGCAGGATGGGTGGGGCAACTGGGAAAGGAGAGGATGGGGGGGTGAGAAAAGAGTGCTTCGATGTTATGATTAGCACCCAAGGACACCAGTGTGGGATAACCAAGTCATTTTGTAGATGTTATCATGCTGTCAACTACCGGAACATATAAGGTTTTAGCTGTAGGATGGGGCCATGTGGAGAGTAGTAGCTGGGGCAGGAGCTGGAGAAGCTAGGGAAAGGAGAGGGTCCTGGGATAAGAGTTTAGCTATGGAGAGAATGGAGAGAGGGATGGGATCTACTGGGGGAGCAGAACCGCCAATATGAACAGTGTCAAAAAGAGACACTGGGTAATGGCATGGATAACCATGTGCTAATCCAATCAATCAACCAATGACATTTATTGAGCACTTACTGTGTGCAGAGCACTGTACTAAGTGTTTGGGAGAGTGCAGTACTATAGAGTTGGTAGACAGAGACCCTGTCCACAAGGAAAAAACAGTTTATGGGGGGCAACGGATGATAAAATACATTACACAAAGAGAACAGTGTTAGGCACATAAATGCTGTGTGGGAATATATCAAGTGATAAAGCATACAGATCCAAGTGCATAAGCGATGGAAAATAGGAGGTGAAAAGGGGAAAATGGGTGCTTAGTCAGGAATGTCTCTTGGAGGAGATGTGATTTTAAGAGGGCTTTAAAGTAGTATTCTATCAGATTTGAAATGGGATAGGGTTCCATGCCAGAAGGAGGACATGGACATGGGTTGGCAGTGAGAAAGATGGGAATGAGGTACAATGAGTAGGTTGGCTTCAGAGGAGAGAAGTGTGCAGGATGGGCTATTGGGTAATTCTGCTCGTGCTCCTCAAAGTGGATGTCAGTTTGAGAATTTTCTGGTAAATTATTCCAAGACTGACTCCTCAAGGATCTGCATGTTTTCTATCACTGACTTTCTTTCCTCCACTGAACCTGAAAAGCAAATTGACAGTGTAGGCCTTGGCACAAATAAGAAGGTAACACCAATACTCCCTTTTCTGAAGACTATATTTTTTAATCCTTATTATCCTTCCCCAAACTATCATTCACCCACAGTCCCAAAAGCAAGGGAAGCTTATGAATCCAATTAGAAACAGTCTCCTGGGGACAGAGGAATGTTTTCTTCCTCCATTTGGTTTTGCAATCTTCCCTAATGGCATGTTCTTCTTCTCTCGCCTTTCAAAATGACTGCATTTGGGAAACTTTTCATTTTCTCTAATTGAAGCACTTGACATAGGATTTATTAATTGGGAAAAGCTGAGCTACTATTGTTCTTATGCCAGAGATGTTTTAGCCCACACTAATGGAGATGACCAGTGACCCAAAGACACCTTTTCTTTTATCTCTCTTGAAAAGACAAAGGTGTCTGGGCCAGAAACCAAGTGGCGACAACAAGCTATTGCTCATCTCCTTCCAGATATCTCTTGGTTTAACAATTGTGCGTTGCAGTTGAAAGAACAAAGGTGAAATACCATTAATTCTTAGAGAGAGAGTGGTTCAAAGTCTGTAATGTGTGTGTGAGTCATATGTGTGACATGTAGGTACAATTCCTAAGATTTTTCATGGCCTGTTACTAAATTATAATGTAAAACAGCTGGCCCCTTCCGAACAAAATATATCATTAGCATCATTTAGAGCATGACCTTCAGCAATATATTAGGTGGAATACCAAAGTAAGAGATACAGTCCTCCAGTTACTTATAATATTTAGGGATTCTTTTGAGATGGAAGATACCTTTGAGGGAAGAAACTGGGCTGGTAAAGCAACAGCCTCTCCTTCTAAAAACACCTGCATACACTCTGTTTCCCTTCCTAATTGCTCAATCTCTATTAATCCCCTTTCTTTTGCCATTAAACACAACTCTCCTATCCTGAAATGAAAACTTTAAAAAATGCTCTAGATCTCACTACATCAGCCTTCTCCCATTGCTGACCAAACATTCTGAATAGATTGTGTCCACCTGCAGAGATGCTATCTTTCTGTTTCTAGATTCATGAATTAAAGTAAATTCAGATCTGTTTATCTCCTCTCCCAAATTGTCATTTTTCAATCTCTCAATTCCAATATTCCTTCTCTTCTGCCTTAAAATATGTTCCTCTCCCCCATTCTAAAACATCACTCTCTTAGCACCACAGTTCCACTTCAGTTTTTATCCCAACTCACAGCACCCGTTCATTCATTCATTCATTCAATTGTATTTATTGAACTCTTACTGTGTGCAGAGCACTGTACTAAGTGCTTGGGAAGTACAAGTTGGCAACATATAGAGATGGTCCCTACCCAACAATGGGCTCACGGTCTAGAAGGGGGAGAGAGACAACAAAACAAAACATGTGGACAGGTGTCAAGTCATCAGAATAAATAGAAATAAAGCTAGATGCATATCATTAACAGAATAAATAGAATAGTAAATATGTACAAGTAAGGCGGTAGGGCGGGGGGATGGGAAGGAGGAGAGGAAAAAGAGGGTTCATCTTCAAACCTTTATCATGGGTCATCTACAACCTCTACCTAAATGTCTTCTCCACTACCTCTCTTCTTGACCCTCTGACCGCATCCCTTCTCTCCTTCTAAAAACACCTGCACACACTTTGTTTCACTTCCTAATTACTTAATCTCTAGTAGGCCCCTTTTCTTTGCCATTCAACACAACTCTTCTATCCTATCATTCACTTAGGAATGGCAGTTGAAGCCAGGGAGTGGTACAGATAGAGAATAGAAGGGGACCCAGAACTGAACCTTGAGGGACACCCACAGTTAGGGGTGGGAGGTTGAGAAGTAGCCCATGAAAGAGACAGAGAATGAGCATCCAGAGAGATAGTTGGAAAACTAGGAGAACTAATAAAGTGAAGCTAAAGTTAGATAATGTTTCCATGAGAAAGGGGTGGTCCACAGCATTGAAGGTAGCTGAGAGGTTGTGGAGGATTAGGAGTAAGAGGCCGTTGGGTTGGCAAGAAGGAATTCATTGGTGACATTTTAAAGGGCATTTTCCATGGACTGAATAGGGCACAAGTTAGATTGGAGGGGGTCAAGGAGAGAACTGGAGGAGAAGAAGTGGAGACAGTGGTTATAGACACCTAGCTCAAGGAGTTTGGAGAGGAATGGAAGTAGGAAGATGAGACAATAACTGGAGGGAGCCTTGGTGTCAAAGGGAATGATTTCTAGGATAAAGTATACATAAGAATGTCTGAAAACAGTGGGGAAGAAAGTAAGTCCTTAAAAAAAAGGTGTGAAGGGATGGGGTCAAAGGCGCAGGTGAAGGAGCAAATTTTGAGAGGAGGCAGGAGATCTCTTAGTAAAATTAGTGATTCACACAGGAAGATAGAAATAATTAGACTGGTGAATCTTTCAGAGGAATCTATACATAAACTTTCTTTTTGTCCTTCGCCTGTGTGATTTCAATAATGATATCACGATAATTATTAGTAGTCAAAACATTTGTAAAAGAATACTGAAGTTGTATATATATATATATATATATATATAAATCTCTCATTCGACTGTAAGATCCTTGTAGGCAGGGATTATGTCACTTTGTTTTTCTGTACTTCTCAACCATCCAATTCAGGGCACTACACTAGTACTGCTACTATAATTATTCCTGCTATTACTAAACAGAAGTAATTAGATTATTGACTCTTAAAGACAAAGGATACCATACGTGAATAATGCTTTTTGGTGCTTTGTGCAATTTCTATATTGCTAGCATAGTCAAAAGTAGAATCAAATAAATTTTTGTTATCTTTATTTTGCATCATATATTTAATTAACCTATTAAAATTATACATAGTTTTCCCTTACATGTTTTTACTAAGCATTTTGGATAGAATGCTGCTAGAGAATTAGGAATTAGGGAATTAGGAAACTTTCTCTTACCTAAGAATATATGTCTAGACAAAAATGCAATGCTGCCACAAGAAATGGTTGTGCACATGTGTGAAGACAGACAAACTGTGTGTGTACAGTAATGCAAATTTTTCTAATGTGGGTTTATGAAGAACATAACCCATGTGTTACAGGAGCGATGAATGTGTTTTAAGCCAGTTCATTAAGAATTGTTCATTTGTTTGGATTTCTGCCTAATTATATCATTGTCAGCTTTTACTGAAGTTCATAATCAGTTATTTGAGAACTAGTGTGGGAAATGAAACAATATTTACAGCCAAGTTGCATAATGGGAACAGAGAACATAATTAATGAAATCCATAGACAGTCTAAAAATCTAATTTTATTCATGTTTTCACCTCCACCCCTACCAAAACTTCATAACAAATGCTAATTAATGCAGAAATAGATGGTCTTGAATTTTGTTCTTTCTCTGGTTCAACACTTCTTACCATCTGGTGGGAGAGCTAAAAGTGGAGGGATGACGAAATGGAAGGTAGGAGTGGTAAATCAGGGGAGGAGTGGACTCAATCAATCAATCATATTTATTGAGTGCCTACCGTCTGCTGAGCATTGTACTGATTGCTTAGGAGAGTAAAATATAACAGAGTGGATTTATCGAGCGCTTCCGGTGTGCAGAGCACTGGACTAAGCGCTTGGGAAGTACAAGTTGGACATTCATTCATTCAATCAATCAATCGTATTTATCGAGCGCTTCCAGTGTGCAGAGCACTGTACTAGGCGCTTGGGAAGTCCAAGTTGGCAACATCTAGAGACGGCCCCTGCCCGACAGCGGGCTCACAGGCCAGAAGAGTGCTTTGCACGTAGTAAGCGCTTCATAAACGCTTCCTTCCTTCCTCTCCCCCTCGTCCCCCTCTCCATCCCCCCATCTTACCTCCTTCCCTTCCCCACAGCACCTATATATATGTATATATGTTTGTACATATTTTTTTTACTCTATTTATTTATTTTATTTGTACATATCTATTCTATTTATCTTATTTTGTTAGTATGTTTGGTTTTGTTCTCTGTCTCCCCCTTTTAGACTGTGAGTCCACTGTTGGGTAGGGACTGTCTCTATATGTTGCCAATTTGTACATCCCAAGCGCTTAGTACAGTGCTCTGCACAAAGTAAGCGCTCAATAAATACGATTGATGATGATGATGATGATATGTTCCCTGCCCAAAATGAGCTTAAAGTCGAGAGGAGGAGACAGATGCTAATATAAATGAATAAATTATAGGTATGTACATAAATGCTAAGGAGATGAGGGAGGGTTGAATAAAGGCTACAAGTGCAAGGGAGGGTCAGAAGAGATTTGGAGAAGAGGAAATGAGGATTTAATTAGGGAAGGCCTCTTGGAGATGTGCCTTCAGTAAGACTTTGAAGGTAGGGAGAGTGATCCTCTGTCAGATATGAAGAGGAAAGGTGGTCCAGGCTAGAGGCAGGGTGTGCGCGACAGGTGAGTAGTGAGATAAGTGAGATCAAGGTACAGTGAGGAGGTTGGCCTTAAAGAAGCAAAGTGTGGGTACTAGGAGAAGGAGGAAGAAGAGCGGGTGGAAATCATTCTCTCAACAAAATAATACTGACTAATATGAATGTCCACTGGTATCCCAGGGTTCTGGAGGCATGAATTAGTGTAGCAGACAAGGATTCTATTCCCCAGCAGGTATTTTCCTTTCATGTTTTATCATTTATCTTTATGAAGAGATGTGTCCTGTTTTGTTCACAAATGAAATTTGTGATTAAAATAGAAGTCTCTAAGAATTAATAAAGTACATGCTCAATCAATCAGTTAACCAATAATATTTAGAGTGCTTACTATTCGTAGAGCACAGAGTAATAATAATAATTAAATATTATAATAATTGGTACTATATGCCAAGCACTGTTCTAAACTCTTAGAGTAGAAACTAGTTAATCAAATTGGACACAATCCCTGTCCCCTATTTGCTCACACTCATAATCCCCATTTTCAAATAACAGAGGACCACAGAAATTAAGTGATTTGCCCAAGGTCACACAGCAGATATGTGGCAGAGCTGGGATTAGAACTCAGGTCCTTCTGATTCCCAGGCCCGTACTCTATCCACAAAGCCATGCTGCTGAAATATTCCCTGCTCACAACGAGCTTAGCATCCAGAAGGATGAACTCTGGGCCAATTACCATTTTTTTTCTTCATTTTGATGGAATTACATGCCCTGATTTCAGTTATTTTTATATCTAATTTTCACACATCTTCCTATTCTCCCAATGTAATCTCTTGGCTATACTGCTACTTGATGATCATAAAGAAGCTATTTTAAATGAAATGCTTGTGAGCCAGATGTATTCAGCTTTCTTCTAGTTAATTTAATATATCTGCATAAGGTTTTGATTTTTAAAGAAACATCAATCAATCAATCAATCAATCAATTGTATTTATTGAGCGCTTACTGTGTGCAGAGCACTGTACTAAGTGCTTGGGAAGTACAAGTGGGCAACATATAGAGACAGTCCCTACCCAACATGTGCAGCATGGCTCAGTGGAACGGCTCTGGAGTCAGAGGTCATGGATTTGAATCCCGGCTCTGCCAACTGTCAGCTGTGTGACTTTGGGCAAGTCACTTCACTTTCCTGTGCCTCGGTTACCTCATCTGTAAAATGGGAATTATGACTGTGAGCCCCCCGTGGGACAACCCGACCACCCTGCAACCTCCCCAGCACCTAGAACAGTGCCTTGCACATAGTAAGCACTTAATAAATGCCATTATTATTATTATTATTATTATTAAGCCCCCTCCTTCCTCTCCCCCTCGTCCCCTTTCCATCCCCTCGTCTTACCTCCTTCCCTTCCCCACAGCACCTGTATATATGTATGTATGTTTGAACATATTTAGCAATATAAATATAATTAGCAATAAATACAAATATATATTTAGCAATATAAACATAATTAGCAAGAACCACTTTTGCAGGATACTTCTCTTCATTCCAAACATTCCCTTCTATGATAGTTTCATTCACATCAGTAGTTTCCAGATAAGTAGTTTCAATATAACTCCCACCCCGCATTAAATTGATCCTTGAGAGCAGAAACTGTGTTTTAAGTCTAGAGTACATTCCCAAGTATACAATATGGTGTTCTGTGCAAAGTATGCACTAAATTCATGCTATTGTCATAGTGATAAGGATGCTAATTGGAACTTCTGAAAAAAGTTTCCTTTGATTCTCTCTCCTTGGAGAATCACTCACTTGTAAGAATCCCAACCTGTCTCTCCAGAAGGAGCATTTTGGTTTCTGCCAGCTGTATGTGTCAAGAGATGTTCACCAACATGGCAACACTCACTTCTCTGATGTTGAAAATATTCCCTTTGGCTATGTCTGCTCACACATTTCAATACAAAAATATACTTGCTTCTACCTTCTTGTTTTCCTTTTCGGACACCAAGATGGAGAATATAGCGTATTTTCATCCACCATGTTCTTTATGCAATCAGTCTTTACTGCATTCTAATTCTATGACAAGATTCAAGCGTCAAATGAAAGATTGAACCAATTGTTCTATATTCCTAATTGGGAGAAATGTACATTTCTGAAGATAAGACTGGTTTGGTGCCCTGTTGTGGTATTCCTATTAGCCTGAATGAAGGCTCTCCTCAATATAATCAAACAGACATTACTGGCAATAATATAAAATATAGCATATTGCCACTAAGTATATACAAGATACATATAACTAATATATATATATAATGTAATATTATATGTATATATGTAATATATATATAATACATGTAATTACATAATATACAATACATATAATATATGTAGTGCTCAGCAAACAGTAAGTGCTCAGCAGATATGATTGAATAGTGAGATTGTTTCTTTTCCCTGAGAATGTAGGCTAATACTATTAATTGGGTTGAAAAAGACTACCACTTGTTTATACCTATTTTTGATTTTGACTTTCCTGGTGATTCCAAATGAATTATATTCCAAGCTATAGTCCAAATAAGTGATATTCCAAGCTATAGTCTAAAGAAGCAGCCTCATCTGGTGGATAGAACACAGGCTTGGGAGTCGGAAGGACCTGGGTTCTAATCCCCAATCTGCCACTTGTTTGCTGTGTGACCTTGAGCAAGTCACTTAACTTCTCTGGGCCTCAATTACCTCATCTGTAAAATGGGGATTAAGACTGTGACCCTTATGTGGGCCAGGGACTGTGTCCAATCTAACTCATATCTACCCCTTACATCTATATCTTATATCTTAGCTTATATCCTCCCCAGCACTTAGAAGAGTGTCCGGTACATAGTAAGCACTTGACAAATACCAGAATTATATTCTTATTATTACTATTATTATTATATGATCACTGCAATTATAAATTTGATCTTAATAAAAGGATCATGATGATTTTAGCTCCTACTTTGTATAGAACACAGTTTCAAGTATTTGGGAATATAAAAAACATTTAAATTTTAAAACAAATCATGAGAATATTTCTTGAATCTCACCTAAAAGTATGAAATGAAGTACAAAGTCTAAATGCTTAGTTCTAAAGTGAGAATTTTCAGGGAAGCATTATTTTAATTACTTCTAATTACTATTTTCAGTTTTGAAATGGGGATTAAAAGTATATTATTTTAGACATACATGAAATAACATACTCTAACATATGTTGTAAGCTTGGAAAAATAGCACATTGAAAGGGTGATTTCTGCTCAGTAATTTTATAATACTAAGAGAAAGGAAAATCCAATTCATGAAACACTGTTGAATTTATCAGGTAATATATTCCATTAAACACTGATTGGTCTTTCTTCGGAAACTCTTAATTCCCAAAATGATTTCTCTGCCTAAGGGGAAAAAAATGGAAAACACACTTCAATAGCAATATATAATTTTAAAGAATTTCTGACTTAGAAATTAGACCATTATTATAAAAAGCATCCAATGAAAAAGCATGGCTCATCCTCTTTACATTACGTTCATTCAACTGCTGAATTATTAAACAACAATTTTTCCACATTGAATACTGGAATCATATTTTCCGCACTACTCCACTCTCCATTATATTGCATTAATCACCCTAAACGGCTACAGATTCTGAATGGTATGTTGGAATAGCTTGGTCATTTAACACCAAGCAAATTCTAGACTGCTTAAATAAGAGTGCTGCTGATAATAATAACAATAATAATAATAATAAAATTGTGCTATTTACATGGTGTAGTGGATAGAGCACAGGCCTAGGAATCACATGGTTGTGGGTTCTAACCCCGGCTTTGCCATTTGTCTGCTGTTTGACCTTGTACAAGTCATTTCCCTCTCTGTGTCTCAGTTACCTCAACTGTAAAATGGGGATTGTGACTGTGAGCTCGATGTGGGACAGGGACTTTGTTCAACCCAATGTGCCTGTATCCACCCCAGCACTAAGGTCAGTGCCTGACACACATTAAGCACCACAATTATAATAATAATAATAATTATTATATAGAATATTATATAATATATTGATATATTTATATAATATGTTAATAATGCATATATTATGTTATAAGTGTAATATATTATATAATAATAAAAGCATAATACAGTGCACTGTATTAAGCACTGGCGTAGATACAAAGTATTTGGATTGGACACAGTAAAATGGTGTAATTTTTTAAAAAAATATTCTTTTTAATTGGCTTCCTAACACATAAAAGTAATTTCCAAAAACCAGTTGTTCTTCTCATAGGTATCCTCTGAAGCATATAGATGCATCATGCATAAATAAAAACAAAATTAAAATGCAAAAATGCAAGGGTTTGGAAAGAACTTTCCAGATTAAAAAAAAGCTTCCTTTATACTGTTTTGACAATCTTCCATCCTTCCTAGGACAGATAATTATTTTTCAATCATCCACTGGGTTGTAGAGTTTACTTTCTGAATCCCCAATGAGTTCTCATTCCAGGAATCTAATTATTACTCCAAGCTAACCCATGCCCTAGAGTTGATTAAAAGAGTTCAGATTCAGCAATACTGCTGGGGAATCCAATATTGAATAAAAGCAGTGAAGAGTCATTGCTACCTGTATTTCTTCTGATCAGAAACTGAGTGGAAAAACCACTTGAATTTTATAAATTTGGATAGGCATTCCTCACATAATATGTTTAACTATAATTAATTGATATCATTATGACTAGAGGAAGACTTTCTGAAGCAAAACTCTGACAATCCTGAGTCTACATGATACAATTTTCAGCGACTGGTTTGGACCAGAACAAAATTTATAGGTTTTCAGGAAACCAGAAATTACAAATAGGAGAAATAATAGTGGCCGGTTAATAAGATGTTCTATGAGAGGTTGTGAGAACTTAAGTGCTTAGGTGGTGCAAATGTGAGAAGAGTAAGTGGGAAGTTTTAAAAAAAAATCAAGGAGGGCCTTCTGATGGACTGGAAAGATGGAAAGAGTTGTGTTCTGCTTGAAATGGAGCGGAAGGGAGCCCCGTGCTTGGAGAAGAGCTTGCAGTGATAGGAAGGCAGCAGTGGCTGTGTCATCTGGGAAGACCCAGGTTTCAGTGATGATGAGGAGGAGGAGTGACTGGATCAGGAACAGGTCAATAATGAAGAGAAAATTCCCCATAATGAAACAGGGGTTCCACAGGCCACACTTGGCTGAGGCTATTCATTCATTCATTCGTATTTATTGAGCTCTTACTGTGTGCAGAGCACTGTACTAAGTGCTTGGGAAGTGGGCAGGATGCATGGGGTGGGAGTGGTACAACGGGTAGGAAGGGGCTGAATAGGGGTGAGGTGGTGGGGACCAGTGTAGGAGGAGGAGGATGAGAGGTGGCGCTTGGTTAGGATAATAATAATAATAATAATAATGGCAGTTGTTAAGTGCTTACTTTGTGCCGAGCACTGTTCTAAGCTCTGGGGGAGATACAAGGTTATCAGGTTGTCCCAGGTGGGGCTCACAATCTTAATCCCCATTTTGCAGATGAGGTAACCGAGGCACAGTGAAGTTCAGTGACTTTCCATTAAGCCACACTGCTTCTCCTAGGATGACAGGATAAAAGGGATGGGGCAGGGAACTTTTTGTGGACGGTGCAAGGAATATCAAAAAGCATTGTTATCGTTATTATTACCTTTTTTTAAAAAAAAAACATTAGATATGAAAGTTGAAAAGTAACTTAGAATACAGTCTCTGCTTAGTTTGCTGCTTTGGACAAACAGCCCTCATTGGGAAAATTTCCAGAAAAATCCTGAGGTTCTAAAAATTGGGAAAATAGTATCTTCAGGACTTACGTTCTGAGCACATTATGCACTCACAGCTACTTAGGCCATGCATGTACTTATTGAATTATGCATTCTACTATTTATGCCCTAATTTGTTAAATGATCGTTCTTTTCATTCTTGAGTTATAGCCATTTGTACCCGTCCTTTTCCTACTAACTGTAAATACTTTTATGTCTACCTGTCCCTGATTAAATGGTGTTTTTGCCATCACTAGAATAGATAGTAATTATGTATTTTAGCTCAATTGTTATCTCTACATCATCATCATCATCGATCGTATTTATTGAGCGCTTACTATGTGCAGAGCACTGTACTAAGCGCTTGAGAAGTACAAATTGGCAACATATAGAGACACATGCTTAGTAGAGTGAGAATGCAGTACTGCTAGTGATAGGCTGATTGAAAGGCTTGGCTCCTGTCCTTTTAGCAGGAAGCAAACTCCAAGAGAATACATAGGATGATCTCCTTTGGCCCCTAGCATTGGAGGTCTGGACTATGTGAATCCCTGTTTTTGCCCATACCCTGTCCCATTCAAAACAACTTTAATGTGTGCATTGTCTTTAGGAGTGATTTTTTGCTATCAGTGACTGGATATCTCTGTTTATGGACTGGGTAGTGTATAGACAGGATGAATGCAATTCCATTGAAGCCTATAAAACTCACTGTATCCCTTAGACATAACATTGGCTTTCCAAATTCAAGGACAATAGCTACAGTGCTCTGCACATAGTAAACACTCAATAAAAATGATTGATTGAGAATAGCCACTGTGTTTTCAAAATGAGTACATTTCTAAGGAAATATCCAAGATATTAGCTAGGGATGTGCAGTTTGGCTTCTGAAAACCTAAAACAGTTTCTGTTTTATCTCAGAGGTGCCCTAGTGTGGTTGACGTGGCACATGACTGGAGAAGATTTAGGATGCCTTTGGGAGCCATTAAAACATAATTAAAATATTATCAGTCATCAATAATGGAAATATCACAAGGTCAGCACAGAGAACACCATTCAGAACTAGACGTACTACTACTTGGCTGAAACATTTTTCAACAAAATAAAATGTATTATTTTGTAATGCTTCAAAATGCATCAAATTGATTCTTTTTTCCAAGTATTTCCGTGAAATCATGGCCTAGGCCTCTGAGGCACACCAATGCTTTACCCTGAAAACAGACCGACCCTGCACATATTGCATTTATCTAAGCTCATATGGTCTTTCATAAAAGGAATATCTCCCTGTCTCTTGGGAGAAAAAGGAGAAAATGTGAGAAAAGCAGAAAAGAACAGGGAATAATAGGAACTTGAGGCTTCAAATTTTGAGTGGATTGGCAACTTTTCTTCATTTCAAGGAGTTGAGTTTTATACACCAAAAATGATTCTATTCAAGATATTTTTTTCCATCTGTTCCTCCTTCATTTCACTAATTGACTCATTTAAATGTGACAAAGTCTTTTAGGAAGTGATGACACATATACCTCAAAATCATAATTTGCTCTTCAGAGAATTGAAAGTGCTATTAAAATTGCAACAAAAACATATAAATTATAATCATAATAATGATAAAAATTTGTGGTATTTGTTTAGCCCTTGCTATGTGCTAAGCACTGTTCTAAACACTGGGGGTAGATATAAGATGATCAGGTCCCACAAGGGGCTTACAGTCTAAGTAGGAAAGAGAACAGATATTGATTCTCCATTTTGCAGATGGGAAACTGAGGCACAGTGACATGCCCAAGGTCACACAACAGGTATGTGGTGGAGCCAGGATTAGAACCTAGGTCTTCTGACTTCCAGGCCACACTACTTCTTTCCACTAGGCCAAACTACTTCTCTACAAACCTGCATAAATGTGCCCCAAAGGGCTCATACGTGAGATGCTAAACACCGGAATTGAATGTGTACGTCTATGCATGTGTCCGTGTTTCTACAAGCAAACCACTAAGGGTGAGAATAGATGTGACCCCTATAGCCATAATGGTCAATAGAGATGAGAGCCCTATGGGATGATTATTTCCTTGTGCCCTTGACTGACTATTCCTCTGGGAGCAGAAAGCAGTCACAGGATAGGTGACTGTACCGCAATTACTGATTTGAGAACCTTGAAGTTGGCTCTAGAAGCTTGTAATTTAATATTAATATTGGAAGGGGGATTACTTTCATGGAACTACTGCAGAAGTAAGATGTAATCACTGTAGCATCCAAAAAGAATGTTGGACATTATATCTGTAGCTTGGTCTGACTCTCAATCCCTTTAATGGCACCAATATTTCTTTGTTAATCTCACTGAGACAGTGCCCTATTTAAGCAGCAAAATTCAGATTCCACAAAATCAATCAATCAATCAGAGGTACTTACTGTGTGCATGGCACTATGCTAAGTACTTTGGAAAGTATAAAACAGGCAGTACTGATTAACTGATCTACCCCAGCTCTAAGTACAGTGCCTGGCACGTAGTAAGTGCTTAATTTAAAAAAGTACTACGGTTTACAAAGATTCTGCAGAGTAGGGAGGTCCAATTTATAATCCGAAGTTGTCCATCATTCAGAATTGTATTTGAAATCTGCTACCTAGTTGTTACACAATGATGTATGTACACATAGAGAGGTATAGAAAGAATAAGAAAAGCAAAATTCCTCTGGGATTTTGACAGAGCTGTTGCAATATCTAACATAGCATACTGAGATCCGGACTTGTCAAGGGTGTCACATCTGACTTTCTGACAGTTTTTATTACCGTCACCCGTGTGAGTCATTTTGTCAGTGATGAAGCAAGTTTCAAGGAGAAAAGCAGCTAAGGAGAATGGGTAGAGAAAGCTGCATTTAATTAGGGACCAGAAGTGGAGACAACTGCAAGTAAAGTGGCCAGAAGAAACATTTTGAAAATATAGTGGAGCACAATATAAATGTTCACTCAGTCAATCAATGGTATTTATGGTAGAGAATGGTAGAGAAGCAGCGTGGCTCAGTGGAAAGAGCACTGGCTTTGGAGTCAGAGGTCATGGGTTCAAATCCTGGCTCCACCAAATGTCAGCTGTGTGACTTTGGACAAGTCACTTAACTTCTCTGTGCCTCAGTTACTTCATCTGTAAAATGGGGATTAAGACTGTGAGCCCCCCATGGGACAACCTGATCACCTTGTAACCTCCCCAGCGCTTAGAATAGTGCTTTGCACATTGTAAGTGCTTAATAAATGCCATTATTATTATTTACTAAGCATTTTGTGCAGAGCACTGTCCTAAGCACTTGGGAGAGTACAATACTGTTGATAGACACCATCCTTGGTCTCAAGAGGTTCCATCCAGTGGATGTTGTAGTTATTTTCAGACAGAGGTCTCTAAAGTGCTAAATAGCATCTTCTTGAGGGACCTAAAACTTTGTCAATACTTTATTTCCTTTCCCTTAAGTCCAGTTATACGTTTAACATGAGCATATGAACCAAACTGCAGCAGCTCCTTTGCTGTTTATTTATAGCTATAATGATTTTTAATGGGATGAACATTAAAGTATTTGGCAGGAAAAAGGGAAAACAAAACAAAAAAATGATCCTGATCCCTTTGGTTATGGGAACCAATTTTATGTGTTTAGCCTTTCAATTTTTAATATTTGAAATTGATTCTGTTTTTATAGTGGATGTTTCTTTTCCATTCTTTGTAATTTAAATTAAACTGCTCTGCATTTTTTGTATTCTTTGCAATAAAATACAAATTGCCTCATAACTCACAGTGTCATATATTCTGGATAAATGGGGCTCCTAACTCCTTCAACTAGTGTGGAACAAAGTTTCTACTAACTGCATTTTTATACTCTGATTCTGATTCCCATTTTTAAATTGAAGATTATCATCCATCATCTAGATTGTAAGCTCATTTTGGTTAGGCAGTGTGTCTACCAACTCTTCGTTGTACTCTCCCAAGGAATTATAACAGTGCTTTGCACACAGTCAGTGCTCAATAAATAGAACTGATTGATTGATTATTTCATGACATACACACATTCATGCAGCCATAGTGCAGTAGTCATAGTCCAGTCAGGCATGGGCATTTAATGCAGCTATCTGGACACTAGATGCTATAATTGAGAAATGTTGTAAATGTGTGAGAATCAGTAGAAATGATTAAAAAGTGAGTAATTAATCAATCCTTAGAAAAGATACTTTCAATCAGGTTGATGGAGTTGTAGAGCTGGAGTTTTTCTAGAAAGGCCTGTCTCTAGGAGGTTGTGATGTGTTAAGACAGCCGGAATGCTGGCATCATGGTCACAGCTGCAGACTTGTGTTTTAAACTGCTTTCAAACAGGCCTTTCAAAAAATCTGACCAAAGAATCATAGGGAAGAAAATGACAAGAAAAACTACAAAATCTAGGATGTGAAGAAGTTGCTTCACCTTCACCTTCTGGAAACCATTTGGATATAGAGTTCGCCTCCCAAACCAAGGGAGAAGAGTTTCCTGCCTCCCTCCCCTCTGTGTAGAGCTGAATTTAGGATGGGTTCATTTTCCCTTTGCTTAAATGATACTTGTTTTAAAAGTAGCCTGGGGTGAGTTTATTTTGGATAATTTCCCCCTTTATACTGTAAGCTCGTTGTGGGCAGGGAATGTATCTAGAAACCCTCATATTTTTCTGTTGTATTGTACTTAGCATAGTGTTTTGCACAGAGTGAGCCCTCAAAAAATAACACTGATTGATCATTTCAATCTCAAATTTTATAATAATAAGGACATTTGTTAAGGGCTTAATATGTGCAAAGCATTCATTCATTCATTCAATTGTATTTATTGAGCACTTACTGTGTGCAGAGCACTGTACTAAGTGCTTGGGAAGTAGAAGTTGCACTGTTCTAAGTGCTGGGAAGGATATAAGGTGATCAGGTTGTCCCCCCTGGGGCTCACAGTCTTAATCCCCATTTTACAGATGAGGTAACTGAGGCACAGGTAAATTAAGTGACTTGCCCAAAGTTACACAGCTGACACGTGGAGGAGCGGGAATTCACACCCATGACCTCTGACTCCCAAGCCCGGGCTCTTTAAACTCAGCCAAGCTGCTTCTTTATCTATCTTCTTCTATCCCCTTCCCCTCATGTCAAAGCCTTACTCCTAGGACATCCATGCAACTAAGCACATAATAAACGGCTTTGGTAATCAGTCATTCTAGCTTTGCACCATAGTGACTTTAAATATCATTTTGTATACCTCTGTTGTTGTATCTTCCTGTTGGTATTCTTTGTAATTTGTAATACTGGGAAAACCTTGACTTAAATCATTATTCTGTTTGGAAATCAGGCTCAGCCATGATTTCTGGGGCCTTTAAGAATTAGTTGATAAATCTTGACCCACATCTATTTTCCTTTGGATTATTCTGAATTGAAGAAGGTAACTATTCATTTTATAATTAATGTTATTCATTCATTCAATCATATTTATTGAGCACTTACTGTATGCAGAGCACTATACTAAGCACCTGGGAAGTACAAGTCGGCAACATATAGAGACGGGCCCTATCCAACAATGGGCTCACAGTCTAGAAGGGGGAGACAGACAAAAAAGCAAAACATGTAGACAGGTGTCTACAGGTGTCTATTAGGTTTTGAACAGTTACACTACCCTACCTTAATCTCTAAAATTACAAGCTATTAAGTCTAATAACTTGGTGTCCCTAGGTAAGCCAGTTTGCTGTAAGGCAGTTAAAAAGCTGTGGGATCTGGAGAGTTTTAATGTATCTCTGGAAATTCTGTCTTCTTTCTTTGTACTGTATACCTACTTCTTCATGCTGTGATTCATTTTGTTGTTGTCTTAGATTGTATTACTAGTGCTACTGAATCACTGTATTGGATTATAACTTACCTTATTAATTTCCTTGCCTCCAGCCTCTCCCCTCTTTAGTCTGTCTTACATGAAGCTACACATACCACATTTTCAGAACTCACATCAGGGCAAATCAATCCTGTCCTCAAAAATTTCCTTGGTTCCTGTTATTTAAAACAAACAAACAAAAAAATCACTCAATGCCAGCTTCAAGCCTCTCCATCTTCTGACTCCTTCTTTCCACTCTGCTCTCTTCTCTCACTGTATTCAAATTCCATTAACTCTTACCTAATTCTTGATTCTGCACCTGTAACCCATGTCTCACATCATTCCCTCCCCTGAATTATCCTCCCCCTTAAACCATTCATGTACTTAGCTATTTATTTGCTATTAATTGAATCACTTTTGTCTGGTCTCTCACTCTAAACTATTGCATATTCCTCAATTTATAAATGCCAAATAGTTTGCAACTTTGAATCACAGTCACCACTTTTCAGAGGGTGCATGGAGATGGGAGAGAAATGAGATTTTGTGTTAGAAGGGACTTGTTTTGCAAGTCATTTAGCTGTAAAAACAGCCTCTGCTTCCCTGATCCTCTCTGATATCTCCTCAATGCAGTTTATGGAGCTGTTTCCAGAGAGAATAGATGGTGAGGCAGCACAGAACAATAGTGCTAACAGTGATCCTTAAGTAGGAGAAGGTCCAGGCCTACATCTATAGGAAACAGGAACTAGCAAAAGGAAATTGTTTCCTCTCTTCAGAGGATTGAATATGCTGCTGTGCTTGTTATTGATAGTATCATCCATTTTAAATGAGTATGGAAAAGTTATCACTTAGAACCTATTCTCCTCCTTTATTCAATTCTCTCCTGCTGGTGGTGACTGAGAACCATTTCAGAGGAAGGAGTATTGATTGTCGATGAGTCCTGCACAAGAAGAATTTGCAGGCACAACTCCAATAGCTCCCAGCATGTATAGTCTGCCCAGAGAAGGGTTGGGGCAGAGCAGCCTATGTGTACTGCCAAAATGCACAGCTGAACTTTTTTATGACACCCAAATCACCTGCCCCTTTGAGCCGCTTTGGGAGGGATCACAACAGAGAGAGAGAGAGAGAGCAGCCTGCTTGATTGCTTTAAATGAGGGTAAGGTAAAGGGAAGAAGAGAATAAGTTTCCCCCTCCCTATCTCATGAGTTTATTCTAGGTGTTCTATTTTCAGTCTACATTCATATCATTGGGATCTGCAGCATTGCTAAGAGTTCAACTACCATCTCTATGGATAACAGCATGGAAAGTGCACAGGATTGGTAGGCAGGAACCCTGGGTTGTGATTCCACTTCTGCTATTTGTCTGCTGTGTGACCTTGAATAAGTTACCTAACTTCTCTGTGCCTCGGTTTGCTCATCAGCAAGGGATAAAACACCTGTTTTCCCTGCCTTTTTGACTTTGGTCTGCAGGTGGGACAGGGACTGTGTCCAAACTAATATTTTTGTAATCTATCCCAGGATTTAGCAACATGTTTGGCCACAAAATAAGTGGTCTACAAGTACCATCATCATCAATCGTATTTATTGAGCGCTTACTATGTGCAGAGCACTGTACTAAGCGCTTGGGAAGTACAAATTGGCAACATATACAGTTCCTACCCAACAGTGGGCTCACAGTCTAAAAAGTACCTAAAGTATCTAAAGTATCTAAAGTACCAATATTATGATATACATATCTACCTTGTTAGCCCTGACTTCTTTTATTTTTTATGTGGATTTTAACATTTCCAACTGCTTCCTGGATGTTTCTTCATGTATGTCCCACTGGTACTTTAAGTTCAATATGACCAAGATTGAACTTTTCATCTTCTTCCCCAAATCCCTCTTCTCCACATCACTTTCCCATCACAATCATCAACTTCATCCTCTACATCATCATGATCATGATGATAATGGCATTTATTAAGTGCTTACTATGTGCCAGGCACTGTTCTAAGCACTGGAGTGGATACAAGATAATCAGGTTGGACACAGCCCCTGTCCCACATAGGGCTCACAGTCTTAATCCCCATTTTACAGATGAGGGAACTAAGGCACAGAGAAGTTAAGGATTTGCCCAAGGTCAAACAGCAAAGTGGTGGAGCTGGGAACCCATGACCTTCTGACTCCCATGCCTGTGCTCTATCCACTAGGCCCTGCTCCTCCTCATGTCCGCAACATCTCTTAGGTCCACAATCTTGGCATGATCCTTAACTATTTCCTGTCTTTCCACCTTCATATCCAGTTTGTCACAAAATCTTCTTAGTTTTTCCTCCACAATATTTTCAGGTTCCATCCCTTCCTCTGAAAATGGAAAATTGCCACATTGTTGATCCAGGGTCTCGTCAAATCCAAGGTTGACTATTGCACTACTGCATCACAATCTTCATTATATTTCCAGCCTCTCCCTTCTCCATTTCACTTCACTCCAATGCCTGGATCATTTTTTCTCTCATGGCATTCCGTACATATAACCCTGTTTCTCAGATGATTAGGTTTGAGGAATTAAAATCAGTCATTCTATTGAGTGCTTACTGTGTGCATCTGGAAGAGAACAATACAATAGAGTTGGTAGATCTGAGCCCTGCCCACAAAGGGCTTACAGTCTAAAGGAGGAGACAGACACTAAAATAAATGACAAATAGGAGAAATGGTAGAGTATAAGGATATGTGCTTATGTGTTCTAGGGCTGGAGGCAAGGGGAGTATCAAAGTGATTAAGGGGTATGTGCTTGCTTAAGTGCATCGGTGACACAGAGAGGAGCATGAATCATCATCATCATCAGTGGTATTTATTGAGAGCTTACTGCGTGCAGAGCACTATACTAAGCACTAGGGAGAGTAGAATATGAGAGTAGGTAGACATATTCTCTGTCCACAACGAGTTTACAGTATATAGGGAAATGAGGGGTTAATCAAGATATGCTTCTAAAAGGAGATACAATTTTAGTAGTTCTTTGGAGATAAGGAGAATGATAATAATAATAATAATAACGTTGGTATTTTTTAAGTGCTTACTATGTGCCAAGCACTGCTCTAAGTGCTGGGGTAGATACAAGGTAATCAGGTTGTCCCACGTAGGGCTCACAGTCTTCATCCCGATTTTACAGATGAGGGAACTGTGGCCCAGAGAAGTTAAGTGAATTGCCCAAAGTCACAAAGCTGACAAGTGGCGGATCCGGGATATGAACCCACGACCTCTGACTCCAAATTGGCCATGGCCTGGACCCTGTTTCTCTCTAAAGCGGGTTTTCGCTGGATGGGGGAAGAGATGGAATGTTCCAGCTTCACCAGTAGACAGCTGCAGGACTATTTGCTCTCTCACTCTTGGGAAAAGAAACAAAACATTGTTTTGTTTTGTGTTAGGTATGAAGCGGGAGGGAGTTCCAGTTCAAAGGGAGGCTAGAGACAAGATGAAAAGTTTGGAGTTAGAGGAACAAAGTGTGCAGGTTGGGTTGGATTAGGGGATCAGCGAGGTCAGGTAGGAGAAAGAGAGCTGACTGAATGTCTTATCAACTCTCATCTCCCACTACGTTTAAGCTCATATTTCTTGTTCTTCCAAAGAACTTGGTCACTGTGCTTCATTCTCTTCTTGGCCACCACTTATCAATTTGCTCATTCATTCAATCGTATTTATTGAGTGCTTATGGTGTGCAGAGCACTGTACTAAGCGCTTGGGAAGTACAAGTAGGCAACACATAGAGACGGTTCCTACCCAACAATGGGCTCACAGTCTAGAAGGGGGAGACAGATAACAAAACAAACATGTAGACAGGTGGTGATGCTCATGCCCTACAACCCAGAACTCCATCTCATTCAAACCTGTCAGACCTCTGATCTCCTCATCTTCAAAACACTTCACAAAACTCATTTCCTCCAGATGGGTTCCCTGAGAAGCCTTCCTTCATCATCATCATCATCATCAATCATATTTATTGAGCACTTACTATGTGCAGAGCACTGTACTAAGTGCTTGGGAAGTACAAATTGGCAACATATAGAGACAGTCCCTACCCAACAGTGGGCTCACAGTCTAAAAGGGGAAGACAGATAACAAAACCAAACATACTAACAAAATAAAATAAATAGAATAGATATGTACAAGTAAAATAGATAAATAAATAAATAGAGTAATAAATATGTACAAACATATGCATATATACAGGTGCTGTGGGGAAGGGAAGGAGGTAAGAAGGGGGGGATGGAGAGGGGGACGAGGGGGAGAGGAAGGAAGGGGCTCAGTCTGGGAAGGCCTCCTGGAGGAGGTGAGCTCTCAATAGGGCCTTGAAGGGAGGAAGAGAGCTAGCTTGGCGGATGGGCAGAGGGAGGGCATTCCAGGCCTGGGGGATGACGTGGGCCGGGGGTCGATGGCGGGAGAGGCGAGAGCGAGGTACGGTGACGAGATTGGCGGCAGAGGAGCAGAGGGTGTGGAGTGGGCTGGAGAAGGAGAGAGGGGAGATGAGGTAGGAGGGGGCGAGGTGATGGACAGCCTCGAAGCCGAGGGTGAGGAGTTTCTACCTGATGCGCAGATTGATTGGTAGCCACTGGAGATTTCTGAGGAGGGGAGTGATATGCCCAGAGCATTTCTGGACAAAGATAATCCGGGCAGCAGCATGAAGTATGGATTGAAGTGGAGAGAGACATGAGGATAAGCTTTCCCTGGGTAATGCATTTTTTGCATCAGCTCTTACATGCCATTGCTCATACGTGCCTAATTTATGTACTTTATTCCTTAAGCATTAACCTCTATACACATCCCCTTTTCCTCTTCCTCCCATCTGTTATTTATTTTATTGTTTATCCTCCCTGCTAAACTGTAAGCTCCTTGAGAACAGTAATCATGTCTTCTAATTCCATTTTATCCTAAATGCTTAGCACTGTGTTCTACACATAGTAAGTGCTCAGGTACTATCATTGATAGATTGATTGAGATTATCAGAAGGAGGGAGAGGTTGAGTGGCTGTTATCCTCTACTTAGTTATGGTAATTAGATTTACTATGTACCAAGCGCTGTGCTGAATACTGATGTAGGAAGAGGGTAATCATATCAGATACAGTCCCTGTCCCATTTAGGATTCACAATCTAAGAAGCAGGTAAAGTAGAATCCTCTCTTCATTTTACAATTGGGGACAATTGGGGACAGCCCCAGACTGAGCCCCCTCCTTTCTCTCCCCCTCCTCCCCCTCTCCATGCGCCCCACCTTACCTCCTTCCCTTCCCCACAGCACCTGTATATATGTATATATGTTTGTACGTGTTTATTACTCTATATATTTTACTTGTACATATCTATTCTATTTATTTTATTTTGTTAATATGTTTTGTTCTCTGTCTCCCCCTTCTAGACTGTGAGCCCACTGTTGGGTAGGGACCGTCTCTATATGTTGCCAACTTGTACTTCCCAAGCACTTAGAACAGTGTTCTGCACACAGTAAGCGCTCAGTAAATACGATTGATTAATTGATTGATTGACAATAAGCCCCAGAGAGATTAACTGCCTTGCCTGATGCAATGCTGCAGTCAGGCAGCACAGGTGAGACTAGAAGTTAGCTTTTCTGACTCATTGACTTAGGCTCTTCCAGTTCAGACCTTTCTGCACTTCCGTGATCTGCACTTTGAATTTCAGGGCAGGAATAAAACAGGTGTAATTAAACACAGGCTATTATTGAATCACCACTGGATAAACAATAAGCCATCAGCCAAGATCAAAGTGTCAATATTTATTTATCTAATGTTTCATAACATGGGACTCCTCTAAATCCACTTTGCCAGGTAGAATGGTTTTCTCAGTGCATCCCATCTGAAGTCAGTTAAATTTTATGCGACGACATAGGCAGAGTAGGCTTTTTGAAAGTTGAAAACACTCCATTTGAAAGGCAGGATTGTCTGCTTGATGGGTATAAACAATCCTGCATTTCTGTTGCTGTTGAAACCCTTGAACACGTTTTGATCCGTGGAATTGATTTTCCAAATAATGACTGTGGATGGCAGGACATCTAAGAACTCCGCATTGCCCTGAACTTCCTCCTGATTCAGGGCAAAACCAGCAGAAGTGAATACACTTCTGGCTCTGTTTTTTCACTCTGCCATTTTAACCATTATCCCACAGCATTTGCAGGCATTTGAGCAAAGTGTGTTTCGAATACGGAAACAGTTGTTTCAGCGTAAATGAACACTGAGCAGAGAAATAATGTCTTCCTTAATTGGAGCTCTTTCAACATCATCTGCAGAGTTCTTTGCAGTGGATCACCCGAAGGATTAAGAGAAAGAAAAGGTTAAAAAAGATTAATTCCACTAAATTGTTAAAATTTTCTAAAGCTCTAGAATTCCAAGGAATAAAAGAAAAATGTTAAGAAAGCTCCATGGATATTCAGCTTTATTCTGCTCAGAGATTGCTTGACAGTGTTGCTTTCTATATTTCTCTCATCTTACTTGACAGTGTATACCATTTCGCCCTTACATTTAGAACAAACATGTTTAACAAGGCCTTGTACTTGTCCAACGGATTCCGCCCAGCTGCCCTGGGAGGGACTTCAGCCAAAAGGTCATCTTTCAAATTTTACCTAATTATTCTGAAAATTGTTTTATTAAGCGATTTGTAGACATGAGTTCTTTCCCAGTTTTACAAAAGGGGATAATTAATGTTTTGGGAGTTTCAGACCAGAAAGAGTCCCAGACCTGCCCTTTGGCTAGATGGGACTGAAGTTAGAAAAGGATCAAGCAAGGACTTCATTCATTCATTCATTCAATTGTATTTATTGAGCACTTACTGTGTGCACAGCACTGTACTAAGCACTTGGGAAGTACAAGTTGGCAACATGTAGAGACGGTCCCTACCCAACAGCGGGCTCACAGTCTAGAAAGGGGAGACAGAGAATAAAACAAAACATATTAACAAAATAAAATACATATAATAAATATGTACAAGTTAAATAAATAGAGTAATAAATATGTACAAACACATATACATATATAAGGTGCTGTGGGGAGGGGAAGGAGGTAAGGCGGGGGGACGGGGAAGGGGAGGAGGGGGAGAGGAAGGAGGGGGCTCAGTTTGGGAAGGCCTCCTGGAGGAGGTAAGCTCTCAGTAGGGCTTTGAAGGGAGGAAGAGAGCTAGCTTGGTGGATGTGCGGAGGGAGGGCATTCCAGGCCAGGGGGAAGATGGTGGGACAGGCGAGAATGAGGCACAGTGAGGAGGTTAGCGGCGGCAGAGGAGCGGAGGGTGCGGGCTGGGCTGTAGAAGGAGAGAAGGGAGGTGAGGTAGGAGGGGGCGAGGGGATGGACAGCCTTGAAGCCGAGAGTGAGGAGTTTTTGCCTGATGTGTAGGTTGATTGGTAGCCACTGGAGATTTTTGAGGAGGGGAGTAACATGCCCAGAGCGTTTCTGCACAAAGACGATCCAGGCAGCAGCGTGAAGTTTAGATTGAAGTGGGGAGAGACAGGGGGATGGGAGATCAGAGAGGAGGCTGATGTAAGACCTATGTGGAACAGGTTGCCTTTCTGTCCAGTTTTTATTGTAAACATCCAGTCTCAACCAATCAATAAATGAATGGTGTTTACTGAGTGCTTACTGTGTGCAGAGCACTGTGTTAAGCACTAGAGAGAGCACAAGACAATAAAGTTAGTAGATGTTATCCCTGCCCACAAGGAGCGTGCAATCCAGAAGAGGAGACAGACGGTGAAATACACTATAGATAGGGGAAGCAAATGAATATATCAGCCCTATGGCACCTATGTACATATCTATAAGTTATTTATTTATATTAATGTCTGTCTCCCCTTCTGGATGCCAAGTCCTTTGTGGGCATGGAACATGTTTACCACCTCCTTTGAATTATTATTGTTGTGTTCATTCATTCATTCATTCAGTCGTATTTATTGAGCACTTACTGTGTGCTGAGCACTGTACTAAGTGCTTGAAAGTACAATTCAGGAACATTTAGAGACAGTCCCTACCCAACAACGGGCTTACAGTCTAGAAGAGGGAGGCAGCAAAACAAAACAAATAGACAGGTGTGAAGCAGAATGGTATAGTGGATAGAGCATGGGGCTGGAGGTCAGAGGATCATGGGTTCTAATCCTGGTTCCTCCACCTGTCTGCTCTGTGACCTTGGGCAAGTCACTTCACTTCTCTGAACCTCTGTTGCCTTATTTGGTAAAATGGGGATTAAGACCGTGAGTCCCATGTGGGACAGGGATTGTGTCCAACCTTCCATGTTCCCCACTGCTTAGAACAGTGCCTGGCACATATTAAGGGCTAACAAATATCATCATTATTATTATCGTTATAATTATGAGAAGCAGCGTGGCACAGTTGAAAGAGCATGGGCTTGGGCGTCATAGGTCATGGGTTCTAATCCCACCTCCGCCACATGTCTGCTGTGTGACTTTGGACATGTCACTTAACTTCTCTGTGCCTCCGTTATCTGTACCATAGGAATTAAGACTGTGAGCCCCATGTGGGACAACCTGATTACCTTGTATCCCCCCCCAGTGCTTATAACAGTGCTTGACACCTAGTAAGCACTTAATAAATGCCATTATTATCACACTCCTCCTTGTGCTTAGTACAGGGCTCTACACATGGTAAGTTCTCAATAAATAACATTGGTTGATTAATTATTGATTGATATGTTCATAAATGCTCCAGGGACTCGGGGATAGGAGGGTGACAATGGCTCTTGCCCTTTAGAAGCCCCACAGCTCAGCACCAGTGCTCATGTTTATAGGAACTTGATATGAGAACACAACAGCCCTGGAGCAATTGAGAGATGAGGAGTCCTATCAGTGATATGGCCTCAGTTCTGCAGATTTCCTCTAAGCTATTTTAATGTGTTTTCATGATGCCATTACATTACTTTATGACATCAACTTAGCTCACACATGTCACATACATCTGTTGCTTCTGGGTTGACAAGGGGGCAATAGGTATTCTTTATTGGCCTCAATGGCCACCCTAATGGCCTCAGTGCCTGAGTATTGGAGCGCAGCTCTTTAGCATATACATGGGTATCACCTGGCACCAGAGTGCCTGGTCTTTCTAAGAGAAACTGTTAAAGGAACTGCCAGCCTATTGGGTAGGAAGGGGAAGCTTCACAGCGCACAGACCTCAGGAGAGATCACCCTATGACCGTGGCAAGAAGTAAGGGAGAGCCTGTTTCTCATATCTTTTCTTCCCCTCATTGCCATCTCTAACTCACTTAACAATCCTTCCCACACACAAGTGTCCCCCTCAACCCAAACAACTTTGTAACAGGAGTTCGGTTCTTAGTCAGTGGTAATGGAAATAAAAAATTTAGGCCCATAGCAGATGGCCAGAACCTAGCAGGAATATGGATAGTTCAGTAAAGCACAATGGAGGCAGTTTTGGATGGAGAGAGTTTGGAGGTTGTGAAGATAACAACAGTATTTGGTGACTGAATATGTATACTGATAGAGACAATGCCAAAATCACGTTTAATTAATATTGTTAGTAGATTTTTTCCCCCCCATGGTTTCCAGGCTGACTAAATTACAGCTAGGGAGACCATCTCAGGTGTGTGAGCCCACTGTTGGGTAGGGACTGTCTCTATATGTTGCCAATTTGTACTTCCCAAGCACTTAGTACAGTGCTCTGCACATAGTAAGCGCTCAATAAATACGATTGATGATGATGATGATGTAAACTCCCTGTTTAACACTGTTGAGTTTCTTTTTTCTTATAGCATTTATTATTATTACTAATACTAATTACAGATATATAACATAAGTGCTGTGGCGAAGGGAGAGAGGATGAAGGAAGGAGCAAGTATGAGTCGAGCAGACTGGAGTAGGAGAAGAGCAGAGGAGGGCTTACTTAGGGAAGGCTTCCTGGGAGAGATGTGCCTTCAATAAGACTTTGAATTGGGGGAGAGCAATTATCTGTCTGTTATGAGGAGGGAGGATGTTCCAGGCCAGAGATAGGATGTGGGCGAGAGGTCAGCGGAAAGATAGATAAGATCAAGGTACAGTGAGAAGGTTAGCACCAGAGGAATGAAATGTGAAGGCTGGGTTGTAGTAGGAGAGCAGAGAGGTGAGGTAGGAGGGGCCAAGGTGATTAAGTGCTTTAAAGTCAATGGTGAGGAGTTTTTAATTGATGCAGAGGTGGATGGGTAACCACAGGAGTTTCTTGAGGTGTGGGGAAACATTTTCTGAACATTTTTTAAGGAAAATGATCCAGGCATCAGAGTGGAATATGGATTGGAATGGGGAGAGACAGGAGGCAGGGAGGTCAGCAAGGAGACTGATATAATAACCAAGGCCAGATGAGATAAGTGCCTGCATTAATTTGGTAGCAGTTTGGATGAAGAGGAAGGGGTGGACTTTGGCGATGTTGTGAACATAGAACTGTCCAGATTTAGTGATGGCTTAAGTATGTGGGTGGAATGAGAGAGAGGTTTCAAGGATAATACCATGGTTATGGGCTTGTGAGACAGGAAGGATGCTGGTGCCTTCAACAGTGATGGGAAAGTGAGCAGGAGGACAGAGTTTGGTGGGAATATGAAGAAATTCAGTTTTAGCCATATTAAGTTTGAGGTGATTGGAGGACATCCAAGAAGATATGCCTTGTTCTTACTCTATGCCAGACCCTGTATAACAAGCTAGGGTAATAATAATAATAATTATTATTATTATGGTATTTATTAAGCTCTTACTATGTGCAAAGCACTTTTCTAAGCTCTGGGAAGGTTACAAGGTGATCAAGTTGTCCCACGGGGGGCTCACAGTTTTAATCCCCATTTTACAGATGAGGTACCTGAGGCACAGAGAAGTTAAGTGACTTGCCCAAAGACACACAGCTGACAGTTGGTGGAGTCGGTATTTGAACCCATGACCTCTGACTCCAAAGCCCGTGCTCTTTCCACTGAGTCACAATAGGTTGGACGCAACCTCATCCTACATAAGGTTCACAGTCCTAATTCTCATTAGAGAAGTTAAAGAGAGAAGTTAAAGTCACCCATCAGACAATGTCAGACCAGGGATTAAAACCCAGGACCTCTGAGTCCCAGGCCTGTACTCTTTGCACTCGGCCAAGGAAGACAGACACAATGCCTGCCTTTGATGAAGACTTCACTGAGAAGAATCTGGTTAGCTTCAGAGAAAGATGGGATTTATACAGCAAAGTCTACCCACCAACGTAGAGGAAAAAGTTCAAATCACTGCTTGTCTGCTAAACAAAATCTGTCTCTGACTCTCAAAATTCATCACGCACTTCTTTTACATCTTTCACAAGTTTTTCACAAAGCATAGGACCCTAAATGGCTCCTTCAAAGTTAGAAAAAGAACAAATAATGCGGCATGTATCATTTTTTTAGAATTCTTCAAATGAGTTTTGGAATTGTTTTTATTAAAAATGACATTATTTGTAACAGTGCCAATATTCAAAGTGTTATTAGTAAGGGCTTGGGATTAAGAACTACTCTAATTGCGCCAAATCTATTCCACTAAAAATAAATGGAATTTTTGTAATATAGCATGCTCTCACTGTACTGCACCTGTGAGTTAATATAATTATTGTACCAAGACCTCCAAGAATATTGCAAACTGTCTAAATATTTAATTTCCTAGATCCTTTTACTGAAGTACTGCATTTTTGTAGCTACTCTGAAGAAAAAGACTTTGTATAAATTGCACAGGCATAAATCACACTATTACCTCAGAGTTTCAGAATCAAATTACAAATCCCTCATAGAATGACATAAGCTAAGTATGCTAATACAATTTCCGCAAGAATGGTGTTATGTAAAACTGCTCAAAGGTGGATGAAGAAATCACTGATTTCACTACATTTTGAAAAGAATTTGCTGGGTTTAGACATTACTAGCCTTCCACACATCACTAATTAGTATTTGTGGAACTCTTTTTTTATCTCAGGCACCCAGAGAAATATACAACCATGTTCCCCACTGCTTTATTACCCTCACCCTAGAGGTAAGCCCAAAGTTCTGTTCAGTTGAGCAAAGACTTAGTTATTCCTGTCCTGGGTCATTTTAATTATACAATATATTGTACTAATTTGAACTGTTGGTCAGGCGTAGCTGCTTGCACACTTTTACCATCCATTAGCAATTTGTTTCTGATGATTGAAACACAAAGCCCAAAGGCAATTTAAACACTTTTGAAACATTTGCCCTTAAACACATTTTTGACCTATCCTTTAAAGAGGGGGAATTAAATATGTCATTTTTAGAGATAGGATGAATATACAATAGGCTTAAACAAATGCATGGCACTGTGATCATTATTGCCTTTTAGAATTAAAATAGAATCTGGAAGTCACTTAGTCCATCCCTCTGCCTTCATGGAGGACTTTACCTAAATCACCCCTGAATTAGATCTCTACTGTTTTTTAAGCTCATCAGTTAATTTGATTTCACAGCTTGCTAGAAGCCTTTGGCCAGGCAATGTTGGGAAACCTCAATGTTGAATATCTCCAATTACCTAGCACAGCTCTGATTGTAGTCTTCAGATGTCAGGAAAAGCATGTTTTGCTTCTGTTGTACTTTAGTTAAGCAGCTGTATTAATTGACTGATTACTACATATAGAGAGCTGTACTAAGTGCTTGGAAGAATACAGAGCAACAGAGTTAGTTGACATGATCCCTACCCATAAGGATTTTGTAGTCTAGTGGGGAAGACAAATATTAAAATAGTGCTTTTTCTCCTAAAGGCACTCAATGCCATTAATTATGTTTGGTTGAGTGGCAGAATAGGTATTCGGTAGACACCACTGATTGAGTCAGTCAGTCAGTCATATTTATTGAGCACTTACTATTTTCAGAGCACTATACTACACGATTAGGAGAGTACAGTTAAACAAAAACAGACACATTTCCTGCCCACAACGAGCTTACAGTCTAGATGAGGAGACAGAAATTAACATAACGTGGCTCAATGGAAAGAGCATGGGCTTTGAGGTCAGAGGTCATGGGTTCAAAGCCCAGCTCCGCCAATTGTCAGCTGTGTGACTTTAGGCAACTCACTTAACTTCTCCATGCCTCAGTTCCCTCATCTATAAAATGGGGATTAAGACTGTGAGCCCCCCCGTGGGACAACCTGATCACCTTGTAACCTCCCCAGCGCTTAGAACAGTGTTTTGTACATAGTAACCGTTTAACAAATGCCATCATTATTATTATTATAAAGAAAATTGCAGATATGTATATAAGTGCTGCTAGGATGGGAGGGGGGATGAAAAAAGGGAGCAAGTCAGGGTGATGGAGAAGGGAGTGGAAGAAAAGGAAAAGAAAGCTTAGTCAGGGAAGGCCTTCTGGAAGAGATGTACCATCAATAAGACTTTGGAAGTGGGGAAGAGTAATTGTTGTGTATGAAGGAGGAGGGCATTCCAGGCCAGAGGCAGGATGTGGATTAGAGGTTAGCAGTGAGATTGATGAGAGTGAGGTAAAGTCAATAGTTGACATTGGATGAATGAGGTAGGAGTGAGCAAGGTGATTGAGTGCTTTAAAGCTGATGGCAAGGAATTTCCATTTGATGAGGAGGAGAATGGGCAACCACTGGAGTGCGTAAACATGGCCTGAATGTAGGCGTGCCTGAATGTTTCTGTGAAAAATGAGAAGCAACGTGGCCTGAGGAAAGCAGAGTGGCCTTGTGGATAAAGCATGGGCCTGAGAGTCGGAAGCACCTGGGTTCTAGTCCCGGCTCCACCATTTGTCTGCTGTGTGACCTTGGGCAAGTCACTTAACTTCTCTGGGCCTGTTACCTCATCTGTAAAATTGAGATTATGACTGTGGATCCTATGTGGGACATTGGACTGTGTCCAACTAATTACCTTGTATCTACCCCAGTGCTTCGAACAGTGTCTGACACACAGTAAACACTTAACAAATACCATAAAAAAAATCATCTTAGTAGAAGACCAGGAGGCAGAAAGATCAGCAAAGAGGCTGATACAGTAACCAAGGCGCCACAGGGTAGGAGCTCGGATTAATATGGTAACAGTTAGGATGGAGCAGAAAGAGCAGATTTTAGTGATGTTGTGTAGGTTAAACTGACAGGATTTAGTGATGGATTGAATAAGAGAGAGGAGACAAGGATAACACCAAGGTTATAGGCTTGAGAGACAGGAAGAATGGTGGTGCCATCTATAGTGATGGGAAAGTAAGGGGAAGGACAACGTTTCGGTGGGAATGAAAGGAGTTCTATTGTAGACATGTTAAGTTTGAGGTGATGGCAGCCTTCACAAGTAGAGATGTCTTGAAAGCAGGAGGATATGCTAGACTTCAGAGAGGGAGGAAGATCAGGGTTGGAGATACAGATTTGGGAATCTTCCACTGAGGTGGTAATTGAAGCCATGTTAGTAAATGAGTCCTTCAAGGGACTGGGCATAGATGGAGAATAGAAGGGAATCCAGAACTGAACCTTGAGGGACACCCACGGTTAGGAGCTGGGAGGTAGAGGAGGAGCCCATGCAAGAGACTGAGAATGAGCATCCAGAGAGATAGGAGGAGAACCAAGAGAGGATAGTGTCAGTGAAGCCAAAGATGGATAATGTTTCCAGAAGAAGGGGATGGTTGACAGGGCCAAAGGCAGCTAAGGGGTCGAGGAGGAATAGAATGGAGTAAAGGCTGCTGGATTTGGCAAGAAGGCGATCATTTGTGACAAAATAATAGTTAGATAAATACAATTGACTGACTGACTGACCTTTGAGATGGCAGTTCCTATGGAGTGAAGGGGACGGACACCAGATGTGATTGATAGGCTCCAAACAGTTGTGAAAAAATTTCAAGCTTTTTATTCTCTTGGTTTTCATCTCGTCCCCCTTCTAGACTGTGAGCCCATTGTTGGGTAGGGACCGTCTCTATGTATTGCCGACTTGTACTTCCCAAGCGCTTAGTACAGTGCTCTGCACACAGTAAGTGCTCAATAAATACGATTGAATGAATGAATGAATTTCATCACTTGAAGGTTGGGATTTTTCTTTGGACCGGTGAAAAAATAAGACCAATTTCTAATTGAATCCGAAGTCTTGCTGGAAATCGGGTGATGGCATAATGTAGTAATCACAATTGAATATTTCTACACTATTTCAGATCTCAATTTTTTGGGAGGGTTTTCCGTGCCAAAAGTGCTTTGGATTAGGTGCTTTCAGATATTTTTTCTTGGAAAACTCTCCAAAAATCAAATGCGTCAATAGGTTTAGTGCCTATTGAAGATGAAATCTATGAAATTCATAGAAGAAATCTACGAAATTATTCTGGGTTCACTACTAAATGCATCATTTCAGAGTTGTCTAGGCTATTACAACCTTTATAAAATAATATCTGGTTTATTAAACAAGATTTGCTATTCTTGTTTCAGATGGAACATAACCATTAAATACTTCGAGTCCTTCAGAATCAATCAGGTCTAATGTTGATCAGTAGAATCTAATGAGCACTTACATACACAAAGCACTGTGTTTAACAGTTAAAAGAGTATAGACTAGAAAGATACATGACCCTTCACCCCTTCTAGACTGGGCAGGAATGCATCTACCAACTCCATTTAATTTTATTCTCCCAAGCACTCAGTACAGTGCTGTACATACAGGAGTGCTCAATAAAGGTTACTGATTGATTGATTGGCCACAAAGAACATAATTTAATCAAAGATAGGCAGGCAAAATTGGTTTAAAAATTGTGAGAGTGTGATACAAAACAGATGCAGCTAGAGTTTCAGGTGAATATACAAGTGAATAACTTGGTGGAGTTCTTAGATTCATGTATATGATATATGTTATATATTGTGTGGGTGGAAATGTTCAAGGCAGAGTCCCTGCATCTGAATAATAGAGTTTGGGCCAGTGGGAAATAGATTGGACTCCCTTATGGCCTCTATTCATTTTGGGGGGCTCTTATATACACATCTTATGGACCTGTGTAGACTGAAAGCTCATGGTGGGAGGGGAACATGTCTACCAACTGTACTGTACTGTATTCCCCAAAGCACTTAGTAGAGTGCTCTGCACATAGTAAGCCATTAATAAATGCCATTGATTGGCCCCATTATTGATTTACTAATTCATGTAACTATCCTCTTTTTCTAAGGAAACAGTGAGGCCTAATTGGAAAGATCATGGGCCCAGGCCTCAGAAGGACCTGGGTTCTATTGCTGACTCTGCCCCTTGTTTTTTTCTGTGACCTTGGGTAAGTTACTTAAATTCTCAATTTCTCAGTTTTATTATCTGTAAAATAAGGATTTACTATCTTTTCTCCTTCCTAATTAATCTGTGAGTTTGTTGTGGGGCAGGGGCTGTGCCCAAACTGATTAACTTGTAACTACTCCAGGACTTAGAACGGTGCTTGACACATAGTAAGTGCTCAACAAATACTATCATTATTATTGCTTACATGCATCATAGATAATTAATATTGATATATATACATAAATATATGCATTTACACTAATTTAATGCATATCTATGCATTTATTTAGTGCTGAAGATGGCTTTGCTTTCACCAAGACATCTCTCCCATGATATAAATGCACGACTTCATCATTGAGGAAACTACAAAATATCTCACACTCAATATGGCAGGTAACTGCTTAAGGTGTTTAAAGGTAATAGCTGTTCTACCGGTCATGCTGTAAATGCCTTTTCTAGACTGGGAAGCATCATGATCTAGTGGAAAGAGCACAAGTCTGGGAGTCAGAGGACATGGGTTCTAATCCCAGCTCTGCCACATGTCTGCCATGTGACCTTGGGCAAATCACTTCACTTCTCTGGGCCTCAATTACTTTACCTGGAAAATGGGTATTCAGACTGTAAGCCTCATGAAGGACAGGGACTGTGTCCAACCTGATTACCTTGTATTTACCACAGCACTTAGAACAGTGCCTGACACATAGTAAATGCTTAACAAATACCACAATTATTATTATTATTGTTATTAACATTATCATTATTACTTTAAGCTTCTAGTGGGCAGGGAATTTGTCAATCAACTGGGTTATATTGTTCTTTCCCAAGTGCTTTGTACAGTGCTCTGAATAGGGAAGCCAGTTAAAAAGTAATTTAGTAACAAAAATATCATAGCATTATTATAAAAAGCTTACCAATTTTCTAAATTGATACTGAAAATTTAGTTGTTTTGATGATAGTGATCAATCAATCAATCGTATTTATTGAGTGCTTACTTGTGCAGAGCACTGTACAAAGCGCTTGGGAAGTACAAGTTGGCAACATATAGAGACGGTCCCTACCCAACAGTGGGCTCACAGTCTAGAAGGGGGAGACAGAGAACCAAACCAAACATATTAACAAAATAAAATAAATAGAATAGATATGTACAAGTAAAATAAATAAATAAATAAATAGAGTAATAAATATGTACAAACAGCATATATACATATATACAGATCCCAATTAACAGTAACAGAAAGTCAGACTCATAGCTGGAGAAGATGCTTGAAATGATTATGAAAGGAAGCAAGTGCATCATACTAAAATGAAAACTTCAGAATATGAGAAGAAAACTTTAAAAATTGTAACTTAAAGATATTTTAATATCTTGTATATTGGCAGGAACTTTTTCAATAGTAGCTCACAACTTTAAAATTCATGAGGAGCACTAAGTGGTTTTCTTCATTACATGTGTTTAGCCATGTGGTGGTATCTACTTAGAAATGCAATTTAGAAAATATCAGTGCACAAAAATAGTTTTCCATATTTTGAAGGGCATGAAAATTACTCCTCATTACTCAACGGTTCAAAAATCTCCTTCCTGGAAAAAATGCTAAAGTAAGAATAGTAGATAGCAGCTCCAGAGAGTGCATTTATTTACATGCAACATAGGTAATGTGTAGTCCATATATGGGCATATGCACTAATTAAGATGCATATCTATAGGTGTATGTAGTGCTGAAGATGGCTTTGTTTTTAATGATTATAGATAGAGGTGGGCGTGTTTCCACGCAAGACTTTGCCAATTAATTGCTCCCACCTAAAATACACTTTTTCAATTTTCCCCTTGGAAAGTTGGCCATCTCATCATGGCCATCTCAGTCTTTTATTTCTCAAGCAAGAAGTTATGCATATTCAGCAATAATTCACCTTTTTATCTGTCTAACCCACCTAACCATCTTAAGAAACTTAGAAATTCATTTTTTATAGAGTGAGTTTGGGGAATTTAGGAATCTAGAGTCCTTGGATTTTTCCATAACTCTCCAAGACTTTTGGCTATCTTCCCTGCTATTTCACTCTTCACACTCAGTGAGAATTATGACCCTAGTCTAGCAGCCACCCGTTACTGTTGTGGTTTGAGTTGGGGAGGAGAGGCCTTCTTGGAGCTATTCTCTGAAAGTTCCACCCAGTGCTTCCCAGAAACAGGAATCAGAGTTCAAAGAATTCCTGCTGGCTCCTCCAGTCTCTGCCCCTCTGGGAGATAGGCCTATGGC
Source organism: Tachyglossus aculeatus (assembly GCF_015852505.1). NCBI lineage: Eukaryota > Metazoa > Chordata > Mammalia > Monotremata > Tachyglossidae > Tachyglossus > Tachyglossus aculeatus. The sequence goes on along the minus strand of NC_052069.1, from coordinate 71,515,884 downwards.
AGGGAAAAGGAAAGAGAAGGTGCTACGCAGGATTCTCAGTCAATGATACCAGACACAGCCAGCTTCAGTCAAACTCCATCTTCTTGTTTCCTCCTCTCCATCCTCTCTCAGGCTCCCTCTCACAATATTGGGATCTCTGACTCTCTCTCTTCTTACCTTCAAACCTCATTAGCCCCCCTCACCCCCACCCCAGGGTAGGCAGGGGTGCACAGGGTACCCCTCACATCTCCCTCACATCTGGACTAACCCTTTCCTGTGCCTTCAAGAGTTCCAGTTGGGGAGCAGACTTTCCTGTTCCCCATCTGAAAGTAGGTTTCACAGGAATTGTCTGCCCTGGCCTCCTGACTTTGCTGCAGAAGGATTGGAGCTGATGGGCCAGGAATGCTGAACAAGGCATGAGCCAGCTGCAATAGAAACATAAACCTGGGCATCTGGCTTGGCTGTAGTTTTCCTCCATGATTAAAACCCAACTGCTGGTCTCCCACTGGGTGAGGAGCTGGGAAATCTTCAGAGAGTAGAGAGGGGGACCTGGTATTGTGGTATTTGCTAAAGTGCTTACTATATTCCAAGCACTATAGTAAGCACTGGGGTAGATACAAATATCCAGGTCATAAATAGTCCCTGTTTGTTAAGGGTCTCAGAGTATGAGTGAGAACATGTATTAAAGCTGCTACCACTCCCCAGAGGAGCATAGTGTGGAAAACACCAGAAGACCAGCTCATTCCAATCCAAGCACTTTTATTCCCATTTCCTCCTGGGAGATCCCAGGACATGTCCTTGGGTCCAGGTGCTGAGCACATACAGCCTGCAAATGTGTCACTTTGTATTTACAGACTTCTGATATTTTCCTAGTCCCTCCCCTGTACAGTCATTCTGGCACATTCATTCATTCATTCATTCAATCATTTATTAAGCACTTACTGTGTGCAGAGCACTATATTAAGCACTTGGGAAAGTACAATACAGCAATAAAGAATGACAATCCCTTCCCACAACTAGCTCACAGTTTAGAGGGGGGAAACAGATATCAAAACAAATAAAGAGACATCAATATAAATAAATACAATTTTAGATATATACATAAGTGCTGTGGGGCTGGGAGAGGGGGGAAGAGCAAAGGGAACAAGTCAGGACATCCCAGAAGGGAGCAGAGATAAGGAAAAGTGGGGCTTAGTCTGGGAAGGCCTCTAAGAAGAGATGTGCCTTTAGTAAGGTTTTGAATAAGTGGGGAGTAATTGTCTGGTGGATTTGAGGAGGAAGGGTGTCCCAGGCCAGAAGCAGGATGTGGGACAGAGTTCAGTGGCAAGACAGGTGAAATCGAGGTACAGTAAGAAGGTTAGCACCAGAGGAGCAAAGTGTGTGGGTAGAGTTGTAGGAGAGAAGCGAGGTGAGGTAGGAGGGGGCAAGGTGATTGAGTGCTTAAAAGACAGTGGTGGGAAGTTATTTTTTGATATGAAGGTGGATAAGCAACCACTGGAGATTTTTAAAGAAGGGGGTGACATATCCTGACAGATCCTCTATGTCCTTCCAGTGTTTGCTCATTCCCTCAGCCAGTCTGCGGTCCCTTCCATCAGCATCCTCTCTTCTTGGTGGGATCTGCCAGGGGCCCACCATCCCGGGTTCCCCACGATCATGTGTCTGGGGTCAGGAAAATGAGCACTGTGTCCAAGTGAGGTTCTGGGTCAGACCCCCACCAGACTTCAGAGTGCAGCGGGGTGGACCCCGGGTCCCTGATGTGGCTGGGCTAGGGCTGGGAAGAAGGAGGGAAAGAAGGCACCCGGGGAGGTCAAGCTGAACTCTACCCACCACTCCACTTCAGAACGCATGGGGTGGAGGAGAAGGGGCTGAAGGGGAGCTGGATCCAGGGACCAATCTCTGAGAGGAAGAGAAAGGAAATGCCAGTCCAGTAGCAACCCTAGCTCTCAGCATGGCACATGCACCAGGTATCAGAGAAGCAGTGTGGCTCAGTGGAAAGATCACGGACTGTGGAGTCAGAGGTCATGGGTTCAAATCTCACCTCCACCAATTGTCAGCTGTGTGACTTTGGGCAAGTCACTTAACTTCTCTGTGCCTCAGTTATCTCATCTGAAAAATGGGTATTAAGACTGTAAGCCCCCTGGAGGACAACCTGATTGCCTTGTAACCTCCCCAGCGCTTAGAACAGTGCTTTGCACATAGTAAGCACTTAATTAATGCCATTATTATTATTATTATTATTATTCACTCCTGCCCATATCCCAGACACAGGGCTGCCCTACCCCACCCACCATGGCAGGTTGAGCTCTTGGTGTTGAGTTCCCCTGCTCATTCCCTGTGGCATTCCAGACCTGGTGCTGCCCAATGACACCATTCATCCACATCCCAGGAATGTCTAAACACTGCCACTCCTTCAGAGCCACCACGGGCACATCCTCAGATGGGATCCTGGGCTCTGCCCAGCAGGCCAACCAGCAGTGTTCAGGTGGGTGGCCCCCATTACCCTCAGTATTGGGCAGTGTAAACCCAGCAAAGAACGATTTGCCTGGGAAATAAAATCTCCATTTTATAGGTGAAGAAACTGAGGTATAGAGCAGTTAAGTAACTTGCCCAAGGTTTCCCACCAGGGAAAGCTGGGATTTGAGCCCAGCTTCTCTAACTCACAAGCTTCTACTCTCCATAGAGAATGCTAATGGTCCCTTCCTCCTTGGTCATAGGAGACCAAAGGAGGAAGCAACATTGTAGCAGGGGACCAATCAGAGGTAAGGGGAAAGGATAGGGACTTGATCAAACTCAAGTAGGTCTGCCCACCAATCAGATTCGTCTAGGGTAACCAGTCAAATAGCAGTCAAAGATGTGGCTCACAAAGCATTTATTTTCTTCTCAGTCAATCACTGACATTTATAGGGTGCGTACTGTGTGCAGAACACTCTTCTATGTGCTTGGGAAAGTAAAATACAATAAAGTGAGTAAAAATGATCCCTGCCCACAAGGAGCTCCCAGGAAAACACACACATTGGAATAAATTAGATAGGGAAAACAGTCAAGCTTAGGATATGAACATAAATCCTGTGGGGCTGGGATGAGTATTAAAGTGCTTAAGGGGTACACAGACAAGTGTATAGTTGACACAGAGGAGAGGATGGGTAAGGGAAATAATGGGCTTAGTCGTTCATTCATTAATTCAATCATATTTATTGAGTGCTTACTGTGTTCAGAGCACTGTACTAAGCACTTGGGAAGTACAAATCGGCAACATAAAGAGACGGTCCCTACCCAACAACGGGCTCAAAGACATCTTGGAGAAGATATGATTTAAGGAGGGTTTTGAAGTTGGGAGGACAGATGGACTCTTAAGTATGAAGCAGGGGGAATTCTGAGCCAGAGGGAAGATGAAGGCCAGGAATCAGCAGTGGATTAGATGAGATTGAGCTACAGACAGTAAATTGGCATTAGGGAAGCAGAGTGTGATGGTTGGGTTGTAGTAGATCACTGAGGTAGGTTAGGAGGGAGAGAGCCGGTTGAGTACCTTAAAGCCAGTATTAAGAAGTTTCTGTTTGAGGCAGAAGTGGATAGGCAAACACTGGAAGTTTCTGAGGAGTGGGGAGGTATGATGTGAATGATTTTTCAGAAAAATGATCCAAGCAGCAGAGTGAAGTATGGATTGGAAAGGGAAGAGACAAGAGACAGGGAAGTTAGTGAGGAGTCTTGATGCAGTAGTCAAGGCTGAAAATGATAAGTGCATGGATCAGCTTGATAGTAGTTTGGGAGGACAGGAAGAGGTGGATTCTTAATACGGTGTGAATATAGAACTGACAGAATGTCATGACAGATTGAATATGCGGGTTGAAGGAGAGATATGAGTCTTTGCAGTTCTAAAGGTATGGACTTATGAAACAGGTGGATGGCTGTGTTGTCTACGGTGATAAGAAAGTGACAGGGAAGACAAGGTTTGGGTGGGAAGTTAAGGAGTTCAGTTTTGGACATATAAAATTAGAGGTAAGCTCAACCCTCTAGGCTGTGAGCTCATTATGGGCAGAGAACGTGTCTGCTAATTCTGTGTATAGTGCTCTCCCAAGCACTTAGTACATGTAGTAAGTGCTCAATAAATACCACAGATCGATTAATTGATTGATTGAGATGTCTGCAGGACATCCAAATAGAGATGTTTTGAAGGTAGGAGGAAATGTGAGTCTGAAGAGAAGGAGAAAGGTTAGGGATGGAGAGGGAGACTTGAACTCACCCACATAAAGAAATTAGTTGAAGCTGTGGGAGTAGATGAATTTTCTGAGGGAGTGGGAATAGAAGGAAAATAGAAGGGGACTTGGTGGACTCAGAGTATTTAAACTGGCCAAAGCCATTCATTTGCAAGTGACGTGAAAGTCTTGAACTCCTTCAGATTATTTTGCACCTGAATTATGCTTCACATCATTTCATATGCATCTGGGTTTCAACATCTTCATGTGAAAATACCAACAAAAATTGAAGTGATATCAAATAAATCTTGCTTTGACATACAGAATATAGCATTTCTGAATATTCAAAGACACTCTAATCAAGGCCAAAATGCCACCCTTAGGCTATACTTTTGCCTGATCTATCCCAAACTGTCTTTCCTTTAAACATCTATCAGAAAATGGCCTTAATTTTTCCTGTTGTTGGTCACAACATTCATCCCAACCAGTCATCATCATCATCATCATCATCATCATCATCATCATTAATATTTAGTTAGCATTTACTATAAGCAGAGCACAGTAGTAAGCACTCGGGAGGATACAATGCAACAAAGTTGGTAGACATGTTCCCCGCCCACAAAAAGCTTACATTCTAGAGGGGGAGACAGACATTATTATAAATAAATAATTTATAATATATCATTTGTAGATATCTACTTAGGTGCTGTGGGACTGAGGTTGGGGTGAATATCAAATATCCAAAGATCACAAATCCAAGTGCATAGACCAATCTTCAACAGTACCTCTATTTCCAGGTGCCTTTAAACATACTTTCCTTAGAGTTACACATTTGAGCAATTTACTATCTTACAAACTCCATTTTAGTTAAAATGAGCTAAATATATGTGTATATATATTTATATATATGTGTATATATATATATATATATATAGTGAGTCCATATAGTATATATTTAATATAGTCCTGTACAATGGACTCACTGTTGTGACATTTGTTAAGTGCTTACTATGTGCCAAGCACTAGAACTAGTAGTAGTTGTATTAGTACTTACTAAGCACTTACTCTGTCCAGAGCACCATAAAAAGCCAGAACACACAGGTGGGAACAAGACATGGCCCCTGTCCCCTGGTAGGGCTCCCCATCTCAAAATAAAAAGGCAGGGACAAGATTAATCACTGGGGTACTTAAAATACCATCAGACCAAACACAGCCCCTCTCTCGCACTGGGCTCATAGTCTAACAGAGAAGCAGCGTGGCTCAGTGGAAAAGAGCCTGGGCTTTGGAGTCAGAGGTCATGGGTTCAAATCCCGGCTCCACCAATTGTCAGCTGTGTGACTTTGGGCAAGTCACTTAACTTCTCTGGGCCTCAGTTACCTCATCTGTAAAATGGGGATGAAGGCTGTGATCCCCATGTGGGACAACCTAATCACCTTGTATCCGCCCCAGCGCTTAGAACAGTGCTTTGCACATAGTAAGCGCTTAAAAAATGCCATTATTATAACAGGAAGGAGAAGAGGTGCTCAGTCCCCATTTTGCAAATGAGGAAATTGAGACTCAGAGAAGCTTTGTAACTTGCCCAAGGTCATCCAGCAGGCAAGCAAGAGAAGCAGTGTGCCTAGTGGCCAGAATACAGATCTGGGAGTCAGAGGGACTCCCATCCATCTGCTGGGTGACCTTGGACAAGTCACCCAACTGCTCTGTTCCTGTTACCTTAACCGAAAAATGGAGACTAAGATTGTAATAAGCCCCATGTGAGACAAGGGCCGCAACCAACCTGCCTAGCCCACATCCACCCCAATGCCTAGCAAGTTCCCAGCATAGGTCTATGAAACAGTTATACATCTTTACATTGTTTACATAAATGTAATTTCCTCATATTCTCACATATTTCTGTCCTATGCCTTGGTGACTTGCATCAGATATTTCCCACTCTCAGCACTGCCTCCTCCACTTATGAACATATCTTTATACTCTGCCATTTCCCCCATTTCCCCATCTGGATTTATTTCAAAGTCTGTCAGAATTCCCCGCTAGATCAGGAATCCTGTTTACCAACTCTATTGTACTGTACTCTCCCAGGGACCTAGTTCAGTGCTTTACACACAGTAAGCGCTCAGTAAATACCACTAATTGGTTGACTGATTCAGGGGCTGGATGGATATTCAAATATTTAGCTTTATCTGGTCAGCTACATTAATGAGATTCTTGAAGTTAAACATTGACTACCTCTTCTTGTGGGCACAGCAGGTGTTCAACCAATATTGTTGACTGAGTGGCCTCCTGCTTCACTAATTCAAATTGATGTCTTTCTGTTTTGTTTCCTCCAGCAGAATGAAAAATAGAATTTGCTTGACTGCTTTCAGTGAGAGTGCAAGCCACTGTGATCATTAAGGGCTTCTATAACATGCCACTAAAGAATCATTTTTGTTAGCTTTATCTCTCAAGTGCCCAATAAGAAGGATGAGTTGATTCATTTTACAGCGGAATAAAATAAGGCCCAGAAGGACCAAATAACTCACTTGAGTAAGTCAATGGCAGAGCTGGTACTTGAGCTCATTTTTGTTGTTGCCTTTTTATAGATTGTTAGATAACCCAGTTTGCTGCTTGTGCCATTGAGCCTTTCCTACAAAGTCCTATATGAGGCCTTAATTTCTGCTTTGCTGATTTCAATACACGTAAGAGACCAGACTATATAGGCATTATTCATACATTCGTTGCTGCAGACATAATTCCACATTACAATTACATTTTTGAAGGAGAGACAGACATTATTATAAATAAATAATGTATAGTATTCATAGATATCTACATAAGTGCTGTGAGGCTGAGGTTGGGGTGAATATCAAAAGTCCAAAGGCCACAAATCCAAGTGCATAGACCAATCTTCTAAAGTACCTCTATTTCCAGGTGCTTTTAAGCATACTTTCCTTAGAGTTATATATCTATATATATATAGCTATACATTTATATATCTCTCTATTCATGTATATATCTTTATATTCTGCCATTTCCCCCATTTCCCCATCTGGATTTCTTTCATAGTCTGTCAGAATTCCCCTCTAGATCAGGAATCATGTTTACCAACTCTGCTGTACTGTACTTAGTTCAGTTCTTTACACACAGTAAATAACCCTGATTGATTGATTGATTGGCTGGATATTCAAATATTTGGCTATATCTGGTCAGCCACACTAACTGTTGAGATTCTTGAAGTTAACCATTAAGACTATCTCTTCTTGGCTTGGCTTACAACACACTCAGCAATAGTGATTGCCCTCACAGCATCTTTACTCTGGCCCCCAACAACCAAAGCACAAATAAGATAAAACTATGTAGAGGTAGATAAATAAATATATCTGTAAAAGCATGACTTCCACATAGCCCAACCCAGAAATGTCTCAATAATTCAATTACTCTGGTTTGTACATCTCAGCTAGAATATCACTGTCTGGAAACTGAAATTTTTCATAGCTCTAACAGCTATGGTGACTTTGCATAGAAAATCAAATTCCCATTGCATCTTTATAGATAAGAGACTGGCTATTTTTTTACTGATCGAAGGGACCAAGGTCTCCTTAGTTTGCCCCTTGCAGAAGGTTAAAGTATAAAGAATATAAAATCACTTTATTGCCCATCCCTCTATGTTTTTGCAGCTGTAGTACGTCTGTTGTGGTACTGGAGTAAAATTTTTCTATTCCCAAGCCACTCATTGACTACAGAGGAGAACTGCTAATTTATTCACTAAGTAAATAGAAGTTCAGTGTAAAGTCTGTAGAATCAGCAGTTAGCTAGTCATTTGGAAACTACCTCATGTGTGCTTTATAAGTCTAAACCCGTTAAGCTGACATTTTCCCTAAGTTCTTAGACAAAATACAATTTTATTTGCTTTATTATTTCCAGTACATCTAGTTTTTTTTATAATGGTATTTACTGAGTGCTTACTATGCTTTGCACATAGTAAGCTGAGCACTGAGCTAAATGCTGGCACTGTTCTATAATGTGGAAATTGTACTATTACAGATTTCATAATTAAGGAAGATCCACAATATAGAATTCACTGGTCTGTGTGTCAAACATTGACATTTGGACACTGGTGATCTGGATCCAAACAGAGTCATCCTTTCAGATGAAAGATGCTTAACTCCCTAACAACATCAGTCAATCAATGTATTTATTGAGTGCTTCCTTTATGCAGAGCCCTGTTAAGCATATGGGAGAGTACAATATAACAGATTTGACAGACATGTTCCCTGTTCACGATGAGCTTGCAGCCTAGAGGGGGAAACAGACATTAATATAAATAAATTATATTTTATATATATGAATAAATTATTATATACATATATATAAATACTGTGGGGCCAAGGGAGGGGTGAATAAAGGGTACAAATCCAAGTGCAAGGGTGACACAGGAGTTGGTGAATAGGAAATTAGGGACTAGTGGGGACTAGTCTCCCCCTTCTAGACTGTGAGCCTGCTGTTGGGTAGGGACCGTCTATGTTGCCAACTTGTACTTCCCAAGCACTTAGTACAGTGCTCTGCACACAGTAAGCGCTCAATAAATATGATTGAATGAATGAATGAACTAGTGGGAGAAGGCATCTTGGAGATGTGCTTACCTCCTTCCCTTCTCCACAGCACCTGTATATATGTATATATGTTTGTACATATTTATTACTCTATTTATTTATTTATTTTACTTGTACCTATCTATTCTATTTATTTTATTTTGTTAGTATGTTTGGTTTTGTTCTCTGTCTCCCCCTTTTAGACTGTGAGCCCACTGTTGGGTAGGGACTGTCTCTATATGTTGCCAACTTGTACTTCCCAAGTGCTTAGTACAGTGCTCTGTACACAGTAAGCATTCAATAAATATGATTGATTGATTGATTGATTGATTTAGGTGGAGAGAGCGCTTCCAAGAGCTAGTACAGCGCTGTGCACCCAGTAAGCGCAAAATATGATTGAATGAATGAATGAATAAATGGATTTGAAAGGGGAGGACATTCCAGGCCAGAGGCAGGACATGCTTGAGAAGTTGGCAGCAGCATAAATAAGACTTAGGTACAACGAGTAGCATGGCATGAGAGCAATGAAGTGTGCAGGCTGGGTTGTAGCCAATGTGTCCAAAATAGTATGTCAAAATAAAAATATACAAAACAGTATAGTCCTGTGTACTGTGAGCAGGGATCACATGTACTGACTGTATTGTATTGCACTTTCCCAAGGGCATATAACAGTGTTCCACAAAGTTAAGTGCTCAGTAAATATCATTGGTTGATTGATTGATTCTTTGGCAAGATAAACAATTGATGATGTGGAAAACTGTGAGGAGTCAAGAAAGAGGCCATGGTTACATACTTCTGGAATATTTTGGTATTAGTAACAGAGATAGGATAGTTAGGAATGGATGATGTAAGAAATGAGCAAAAATATCCAATCAGACCTCCTATCAGACCTTTATGATTTTCTATTACCTCCCAACCTTCACACTTTGTCCCTCTTATGCCAAACTAGTCATTGAAGTTTCATCCTTTTGTCTCTCCAGCAACCCCTTGCCCACATCATCCTTCTGGCTTGGAACTCCCTCCCCTTTCATATCTCACAGACCACCCATCTCTCCACCTTCGAAGTCTTTTTAAAATCACACTTAAATTACATTTTCTAAAGCTCTTCCCTGATTAAGCCTTCATTTTACCTACTTGCCCTTCCTTCTAGGTCACTTGGCTCTGTAACCTAAGGGTACAGTTTAAGAGCACTTGATATTCACTTAACCACAGCCCCACATCACTTATATACTCATTCAATCACATTTATTGAGCACTTACTGTGTGCAGAGCACTGTACTAAGTGCTTGGAAAGTATACTTTGGCAACAAATAGAGACAATCCTTACCCAACAATGGGCTCACAGTCTAGAAGACTTACCCTAAACTCTCCCATTTCCCCTTTCTGAAATTTATTTTAATGTATGACTTTTCCTCTAGAGTGTAAGCTTCTTGTGGGTAGGCATCTTATCTACCAACTCTGTTGTCTCATTCTGTCCCAAGCTAAGTTCAGTGCTCTACATAGAGTAAGTCTTCAGTTAATTTTATTGATTCATATTAAGAGATATGTGCCCCCTTTATGAAAAGATGCATCCTAGTAGACATCCTCCCTTCCCCGAAAAAAAAGTGCACATCTTGACGATTTCCTTAAAATGACATTATTTTCCTAGATGTTTATTGTTATAAACCATTAAAAGACAGAAACACAGAACCTTAAGACATCATATGGATTATTCTTTCAGGTGAATAGTAAGAAATTATAGTATTTGATATGCTATAATTGAATAATTTCTCCCATGGAAAAAGCAAAAACACTGTCATGGAAATGTTCTTGATAATAGAAAGAACTAATGGAAAGGACATGATTACTTGTTCTGAATTTATAATTCTGGAAAAAAAGATACTTTTTATTATTAATAATAATAGTGGCATTTATTAAGTGCTTGCTACATGCCAAACACTGTTCTAAACTCTGGGGTAGATACAAGATAATCAGGTTGTCCCACTTGAGGCTCACTGTCTTAGACCCCATTTTACAGATGAGGTCACTGAGGCCCAGAGAAGTGAAGTGAATTTCCCGAGAACTCACAGCAGACAAGTGGTGGAGGCAGGATTAGAACCCATGTCTTCTGACTCCCAAGTCAGTGCTCCTGCCATCAGACCATGCTGCTTCTTTTACATGAATAAGCTTAAATTCATATTGCAGAAGTAGACATCAATTTGGGCTTTTCAAATCTAAAATGTATTTAGCATCTAAAATAATATGTATTAAGGAAAGGAGTTAGAGAATATTGGAGTAGGATGTAAATTAATTTTTAATAATGAACTTTTGTGGTTGAATTTTTATAATGTTTAGGGAAAGTGTTGAGAAATACATTTCATAATAGTTATGTTGTGTTTGACATCTTTATAAATCATTCATGCATCATTTTGGAACATTATATGGGCCTCTAAGTGAATGAAAGCAAGCAGGACTCTAAGTCCCAGCCTGCCTGAATTTCTGTGTTTCTGTCCCAGTTCATGGCACTTGCGCTGCTTTTTACCATTATTTCACCATAAAGGGGGAGGAGGTATTCAGTCTTTTACCTGTTCATACTCAGTGTCACCTCTGTCTTGAGCAGCTCCAAGGAGGGAGAAGAGTCTAAACAATTCTGGAGGAGAGAGTTGGAATGGGAGAATAGAAACCAAAGAGTAAGAAAGGGTAAGAAATTGAATAGCTAAAAATATTTACTATGCTACTCTGCAATTTGTCTTCATTGTACTGGCTTACCATATGTAGGAATTGATTAAATGTACATATAAACAAGTCAAAACATTTTTCACTTTTTTCCTGTTTATCTGAGAGACACAGGCACAGTAGGTATGGGTGCAACCTGCAATTTATGTCCTCCATAAAGGAACACTGGAGGAATGGCTTCTGAATCAATGACAGAAATTCTAAGTGTACCAGTATTACCCATAACTTTGCATTCATTCAATTACAGATGAATATTAAGTTACATTCACATAATTATGCTGTCAAAGAAGTTCCAAAATTGGGTAACCAACCGGCTTTAACTCCATTAGAAGTAAAATGGAAATTTTCATTCTCCCGGACAATTCGGCCTGATGATCGACCTCTGTCAATCTTTCAAACTCTGCCTCCCCACATCCTATTTAACCTTTTCCCTCTTTCATCACCACCACCATAGCTTTTATTTTTTTTCCCATTTCCCTGTAGTAACCCTGTTTCTTGCACCACCACATGTACCCTCAGAGCTGATACCATGAAGAAACTAGGGCTAAATAAATTTGAAATTATTTTATATTTAGAAATGTTCCAAGTGTTGTTTTTCAACTCAGAATGTCAAGTTGAGGACTCTCTGTACATAAATTCATGCATCTTTGAGAAAGCTAAATGGCCCAGTATTTCTTGGGAAGATATCTTGGTACGGCTGAAGATGGATCTGGTCTCATCACAGTCAGGTACAAATAGCACAAACATTACAGTGATTTTCGCCTCCGGGAACAGAGAAAAGCAGTCTAAATGTGAAGGTGTGACTTCTGAGGAAGTTATTGCCTCTGTCAAGGCCAGACATCATAAAACCCTAAGATTTAGTGACATTTACACAGAAATCCACAGGCAAAATAGGGTCAGAATAAAAATGTTATAATGGCCGTAATCTTCAAAAATAAATTATTTGTCATTATAGTAGTAGTAGTAGTATTACTTCTATTTTTGACCCTCTATTTGGTGCCATGCTCCGTTCAAAGAGCTTGGGAAGTTCAGAATAACTTGACACTTTAATGGGAAGACAAACATAAAAATATGTACAAGAACAGTTAAAATAAATGATTCAATGTGCAATTCATTAATCATATGAAATGACTGTGGAAACCTCCCGGGGATCCCAACACTTTCCACTGCCAGTAACATTCCAGATAGAATCATTTTGCAGTCAAATACAGTTTACCATGAACTATGTGAATTTTAAGCCAAATTTTCATCCAAAACAACCAATATGATTTTTGGAAATGCCATGCCTGATAATTGCAAGGACACTTGAAAACCTCTAAAATGTTTGTGTTGACCTTTAAAAAGCCTCTTATATGGTCCATAGATGCTTGCAATTGCTAAGCCTTTTGGCCATCCTACAAAAAGCATTAAGATCCATATGCTATATCAAACAGTGTGGTCAGCCACATGAAATTGGGTCACCCTCCCTAACCCTTTCTTCATCATCATCAGAATTAATCAGGATTATGTGGCAAATTCAGTCTTCAATCTATTTTTTGCCACCATGTTTGAGGATGTGACAGGGATTCCATAAGTAGAATTCAGAATTCTTCCAACTCAACAGGATCTGAGAACATCGCCAAAGTCTTAGATGCAAACACCCATGATCTTTCATTAATTCATTAATTCATTCAATAATATTCATTGAGTACTTACCGTGTGTAGAGCACTGTGTACTAAGCGCTTGGGAGCGTGCAATACAACAATAAAGAGACACATTCTGTTTTATGCTGATGAACATTTCTTAAGACATAGACCCAGTAAGATACAAAAATGTTTATAAATTGCCTTACAGAGTCAGCACATTGACATGCACAATTAAGCTCTACCAAAGGGGATGATTTGGATTTAGGGGCTATTCTACTGGCCACACACATATATCTGAATTGAATGGATTCATGATCTAAAAAGCACAGAGTTTACCATGATCATAATTTGTATGTTATAATTTAATGAGCAAACTGATAAAAAGCCTTAACAAACTGTCGTTTTTGATCCAGTCTTCCTCATAGAACTATACCTACAGAAAGTCATTTTCACCGGTAATTAGAACCAAATGCCATCACAGAATTCTGCAACACAATTGGAACACAATTTCAATAATTCAAGAATTGTCAAAGACGTAGGAAATAGAATCGAGAAGGACAACTTAACAATTGTAAAACTGACAAAAATTAGTGAGAGCGGAGCAACAAATTGAAGGTCTATATAGTAGAAGAGTCATTCAACCTTCTACATTACCACAAGACCTAGTTCAGCTATGAAAGACATGGTTTCTTGCACATTTTCACCAGTGGAACCAGGAGCCAAAAGTGACAACTAATGGTGAGATAAGTTCACCGCCAATAAGTTACTAAAATGCAGTGTACTAAAGAGTTCCAGAAATTGTTAATGAAACGTGCTCCTTTGAGATGATCCTATTAAACAGTGGTTCATGGAGTTGCTTTACCAAATGTCTGCTAAGTGTTAATGTCACCAGACCTTCTGATCACGGAGTGCACTGGAGAGGAGAGAGGGCAGGACTATGAGCTGAAAATCATGTGATGCAATCTAGACCATCTCGTACTTCCCAAGCGCTTAGTACAGTGCTCTGCACACAGTAAGCTCTCAATAAATGATTGAATGAAGGAATGAATCTCAGGTCCAAGGTGGGGCAACATAGAGGCTGTTGCTAGTGAGACAGGCTGGGACCTCAGAAGAAGGGTTTCACTCTGGATGTAAGATGGAGATCAGAAACAGGGAATGGGGTGGGCAGGCAGGCAGAGAAGGTAATTAAAGGGGTCTTTTTTTTTCCAGATTTATTGAATATTCTGAAAGTCTTCTAATTAGTCCTGAGTGGGACGACGTGGGGGCTGGGGTTGTTTTTGAGAGAGAAATGACAAATTCTCAAAATATGCCCTTCTCCTAATTTCGGTTATTTGGGAATTAATTGATAGGAAGCCATCTGCTTTGGACTCTGTCTTTCATCTGTCTCTTTGAAGCATGAGTCACTCAAACATAAGTTTGTGCATCATAAGTATTTGATGGTTGGGGGTGGGAGCAGGATTGCTAGTTGGGGTATAGTGAGAAAGAAGCGAGGAATAATCACTTCACTTCTTTGTCTCTGTTTCTTCATGATAACAAAACAATTGATAAAGCAGTCACTGAGTTTCATATCAATCAATGAATGAGGTAAGTACTGAGAGTGGGGTGAATATCAAGTGGTTAAAGGGAGCAACTTTATGTGAAGAAGCCAGAGTGGGCTTAAAAGACAAATCAAGATCAGAAATGAGAGTAGATGGTCAGAATAATGAACAGATCCAGAAGAAGAAAAAAAAGAACCCCTTCAATTCATCCTAAGTAGGACATTAAAATTTACAGCCACTTTCTCCAGCACCCAGATATTATTAAGCACGTACTGATGTTTGTGTCTGCTGCAGGCCGGTTTGCCCCACCTCCATTTAACTTTCAGAGTAAAGCCTTCAGAGTAAAGAAAAAGAAAAGAAAAGAATAAGAATAAAGAAAATAAAAAAGCTAATGAAAGGACTACTTAAGTTCTCTTCTACTCCTTCCTGCCTGTCTCCTCCCACTCTTTCCCTGTCTTCATCTTGTCTTGAGAGTAAAACCTTTGGAAAAAGAAAAAAAGGAAGTAAAATAAAACAAAAATATAGACAATATAAAAATGAATAGTTTAATTTTCTTCTACATTTGCCTGCCTGTCCTCTGCCCACCCCAAGCTGTTTTTACATCTCCAGCTTGTTCCAGAGTAAAACCTCCAGACCTCCAGAATAAAGAAAAAAGAAAAGAAAAGAATAAGAATAAATAAAATAAAAAATAGAATAAAGACTACCTATTTCTCTTTTCCATCTGCCTGCATGACTGAGGAAACAGTGGGAGATTTGGGGATATTAAGGGAGTGGCTCCAGGGAAGAGGGAGGCGGTATATTATGCTAGAAATAATGTGATGTGATCCTGACCTTCTCAGGTTCCAGGAGGTGCAAAGTGGAGGCTGCTGTTTGGGAAATGGGCAGGAAACCCAGACAAAGATTTTCACTCTGGATGTGAAATTCATGCAATGAGGGTTGCATCATATCTGGGAGAAGGGATGTGGGAGGCAATACCATTTAGGAAAATAATTGCACCCCTTTGCCGTAAGTTTGGTAGGCTTGATGGGCTTGACACAACCTTGGAGATCAACCACATAATTATAATTCATTCATTCGTTTAATCATTTATTGAGTGCTTACTATGTGCAGAGCACACAGGGAAGTACATCCCTGCCCACAACGGGCTTACAACCTAGAGGGAGGGGAGAAAGACAACAAAACAAGTAATTTGGCATCAATATAAATAAATAGAATTATAGATATATATGTATGTATAGGGGGAGAGCAAAAGGAGTGAGTTGAGGTGACACAGTAGTACAGGCGAGATTGAAGCACAGTGAGGAGGTTAGCACCAGAGGAGTTGAAGTGTATGGGTTGGGATGTAGAAGGATGGGGAGGTAAAATGGGGCAAGGTGATGGAGGGTTTTGAAACCAATAGTGAGGAGTTTTTGTTTGATATGGAGGGTGATAGGCAACCACTGGAGATTTTTGAGGTGGGGTGCCTTGAATATTTTTGTAGGAAGATAATTCAGGCAGCGGAGTGAATTATGGACTGACGTGGGGAGAGGCAGGAGGTTGTGAGGTCAGAAAGGAGTCTGTTGCAGTAATCCAGTTGGGATTATGGGGTAGCAGTTTGGATGGAGAGGAAAGGGTGGATCATGGCGATGTTTTGAAGATGATACTGGCAGGATTTCATGATGGAATGGATATGTGGGGTGAGTGAGAAAGTGGAGTCAAGGATGACACCAAGGTTGTGGGCTTGTGCGATGGGAAGGATGGTTGTGCTTTCGACAGAGATGGCAAATTTCAGGAGAGGAAAGGGTTTGGGAGGGAAGATAAGGAGCTCTGTCTCGGACTTGTTGAGACTGAGGTGGTGGGAGGACATTCAAATAGAGGTATCCTGAGGGCAGGAGGAGATGTAAGCCAAGAAGGAGGAAGAGAGAAAGGGGGAGGAGATATAGATTTGGGTGTCATCTGCATAGAGAGGGTAGTTGAAGCAGTGGGACTGAATGAGTTCTCCAAGGGAGTTAGTGTAGATGGAGAATGGAAGGGGACCAAGAACTGAACCTTGAGAGACCCCTACAGTAAGGGGATGGGAGAGGGAGGAGAGGACTGTGAAGGAGACTGAGAATGAACAGCCAGAGAGATAGGAGGAGAACAGATCAGTGAAGCCAAGGTTGGATAATGTATTGAGGATAAGGGGTTGGTCTACAGTGTCAAAATCAGCTGAGAGGTCGAGGAAGACTAGGATGGAATAGAAGTCATTGGATTTGTCAAGAAGGAGGTCATGGGTGACATTTGAGAGGGTGGTTTCAATGGAGTGAAGGGGGCAGAGCCAGATTCGAGGGGGCCCAGGAGAGAGTTGGAGGAGAGTAATTTGAGGCAGCGAGTATAGATGACTCACTCCAGGAGTTTGGAGAGGAAAGGCAGAAGGGAGATGGGGCAATAACTGGAGGGGGCTGTGGGGTCAAGGGAGGGGTTTTTTATTATGGGGGAGATATGGGTATGTTTGAAGGTAGTGGGGAAGAAGCCATTGGAGAGTGAGCAGTTGAAGATGGTAGTTAAGGAGGGAAGGAGGGAAGGAGCGAGCATTTTTATAAAGTGTGAAAGAATGGGGTCTGAGGTGGAGAGGGAGGTACTAGAGAGGAATCAGGAGAGACCCTCTGAAGATACTGCTGGGAAGGATGGTAAAGTTGAAAAGGGGGCCTAGAAGTGGGGGGATGGAAGAGGGGGAGGGATGATTTTGGGGAGCTCACACCTGATGGTGTTAATTTTCTTAATGAAGTACATGGTCAGATTGTTGGGCATGAGGGATGGAGTGGAGGGCTGGGTGGGGGGAACAGGGGTTCTGAGGAGGGAGTTAAATGTTTGGAATAACTGATGAGGGTGATGGGCATGGGTGTCAATAAGGAAAGAGAGATAGTTTTGCCAGGCAGAGGAGGGCAGAGTTAAGGCAAGAAAGGACAAACTTGAAGTGGACAAGGTTGGCCTGATGTACAGATTTCTGCCAGCGGTGTTCAGCGGCTTGAGCATAAGAGCGAAGAAGATGGGGAGTGCAGGTGATCCAGGGTTAGTGGTGTGAGATCTATGAAGAGACAGGGGAGCGAGTGAGTTGACCTGAGTTGAGTAGAGAAGGTAGTATTGAGAGCATCTATTTGGTCATCCAGAGTGGGTAGATTGGGTATGGAGGCTAGGTGGGGTGTGACCCACTGAGCGAGTTGGACGGGGTTGATGGAGGACTCTGTGGGGGAATAGTACAGATTAAAAGCAGAGGAAGAGAGTGGGACAGGAGGCAAGTGAGAAGGTTGGAGTCATTCATTCCTTCATTCATTCTTTCAATCGTATTCATTGAGCAATTACTGTGTGCAGAGCACTTTACTAGTCAGAGAGAGGGATTTCAGAGTTGGTGAGGATGGAGATTGTGCAGCGGTTAGAGATGATGAAATAAAGTGTGTGTCCAAGTAGGTGGGTGGGGGAGGTGGGGTGGAGCAGGAGGTCGGCGGAGGTGAAGAGTGCAGTGTGGCTTAGTGGAAAGTGCACGGCATTGGGAGTCAGAGGTCGTGGGTTCTAATCCTGGCTCTGCCACTTATCTGCTGTGTGACTTTGGGCAACTTCTCTGTTCCTCAGTTACCTCGTCTGTAATATGGATACTAAGACTGTAAGCCCCACATGGGACAACCTGCTTACCTTGTATGTACCCCAGTGCTTAGAACAGTGCTTGGCACGTAGTAATCGCTTAACAAATACCACTATTCTCCCCTTCTAGACTGTGAGCCCATTGTGGGCAGGGACTGTCTCTGTTGCAGAATTGTGCTTTCCAAGCACTTAGTATAGTGCTCTGCACTCATGCATTCATTCAATTGTATTTATTGAGCTCTTACTGTGTGCAGTAAGACTTTCAGACTGTGAGCCCACTGTTGGGTAGGGACTGTCTCTATATGTTGCCAAGTTGTACTTCCCAAGTGCTTAGTACAGTGCTCTGCACACAGTAAGCGCTCAATAAATATTATTGATTGATTGATTGCAGATCACTGCACTAAGCGCTTGGGAAGTACAAGTCGGCAACTTATAGAGACGGTCCCTACTCAACAACGGGATCACAGTCTAGAAAGCACACAGTAAGCGCTCAATAAATATGATTGAATGAATGAATAAAAGGTGGGTGGCAGAGGGGTCCCCGGGTACATCTATGTGGATGTTGAAGTCTCCAAGGTTCAAAGTGGGAATAGAAAAAGAGAGAAGGAATTTGAGAAAGGGATCAAGATGGTTAAAGAAGTTGGAGGTGGGACCTGGGTTGCTGTAGATAATGGCTACAAGAATTTGGAGGGTGGTAGAGGCAGATGATATGAGCTTCAAAGGAGGGTATCACACCCCTGTTGTAGCAGTATATTAACTTGAAACAGTGTTTTGTTAGAATGGACACATGAGAAAAATGGATTCCCCAACCGCCATTCCTGTTTGGTAAACAAACAGTGGGTCTGTGCAATAAAAATATTTTCAAGAGATACAATTTCAAACAATAAAATAATATCAGATTAGCATGCAGCATATCAGAAGAGGAATATTAGTCCTTGAGCAGAGGCCCTGGAAATAGGAAGATACCAAGAGTCAGATGCAAAAACAGCAAAGTCCTTTTCAGCCACTTCTTAGAACCATCTTCCTAGAAAATCTTAATAATGATAATAATAATAATGATGGTATTTGTTAAGCACTTATTATATGTCAAGCATTGTTCTAAGTGCTAGGATAGATACAAGCTATTCAGGTTGGTCACAGTCCCTGAACCACATGGGTCTCACAGTCTTAATCCCATTTTACAGTTGAGATAACTGAGGCACAGAGAAGTGAAGTGATTTGCCCAGGGTCACACAAAAGACAAATTGCACATCTGGGATTAGAACCCAGGTCTTTCTGACTCCCAAGTTTATGCTCTATCCACTAGGCCTTGCATATCATTCTATCAGTCAATGCTATTTATTGAACACTTACTGTTTAGAGAGGACTGTACTCTGAGCTTGGAAAATTACAATATAATAATAACAATCATAATGATGGCATTTATTAAGTGCTTACTATGTGGAAAGCACTGTTCTAAGTGCTGGGGAGGTTACAAGGTGATCAGGTTGTCCCACAGTGGGCCCACAGTCTTAATCGGCATTTTACAGATGAGGCACAGAGAAGTTGAGTGACTTGCCCAAAGTCACACAGCTGACAAGTGGTAGAGCTGGGATTTGAACCCATGACCTCTGACTTCAAAGCCTGGGTTCTTTCCACGCTGAGTCAGAGCATCTGAGTTATAATTCTGACTTCACCACTTACCTGCTGTGAAAAGTTGGACAAGCCACCTTACTTCTCCAAGCCTCAGTTACCTTATCAGTAAAATGGGGATTAAATCCTATTCCCTCCTACTGAGACTGCAAGCCCCATGTGATTCAGGGACTGTGCCCAACCTGATTAATAATAATAATAATAATAATAACGTTGGCATTTGTTAAGCGCTTACTATGTGCAAAGCACGGTTCTAAGCGCTTGGGGGGATGCAAAGTGATCGGGTTGTCCCACGTGGGGCTCACAGTCTTAATCCGCATTTTACAGATGAGGTAACTGAGGCTCAGAGAAGTTAAGTGACTTGCCCAAGGTCAAAGAGCAGACACGTGGCAGAGCCAGGATTCGAACCCATGACCTCTGACTCCAAAGCCCGTGGTCTTTCCACTGAGCCACGCTGCTTCTCTATATCTACCCCAGCCTTGGTTGGCACATAGTAAGTGCTTAACAATCATTATTTTTTTTTTGAGAGGGTGGAGGGGAAGAGTGCAATACAACAGAATTGATAGATATAGTCCCTTCCTAATTAGTTTATTTATTGCAGTTCATTATCTCTCATTCTCTCTCTTTATCTCTCTCTCTCTTTATGGATATGTGCATGTGTGTGTGCATATGTTTGTATTCATATGTAAACACGCACACATGCATAAACATCTAGTCCTCCTATTGTGTTTTTGCAAAAATCTCCATGAATGAGAAGTTGCACTACAGTACTGGCTCATTTCAAATGTTCATGCAGGCAAACAGTTTCTTTTGACACCATGGTGGCCCATATCCATATAGGCTGTTATTATTGGATGAATGTTCTGTAATTCCTTAAAAACATTCTAACTAAATGCCTTATGCAGAACTCATTGGACTGCAAGCTACTAGAGGGCAGGGATCCTGTCTACATATTCTATTGTATTTTCTCAGAGCTTACTACACAGTATTTTGCACACAGTAAACATATTGAATGATTGATAACAGTGTGTGAAATTGAGTACAGTAATAAGTTAAAAATATATTCCTTTCCAATATACATTTAGACAATATTTCTAGTTGCTTACATGACCACATATGTGTCATTTATCTTCAGAGTTGACCCTATTTGTAGTGAGATTATTTTTTCTTTTGTTGACCTTAAACATTTAAAGTTTTCTCAGTCATATTTGGTCAAATTGTTTTTAAAAAGTTAGGTATCGAACATTATGAATGCCTGAAAAGTTCTAGTTTGTATCATGCATTTTACTGATCACTGTATGTTTTTATTAAAATTATGCTATTTTTAAGGTGCTCTAAACCAAATCTTAAACAAAATGGACAGCCAACCCACAAAAATCAATAAAAAGTAATATATTAAGGTAGTAAATGCCATTTTTTATCATTGTCTCCATGGGTTTCACATATATTTCTCATTAAGCAATGATACGTATACATTTCAAAGCCAATAACCTAAAATATGTCAATGGGTATAAGGAATGACAAGACTATGGACTCATCATTCTGAGAATAAAATGTGTCCCATTGAAGTCAGTAATTTATAGATTATAGCAATAATTTAGGTGACAAAAGATACCTACGGATTAACTAGAGTATTATATAGAGGCCTTAAATCAAAGGATATTAGAAAGTAAAAATTGAAGGGTTAGTCCAGATAGGAAAGAGAATTAATTGTAGTAGTACTAGTGTCTTCTTCCAGTGTTGTGCCTATGCATATATGTTGTGTGCTTTCATATGTACACATACATATATGAATACCACAAACAACCAGTATGATTTAATATGATCTGCCCAATGTGCAGAGAACATTTATCAGCATATTTGTACTTACTAATGATCTCAGTCCTCTCCTGGGACTAAATCCCTCACTGGTAGTAAAACAGGTGGCTAGAGAAGTGGAACTATTATTTTGTGGCATTAGGATGCATTAACTATTTTCATTGTTATTCTTCCTGTACAAAGTTGATATTACAGACAGATTTTATCAATGTGTACTCTAATGTGGCTGAGAATCTCTTTCACAGTGGGTGGATGTAAAACTGCCCTTTGTTGAAGTAATACATTTGCTACAAACTGGCAGGCACTAGTTTCACTTATTCTGCTAGGTGATAGAAGCTTCTCAAAGTCTCTCTTCTAGGACGTATCATCCCATGGGAATTTGATGAACTTAGTTAAACATTTACTATATTTGGCCCTCAAGAATGGGGGATAAATTGAACCAGACCGAACCTAATTTCCTCAGTGATGATACAGTCCAGATTTACTCCGTTCATGAGGAGAAAAGGACCCCTTTAATTCTGGTGTAGCCTGTTCATTCATTCATTCAATCGTATTTATTGAGCGCTTGCTGTGTGCGGTGGATGAATCTTAGGATCTTGACAAATGAGTCAGGGCAATTAAACCTTTTTAGTAGTTGGCAGATAGTGTTAAATGTGCTTGTAAGCTAAAGAAAAAAACAAAACATGAAGAGTCCTTGATGGTTTTTCCCTGAATTTTTCTAGTGTCTGGTGTGCAGCAGAGGAAATATTGTTTTATCTTATTGCCACTTTGCAATTCAGGGACTTCATGGCTTAGAATATTCCATTTAATTTATCAATCTGTGCAGTATGGTTAAATGGAAAGAGCACAGGCCTGGAAGCCAGAAGACCTGGATTCTAATCCATCCATCCATCAATCAATCAATAAATGGTAACTATTAGGTGTTTACTTTGTGCAGAGAACTTGAACAAATCACAACTTATTTCTCCCTCAGTTTCCTCGTCTTATGTGGGAATGAAATTCCTGTTTAGAACCCTCCATGGCCATAGAGAAGATTCAGATCTTTCTGTAAGATTATTCTTATAACTACCATTATTATCATTATTACTAATAATGATAATTAATTATGATATTGCTAAAGCAATTATTATGATGTTGATGGCATTTGTTAAGCACTTACTATGTGCAAAGCACTGTTCTAAGTGCTGGGGAGGATCCAAGGTGATCAGGTTGTCCCATGTGGGGCTCACAGTCTTAATCCCTATTTTACAGATGAGGTAACTGAGGCCCAGAGAAGGGAAGTGACTTGCCCCAAGTCACACAGCTGACAAGTGGTGGAGCTGGGATTAGAACCCATGACCTCTGACTCTCAAGCCCGGGCTCTGCCACATGTCAGCTGGACAAGTCACTTAACTTCTCTGTGCTTCAGTGATCTCACTATAGAATGAGATTAAATCCTACTCCCTCCTACTTACACTCTGAACCCATGTGATACAGGGACTGTGCCTAACCTGATTAAATCGTGTCTATCCCAGTGCTTAGAACAGTGTTTGGCACTCAATAAGTGTTTAACAATTACCATAATTATTATTATTAGGGCCAACAGCTCATCTACTTTCTTCACATCTGCTGAGTCCGGCACTCAATTGCAACCTTAAAAACCAGTGGGATCTTCGCAGTTTATGTAATACCATTTTCTCTGCATATCCAGGGGCCTAATTATTTACTAGAGTTCCTCTAAAGACCTGATCACAGTGAAACAGTTGACATCATAACATTTTTCATCAATTATCTCAAAAAAGGGCAAGGCATCTTTGATTTGGAAGTCACTGTCTTATTCATTTGCTTCAATATTTTGAAAACTGTAAATTGTAGAAAACCATGCCTGTTTTGAACAAAAGTTGTGTAGGGACCCTTGCAAAGTGCTTGAAAAGTATGTGCCATTTGTGGTAAGTTTGTTACCTCCTGAGGATAGGCTATACGGCTAGCAGTATCATGTGTCTGGTGAGTTAATTTGGCTCAGTGAAAACCCAAAATCTGCTTTTCCAGGTCAAAGGAACACTTGCTTAGGCTAAGCTCCCAGGAATTGTGCTGTGCTTTTCTCAGTTGGAAACAGCTCATTACGTTTCTCACACCAATAAACCCCATGTTGACTGAAGAAAAAAATAAAGCACACTGTTATCCCAGGAAGGAAAACTAAAATTAACTCTACTTAAATATTTCTGGCAAAACAAAAGACAAAATTACTTTTAAGTACAGTGAAGCATAAGCTTTGCTACATCCACTTGAGTAATTATTAGTAGCTTATTCTGCTTCCATTTCAAATTCTGTATTGTTGGGTTTAATCATTTTTTCCATTTCTGAACAACGCAAAACATCCAGCAAGGCTTCATTTCCCCCAGTGGCTGTCTTTCTTGCTAGAAAGAAACACATACAGTGTTCAAGTGTCTACTGAAAACATACTGATATTAACCCGTTGCTTTTTTGCAACATGTCCAGGTTTTCAGTAATACAGTATTCATAATTTGAGTCAGTACTTCAAAAATGTGGCATTTCCACGTTTTGGCAAAATAGCCTTAGAAGCAGTTGACAGGGTTTTAGATTGTTATTTTTCTGAAATTGAAGCACAATGCCTTCATGTTGTAGGTTTGAACTAACTGGGCTAGAAAAAAAATTTCACATATATGACTACACCAAAAAGAGGTTTATAGTGAGCCTCATTGGACTGGACATATCCAAAATAGTTTTCCGATCTGACCTGGCTCTGTTGGAATAGAAAACGTGATGAGACAAATATTTTTCATTTAATAATTTGTGTTCTTCTTGGCTTCATCTCTGAAAGAAGCACAGCGAGGATGGTACTAAAATGGCAGAAGGCCAAATTTTAAAGATGAATTTTTGCCAAGATTCTGATTTTCAAATGGGGGCATCCTGCTTGGTTTGACTGTTGGAATAGTTGTATATATATTCTTCTTTCTTCCAAAATGACTTTCACCTTCAGTCTTGGTTTGTCATTCGGGTTGTGTAAAAGCAGAGCAGTGTGAAAAATGGTTTTAGTAAAGCAAAGAAAAAGGGAACTGGATGAGGTCGTTCCCATTCCTTATCCAGTGCCTTCTGATTCCCCATTCACTGCTCTCCTGATTCTCCAGGTTGTTATGGAGATGGGGACCTTGAGGTCAAATGCCAAGAGCCAGACCCAGGGGTGGGGTATATTAATGTCGGTCTCCCCATCTAGACTGTAAGGTCATTGTGGGCAGGGAATGTGTCTGTTTATTGTTATATTGTTCTCTCCCAAATGCTTAGTACAATGCTCTGCACACAGTAAGCGCTCAATAAATATGATTGACTGATGACTGACTGATTAAGGCTTGGCTGTTGGTGACCCCATCAGCTGAGTTCTGTAAATAACCTTCAGCTTATCATGGGTGACCATGTGAATTATAATAATGATGGCATTTGTATCAAAGGGTAACTCAGAACCCCTGCTAGTCATTCGATTCGATGATGCTTTTTGATTTTTTTTATGTTGTTTCAGCGCTGCTTGCTATTTTTGTAGAGAACTCCTGAATAGGAGAAGCACCTCTAGATTTGAAAGGGACATATGTCAAAAGGGTGAAAGGGATGATCCTGGTAATTACAGACCCGTTGGTTTGTCCCAGGACAAATGATCAAATCATCAGTTTCAAACCATTGGAAGAACCAAAAACAGACACAGCTACCATGGTTTGGTGAGGAGCCAATATGGCCATCACATTTAATTTCCTTTTGAATAGAGGCATTCAGTCATATTTATTGAGTGCTTACTGTGTGCAGAGTAATAATTGTAGTTGTCCAAATCATAAGGGATGGACTGGATGAATGATAGCATTACTGTTCATAGCTGGTTTGAAGTTATAGTTATGATATACTTGTCTCCTTCATTAGCATTTAAGAACTCTGAAGACATGGAATGTATCACTTTTCTATTTTGTACTTCCCAAGTTGTCCTCTCAGGGTTGCACCTGGAGAGTTTCTACTACTCTACCATTCTTGACTATGGGAGGGAAAGTCAAACAGTGGCATATCCATTCTATTCCTAGTTTGGGCAGTGGCTAGAAGGGGAAGGCAATCTGCTACAGGTCAAGACTCCCCTGTGCTGGGAAGAAAACTCTATGAATACACTACCAAAGTGATTGCGGATGGAGGTAAGTCATTCTGGGAGAGATGTGTCCATGGCATCTCTATGGCTCGGAGACGATTTGACAGCATAAGACAAGACTGCCCAAGTGCCTAGCACAGTGCAATCCAATGGATGCTTCTACCTCAGGTAATTCCTACCATTTAATTATTTTCCAATGTTTAATACAGTGCTCTGCACACAGTAAGCCCTTAATAAATAATACTATTAGTACTATCACTGTTCCAAATTGTAATAATCAGAGGCTCGGGAATTGATCGTCAGATTAGTTTTATTTAATATATCCATTGACAGTCGGGGTGAAGAAATTGAGAACCTCTAATCAGTGGGAAGATTGATTAATTGATTAATTCTTTGAAGAAAGGACTAGTATCCAAAGTCATCTAGACAGATTAGGAAAAAATGGGATACACCAACAGGACAAAATTAAAAAGGGACAAGTACTAGAAAGTAGATTCAGGGATGAAAAGCCCCAAAATGAAGCATGATGGGAAAGGCAAACTAAGGACAAATGCAGTTTAAAAAAAAAAAAAATCTGGTGATCAAAATCAACCAAAAAATGGTAAACACACAGCATATATGTACTTAGACCTTGCTGTATAGTGAGTGTACAATATTTAGGTTTCCCATTCTAAGTTCTCGGCTCTGATCTGGACTGAAATGGTGTACCATATACTTCATATGTATAATTTTGAAAGCATCAGTAAAAATGAATAGTAATTACTGAGCATCTGATGAGTGAGACACCCTGAAATAAGGACTTTGAGGGATTAAACAGAAGCCAGAAACCATTCCCTGCCCTCAGGAGTTTACAGTTAAGCAAGAGAGACCATAAACCAGTCAGACTATAATGTGTTTTTTGATAAGAATAATTGATTGCTCTGGAACTCTCTTTCTGGCAGATTTGGTAGGCTTGCTTTGCAAGACTGAGGTGTCCTCCACAGAGGCAGGCTGTCATTGTAAAAGTGCCAATCTCGGTGAAAAGTCCTTTTACACCAGAGGGGCTATCAAATGCCAATAGAACTGACAAAGTGACTAGCAAACTGTAAGTACCAGATATCACGAGGTGATTAGAAAATTTCAAAGCTGTCAGCTTAAGCAAGGATGAGCCTCCTGGGACATAGAAGTCTATATTGGCTGATAAAGCATTCTCAATGTCTTTTTTCATGAATCAA
Source organism: Tachyglossus aculeatus (assembly GCF_015852505.1). NCBI lineage: Eukaryota > Metazoa > Chordata > Mammalia > Monotremata > Tachyglossidae > Tachyglossus > Tachyglossus aculeatus. Next base: position 71,488,884 of record NC_052069.1, on the reverse strand, counting down.
GATCACACAGTCATGAGAATGTCATCTCTGAGGTGCAACAAAATCGTACTAAACATTTATCTTTGATTACAAAATAATTTCCATTACTTTTCAGAAGGACATCTTGGAGAGTCTTTTCAAAACACAAACTAGGTGATTTTTGTAATGATGAAACTGCAGAGGACAGAACAAGTTTATGTTACGTGTTTCCAATGAACCATGACACAAAATGTTCAAAGTTGCAAAATCAAAATGGCAAACAATTAACTATAAGAGGAAGCAGAGATAAAATGGATACATTCAAGGGGAAAGTTTTATGGATTTCAATACAAAATAAAGTGGTATTATTAGTGCAGATAGAATCCCAAAGATGTTTTAAAAGTGAAGGCTTAATGCCCTAAAGGAAGACAGACAGGTCTACTGAAAAGTAGAAAGGGACTGGGAATCAGAAGATGTAGACTCTAGTCCCAAACCTCCCACCATCTTCAGAGGCGATATTAGGAAAATCACTAAACCACTTTGGACCCCAGTTTCCTCACCTATACAGTGGAGATTTTAAGGGATATAAAAGTACTTTCCCAAAGGAAAAAATTAGAAAATTGTTATCAGTCATGGATATTATGTTTATAGAATTGTTGATATTATGACAATAATAATAACAGAGCTGCAGATGGCACCAAGACCTCAACCCTAACTCCATTATATGCACCTCAAAATCAAATGCCTAAGTGTCCAAAATCAGAGGAAATTTGTTTATAGGTAACTCAAGAGCATAAGACAGGAAGCACCATTTCCAAGGAGTTCAAGAATGAAGATTAAGTTTTAAGCCCAAATAAGTCCATCTAGTCCTGTTATTATTCATACTACAGGAAAAGCACTATGGGATCTGGAAAAAAGACCATTAACATTTAGAGTTAAAAATGGTATAGAAAGGTGAGCAATCATATACACAAAGTCATTGTGAAAACCATCGATAAGCTGTCTTGTACTATTTGAGATATAATTATAAATGTGATTTATTTTCTATAACAGAGCTGCAGTTCTTCAGAAACTGAAGAAAAAGTGTGTAGTGACAATTATTAGGGAACTTTTTTTATGATTGCCTCAAGATGTTGTCAAAACAAAGTATTGGAGCTCTGGGGCCCCTAGGAGACGCTGGGAGGTGCCTGATTAAATTTACAGAATATTGGTACTTCAGTCGTTTTTTTTCTTCCAGAAATAGATTTCAAGGAGTTAAAAGGAAGAGTATTTACAGAAAAAACTCAATAATTACACAGAAAAAAGAGAAAATTTCCATCATCTATTCATTCTTTTGTTGAGGTGTACCAAAACCTGAAGCTATATCTCTCAAATGCTTAGTACAGTACTATGCACACAGTAAGGATTAAATGAATGTTATATTTTTTAAACTATTTGTTAAGCACTTACATGTGCTGTGGCAGGCACTGTACTCAGTGCTGTGATAGCTATAAGATAATCAGGTTGGACACAGTTCTTCTCCCACATGAGGCTCACAGCTTTAATCCTCATTTTACAGATGAGGTAACTGAAGCACAAATAAGTGAAATGACTTGCCCAAGGTCACACAGAAGACAAGTGGCAGAGCCAGGAAAAGAAACCATGTCCATGACTCCCAGGCCTGTTTTCTTTATAGTAGGCCACACTGCTTCTCATCAACCAATCTAACCCAGGATCCTGGGATTTTACAAGCTAAGCAAGAGCCTTAGGAACATCAAGTCTTTCTCTAAGAGTCTACAAAATACTCACCCTAAAATACTCTTGATATGTGACTACATTTTTGTGATTCTACATTTGAGTGATTCTTTCATTTGTATATGTATACACACATACATATATATGTGTTTATATATATATACACAAATGAAAGAATCACTAAAATATCTATCTATATAGATAGATAATGTTAATAATGTTGGTATTTGGTAAGTGCTTACTATGTGCCAAGCACTGTTCTAAGCACTAGGATAGGTAGATAGATAGATAGATATAGATAGATAGATAGATAGACTGTGAAAGAAAGAGAGATAAAGACTCTTTTACAGTGCCACATCTAATGCCTGCACACACAACTCAAGTATTCTGGGGGAATCTGGGGGAATCCCATATTATATCATCATCATCATCATCATCAATCGTATTTATTGAGCACTTACTGTGTGCAGAGCACTGTACTAAGCGCTTGGGAAGTACAAATTGGCAATATATAGAGACAGTCCCTGCCCAACAGTGGGTTCACAGTCTAAAAGGGGGAGACAGAGAACAAAACCAAACATACTAACAAAATAAAATAAATTTGAGATGTTGGATCTTCTGAATGGATCTCAACTGCCTTTGACATTGACAAGCACCCCCTTCTCCTGGAACTACTATCCAACCTCAGCTTCACTGACACTGTCCTCTCCTGGTCTCCTCCTGTCGCTCTGGCTGCTCATTTTCAGTCTCTTTCACAGTCTCTGTGGAAGTCCCTCAAGGCTCAATTCTGGATTTATTTCCATTCTCCATCTACACCCACTCCCTTGGAGAATTCCTTTGGTCCCATGGTTTTAACTACATCTCTATACGAATGATTCCCAAATCTACATCTATATCCCTGACCTGTCTCCAACTCTGCCGTTTCTAATTTCCTCCTGCCTTCAGGCATCTATACTTAGATGTCCCACTGACACCTCAAACTTAACATGTCCAAAACAGAACTCCTTATTTTCCCAACCAAACCCTGTCCTACTGCTGACTTTCTCATCATTGTAGACAGCACCACCATCCTTCCTGTCTCACAAGCCCATAACTCTGGCATTACATTTGATTCATCTCTATAATTCAACCTACATGTTCAATCTATCACCAAATCCTATCAGTTCAACTTTCATAATATTGCTAAAATCTGCCCTTACCTCTCCATAGTGGAACAAGCACGGGCTTGGGAGTCAGAAGTCTTGGGTTCTAATTCTGGCTCTGTCACTTGTCTGCTGTGTGATTTTGGGCAAGTCACTTAACTTCTCTGTGCCTGTAAACTCATCTGTAAAATGAGGATTAAGACTGTGAGCCCCAAGTGGGACAACCTGATTACCTTGCATCTCCCCCAGCGCTTAGAACAGTGCATGGCACATAGTAAGCGCTGAACAAATACCACTATTATTATTATCATTATTATCATTATTGTCTCATGCTGTCGAGTCCTGCCTCACCCATAGTGACGCCATGGACACATTTCTCCTAGAACACCTCACATCCATCTGAAATCGTTTTGGTAGTGTATCCACAGAGTTTTCTTGGTAAAAATACGGAAGTGGTTTACCATTACCTCCTTCCACGCAGTAAGCTTAAGTCTCTACCCCCGACTCTCTTCCACACCACTGCTGCCCGAACAGGTGAGTTTTGACTTGTAGCAGATTTCCTTCCACTCACTAACCACTGGCCAAGCTAGGAATGGAATGGATATTCATTCATTCATTCATTCAATTGTATTTATTGAGCACTCACTGTGTGCAGAGCACTGTACTAAGCACTTGGAAAGTACAATTTAGGAACGTATAGAGATAATCCCTACCCAACGGTCTCACAGTCTAGAAGGGGGTAGACAGACAACGAAACAAAACAAGTATACAGGCATCAATAGCATAAAAATAAATAAATAGAATTATAGATATATACACATCATTAATAAAATAAATAGAATAATAAATATGTACATATATACACAAGTGTTGTGGGGCGGGGAGGGGGGTAGAGCAGAAGGAGGGAGTAGGGGTGATGGGGAGGGGAGGAGGATCAGAGAAAAAGTGGGGCTCAGTCTGGGAAGGCCTCCTGGAGGAGGTGAGCTTTCAGTAGGGCTTTGAAGGGGGGAAGTGAGCTAGTTTGGCGGATTTGAGGAGGGAGGCATTCCAGCACAGAGGTAGGACGTAAGCCAGGGGTTGATGGCGGGACAGAGCAGACCGAGGCACAGTGAGGAGGTTAGTAGCAGAGGAGCAGAGTGAGCAGACTGGGCTGTAGAAAGAGAGAAGGGAGGTGAAATAGGAGGGGGCAAGGCGATGGAGAGCTTTGAAGCCAATAGTGAGGAGTTTTTGCTTTATATGAAAGTTGATAAGCAACCACTGGAGATTTTTGAGGAGGGGCATGACATGCCCAGAGGGTTTCCATAGAAAGATAATCCAGACAGCAGAGTGAAGAATAGACTGAAGCAGGGAGAGACAGGAGATGGGAGATCAGCGAGGGTGCTGATGCAGAAATCCAGTCGGGATATGCTGAGTGATTGGCTATGTCTCTGCTTGACTCTCCCTCCCATAGTCGAGACTGATAGAGTATTGGAAACTCTCCAGGTGCAACCCTGAGAGGCCCCATCCTCACTACTACAACATCAATCCAAACACTTACCCTGCACTTATCCTACAAGTGTCGGTATCCAAACACCAACACTTGTCGGTGTCAGGATGGCCAAGTGGTCTAAGGTGCCGGACTCAAGTTAACACTTCCCTTAATTGGGGCTTCTGGTCTCTGAATGGAGGCGTGGGTTCAAATCCCACTTCTGACACTTCCTTAGAGAAGCACCGTGGCTCAGTGGAAAGAGCACGGGCTTTGGAGTGAGAGGTCATGGGTTCGAATCCTGCCTCTACCACATGTCAGCTGTGTGACCTTGGGCAAGTCACTTAACTTCTCTGAGCCTCAGTTACCTCATCTGTAAAATGGGGATTAAGACTGTGAGCACCAAGTGGGACAACTTGATCACCTTGTATCCCCTGCCAGTGCTTAGAACAGTGCTCTGCACATAGTAAGCGCTTAACAAATGCCATTATTATTATTATCCTGCTTTGGTTACTGCATCAGCCTCTTTGATGACCTCCCTGCCTCCTGCTTCTCACCACTCCAGTCCATACTTTACTCTGCTTCCTGGATCATTTTTCTACAGAAATGTTCAGTCCATGGTTTCCCACTCTTCATGAGTCTCCAGTGGTTATCCATCCAGCTCCGTATCAGAAACTCCTTAACATAGGTTTTAAATCACTCAATCGCCTTGCCCCTTCCTACCATACTTCCCCGGTATCCTAGTATAACCCAGTCCACACACTTAGCTCTTCTACTGTTAACTGAGGTACAATAGTACCTCAGTCTCATCTATGTCATCCACCAACCTCTCACCCACTTCCTGCTCTTACCTGGTACTCCTTTCCTCTTCATATCTGGCAAATGATCCATCTCTCAACCTTCAAGCCTGATTAAAAGTGTATCTTCTCCAAGGGGCTTGTCCTAAATAAGCCCTCATTTCCCACTCCTTTCTGTGTTACCTTTATATTTGGATTTTCACCTTTATTCACCTGTCCCTCAGCCCCACAGAACTTACATATGTAACCGTAATGTCTGTATCCTCCTCTAGACTGTAAGCTCGTTGTGGGCATGGAATGTGCCTACCAATTCTGTTATATTGTACTTTCCAAAGAGCTTACTACAATGCTCTGCACACAGTAAGCGCTCAGTAAATATGATTGATTGATTCTGAAATTCTGGTATAGAATTCTGACTAGAATGCCCTTATAGTATGAAATTCAGACAGTTTAGTCTTAACAAAATTGATAACATAAGATTAGACTACTGTAGGAGTAGCTGAAATCCTCTTCCCCATCTAAATGTGAACGTATCAAACAGGATCTTTGTTTCTAATTGGAGAGTTATTCTGATTAATGAAAATGGAATGACTGTGATCAAGGTAGTGAGAAGAAATCATTTGAAGACCCCAAAAATAGAAACTCAAATATAGTTGCCTAGAATGGGAATCGTTGGAGAAAACAGAGGTTGGGAACAACAAGCGGGAGTTGGATGACCTAGGCTATATTAAGACCAAGGAAACAGAGTGAAAAATATATCTCAGTGTCAGATACAACCCACTGCATGTGCAGTGGAAACTGCATGGAAACTGCATGTTTCCATCTGAAGCACTGTCCAGGGATAGGGCATGTCTCTGGAAGCCAGGAGGCTAGGTCTACAGGTTTTGCCACTGGCCTGCTGGGTGACCTAGAGCAAGTCATTTACTTTTTACTGTGACCCAGTTTCCTCATCTGTAAATTGGAAATAATCATTTCTACCTTTCCTCACTTCACAGGGATGTAATGAATGCGAAATACAGTGTGAAAACTCATGTGAAAACTCTTTGTAAATTAAAATAAAATCCTAAGTATAGTATTATTAACAACAGTTGATTTTATATCAATCTGTTCAATCATCTAAATATAGAAAAAAAAACAATATGAAGAACATCCTCTATAAATATTTAAATTAGGGATCCCAGCTGAATTAAACACCCTAGGGTACAAGCTGGTTGTTGACCTGAAACTGTAAAACAAACTAAATCAGAGAAACCATCCTGAAGGATAAAGAGATTGTTTGCCTTGTAAGTTTGATTTGTAAACTCCTCAATTAGAGTGTAAGCTCTTCAACAGCATGGCCTAGGGGCCAAAGCATGGTTTTGAGAGTCAGAGGACGTGGATTCTAATCCTGGCTCCTCCACTTGTCTGCTGTGTGACCTTAGGCAAGTCACTTAATTTATCTGCACCTCAGTTACCTTATCTGTTAAATGGGGATTAAGATTGTGAGCCCCTTGTGGGACAACCTGATGATCTTGTAATAATAATTATAATAATAATAATGATAGCATTTGTTAAGCACTTACTATGTGCCAAGCACTGTTCTAAGTGCTGGGGTAGATACAAGGTTATCAGGTTGTCCAACATGGGGTTCACAGTCTTAGTCCCCATTTTCAGATGAGGTAACTGAGGCACAGGGAAGTTAAGTGACTTGCCCAAAGTCACACAGCAGACAAGTGGCAAAGTTGGGATTAGAACCCATGACCTCTGACTCCCAAGCCTGTACTCTTTCCCCTGAGCCATGCTGCTTCTCTGTCTACGCCAGTGCTTAGAACAGTGCTTGGCACATAGTAAGCACTTAACAAATGCCATAATAATAATCATTATTATTCAAGACCAGGATATTATATGCTTGTAAGTGCCCAATATAGTGTTCAGCATTAAGTAGGCACTTAATTAATGCTAGTGCTGTTGTGGCAATCATGATGATAACTCTATGGTATGAGCTGTCAGGGAGCTGTTGGGATGATAGAGAATGGGAAGAGAAATAGAATGCTCTTTCGTTCACCCCACACATCCAGTCTTTCACCAAAACCTGCCGGTCTCACCTCCACAACAATGCCAAGATCCACCCTTTCCTCTCCATCCAAACCGCTACCTTGCTGGTTCAATCTGTCATCCTATCCCAACTGGATTACTGCATCAACCTCCTCTCTGATCTCCCATACTCCTGTCTCTCCCCGCTTCAGTCTATATTTCACTCTGCTGCCTGGATTATCTTTGTGCAGCAACGCTCTGGGTATGTTACTCCCCTCCTTAAAAATCTCTAGTGGCGGCCTGTCAACCTACACATCAAGCAAAAACTCCTCATTCATGGCTTCAAGGCTGTCCATCACCTCACCCCCTCCTCCCTCACCTCCCTTCTCTCTTTCTACAGCCCAGCCCACACCCTCCGCTCTTCTGCCACTAACCTTCTCTCCGTACCTCGTTCTCCCCGTCCCGCTGTCAACCCCCGGCCCACGTCCTCCCCCTGGCCTGGAATGCCCTCCCTCCACACATCCACCAAGCTAGCTCTCTTCCTCCCTTCAGAGCCCTACTGAGAGCTCACCTCATCCAGGAGGCCTTCCCAGACTGAGCCCCCTTTTTCCTCTCCTCCTCCCCATCCCCCCTGCCCTACCTCCTTCCCCTCCCCACAGCACTTGTATATATTTGTACAGATTTATTACTCTATTTATTTTACTTGTACATATTTACTATTCTATTTTGTTAATTATGTGCATATAGCTTTAATTCTATTTGTTCTGATGATTTTAACACCTGTCTACATGTTTTGTTTTGTTGACTCTCTCCCCCTTCTAGACTTGAGCCTGTTGTTGGGTAGGGACCGTCTCTATATGCTGCTGACTTGTACTTCCCAAGCGCTTAGTACAGTGCTCTGCACACAGTAAGCGCTCAATAAATACAATTGAATGAAATAGAAGTTTGTTCCCATTCTCTCCCTTTGTGGCATCACTCTGCAGAGCTGTTGGGAGTTTCCTTCCATCTTCTTCCCAAACTTCTGACCACTTCTGGCTGTTTCCTGGCTTTTGGCACTAGGAGAAGGGGTAACATAAGGATTGTATCTATCTATCTATTTAGAACCTGTAACCTTCTGGCTCCCAGGCCCTTGCTCTATCAATTCATTCATTCATTCAATCGTATTTATTGAGCACTTACTGTGTGCAGAGCACTGTACTAAGCGCTTGGGAAGTACAATTTGGCAACATACAGAGACAGTCCCTACCCAACAGTGGGCTCACAGTCTAGAAGATGACACCATGCTGCTTCCCTAAACAATTTGTTGTCAAAATATGAAAGCAAAATATGAAAATAGGAACATGATAAATGAAATACATACATCATGAAAAATAGTTTTGTATTTTTAAATTAAGGGAGACTATAACATCAAGATTAATACTCTTATTAAGTACGGTTAATAAAACCGTACTCCCCCTTTTAGACTGTGAGCCCACTGTTGGGTAGGGACTGTCTCTATATGTTGCCAATTTGTACTTCCCAAGCGCTTAGTACAGTGCTCTGCACATAGTAAGCACTCAATAAATACGATTGATGATGATGATGATGATAATACAGAAGAATAATCAGAGGACTCCTGCCTACAGTCTAATCAGGCAAGTGAAGTCTATTGCAAATACATACATTGAGGAGATTTTATATTGTTGAGCTATTAAAGAATTTTGGCCAAACTCTACTCCTTTGCATATCAAATACAGCATACACCGCATCCTTATTTCTCCTCAGGGATTTCTTCCACTTGGGTGTTGATGAATGATATTGGAAACAGACTAGGAAACTTCAGTTGAAAAATTGCCTTCTGGGGCTGCGATGAAGGTCAGGGCCAGGGCATGAAAGTTCCAAATGTCTGCAGCTGCAAAGCGTTCTTAATGAGGGTTGTTTTTTTTTTTTTTGCCTCTGAGCATGTTTGGCATGAAGCAGAATTCAGACTGATCACTTTTCAGAAGATTAATGGATGGGCCTTTGAGATTTTAAGCAATGAGGGATGAGCCGTGAACCTTGAACTCAGTCACAATAAACTCCTAATCCACTGAAAGATTACAAATGTCTTCCTTCTATGGAAATGTGTTTCTATACAATGTACTTCATTCATTAATTCAATCATATTTATTGAGTGCTTACTGTGTGCAGAGCACTGTACTAAGTGCTTGGGAAGTTGGCAACGTATAAAGACGGTCCCTTACCCAACAGTGGGCCCACTTGCAGGACAATGTGATATATTCTTGTCAGAGTAGCGCTACACAGCACTCTACTTGGGCAATAGGAGTCATACAATGAGCTTGTAATGACATGATCAAAGCAGAAAAACAATATACAATTTTCTAGTACAGTAAAATGAAACCGTAATAGGAAATTATTTTTAAAACACCAATGCCTCAATAATCCCACTATTATAGCAATCCACCTAAAACCAAATTTGAGCTGATCAGAGTACAGGACCTTACAGTTTTCCAAATTTTCTTCACTATTCTAACAGAAAACTGATGAGCCTTAGGTCCTGAGCTTCTGCCTGTGTCTCTTCAGGCACTAGAAGGGTGTGAACCCACTCAACCATCTAGTCCTGAAAGAGGTTCTTCTTTAATCAATCAATCAATCAATCAGTCATATTTATTGAGCACTTACAGTGTGCAGAGCACTGTACTAAGCGCTTGGGAAGTAAAAGTTGGCAACATATAGAGACAGTCCCTACCCAACAGCGGGCACACAGTCTAGAAGGGGGAGACAGACAACAAAACCAAACATATTAACAAAATAAAATAAATAGAATAGATATGTACAAGTAAAATAAATAATTAGAGTAATAAATATGTACAAACATATATACATATATAAAGGTGCTGTGGGGAAGGGAAGGAGGTAAGACGGGGGGATGGAGAGGGGGACAAGGAGGAGAGGAAGGAGGGAGCTCAGTCTGGGAAGGCCTCCTGGAGGAGGTGAGCTCTCAGTAGGGCCTTGAAGGGAGGAAGATATTTGAGGCACAGATGAACCATGTAGAAATGGTATTTTAAATTAATACACAATACCAGAAGTTCATTTCTCAACTTGGACAGAATACTAGTGAGGAATTAGGAAATATTCTTCCCATAACGTTTGGCTACCCAGGTACTCAGGCATATGCCAATGCGTATTACATAATGAATGAAGTAGCATGGCCTAGTGGATAGAGGACGGGCCAAGAAGTCCAAAGACCTGGGCTCTAATATCCGCTCTACCATTTCTCTGCTGTGTGGCCATGGACAAATCACTTCACTTCTCTATGTTTCAGTTACCTCATCCATAAAATGGAGATTAGGACTATGATCCCCCTGTGGGACATGGGCTGTGCCCAACCTGATTATCTTGTATCTACCCCAATGCTTAGTAGAGCGCATTGCATGTAGTAAGTGCTTAACAAATACCAAAAAAATATAAATAAATGAAATACCAGAAAAAAATGATTCTGCATACAGTGTCAAAGTGTGAATTACACAATGAAATTTTCCATAAGCACGAAGAACACAAACTCTGTGTTGCATAGAACTGACTTCACCATGGTATATCATTAAATATTCTGATAGTTCTGTTTGTTGTTGTACTGTACTCTCCCGAGTCCTTAGTACAGTGCTTGGCACACAGTAAGCACTCAGTAAGTACTACTTACTTACTGAATGAATGATTTAAAGTTTTCAGAATAATGTTTCTGATTTAGTTATCCTCAAATTTGGAATCCAGTGTCACTACAGAGATCACAACTGACCTAGTCCAGAAATGGAAAAGAACTCATTTGCTCACATGGCTTCAACTACCACCTCTGTGGGAATTATCCCCAAATCTACTTCTCCAGCCCTGATCTCTCTCCCTCTCTGTGGTCTTGCATGTCCTTCTGCCTTCAAGATATTTCTACTTGGATGTCTTCCTGACACCTCAAACTTAATATGTCTAAAATGGGACTTCTTATCTTCCCATCCAAACCCTGTCTCCCCTACTTACTTTCCCATCACTGTATATGGCACCACCATCCTCCCTGTCTCACGAGCCCACAACCTTGGCATTACTAATAATGATAATAATAATAATGATGATGATGGTATTTGTTAAGCACCTATTATGTGCCAAGCACTGTTCTAAGCACTGGGATAGATACAAGATTAACAGGTTGCCTCACATGGGGCTCACAGTCTTAGTCCCCATTTTAAAGACGAGGTAACTGAAGCACAGGGAAGTTAAGTGACTTGCCCAAAAAGTCTCACAGCTGATGAGTGGCAGAGCGGAGAATAGAAACCACGACCTCAGACTCCCAAGCCCGTGCTCTTTCCACTAAGCCACGCTGCTTCTCTATTATCCTGACTCCTCTCTCATTTGACCCATATATTGAATTTATCACTAAATCCTGTCAGTTCCACCTTCACAACATCATCAAAATCTGCCCTTTCCTCTCCATCCAAACTGATACAAAGTTCATTCATTCATTCATTCAATCGTATTTATTGAGCGCTTACTGTGTGCAAAGCACTGGACTAAGCGCTTGGGAAGTACAAGCAGGCAACATATAGTACAAGTGGGCAACATATAATCCAATCACTCATCCTATCCAACCTTGATTACTGTATCATCCTCCTTGCTGATCTCCTGTCTCTCCCCACTCCAGTCCATACTTCACTCTGCTAACCAAATCATTTTTTTACAAAAACATTCAGGCCATGTTTCCCCACTTTTCAAGAACCAACACTCGTTGTCCATCTACCTCAGCATCAAACAAACACTCCTTACCATTGGCTTTCAAGCATTTAATCACCTTGCTCCCTCCTTCTCACCTCACTACTCTCCTACTACAACCCAGCCTGCAGTTTGCTCCTCTAATGCTAACCTTCTCACTGTACCTTGATCCCATCTATCTTACTGTTGACCTTTTACCAACATCCTGCCTTTGGGCTGAGACATCCTCCCTCCTCATATCCGACATACAATTACTCTTCCCAACTTCAAAGCCTAATTGAAGGCACATCTTCTCCAAGAGTCTTCCCAGACTAAACCCTCCTTTCCTCTTGTCCCATTCCATTTTATGTCACCCTGACATGCTTCCTTTATTCATCCTTCCTCGCTGCCCCACAGCACTTATGTACATAACTGTCATTTATTTATATTAATGTCTGTCTCCCCCTCTAGACTGTAAGCTTGCTGTGGGCAGAAAATGTGTCTATAGTTATATTGTACTGTGTGTACTGTTACACACAGTAACCGCTCAATAAATATGATTGAATAAATACATGGATGGATGAATGAATGAATGAGAAATATTAAATCAATCAATGGTATTGTTTGAAATGCTTATTGCTTGCAGAGCACTATACTATATACTAGGAAAAGTGTAATAGAGTAGGTAGACAGGATTCCTGCCATCAAGGATCTTACAGTCTAAAGCTATTCCGAGAGAGGGTTCTCCACAGTCATCTCAAAATCCAACCACAGTGAGGATACAGCATTGTGACAGTTCAGAAGGCTAGTCTCTCACATAGATAAGGGGGGAAGGGGAGCTTAGCCCAGACTGAGCCCCCTCCTTCCTCTCCCCCTCCTCCCCCTCTCCATCCCCCCACCTTACCTCCTTCCCTTCCCCACAGCACCTGTATATATGTATATATGTCTGTACGTATTTATTACTCTATTTATTTTACTTGTACATATTTATTCTACTTATTTTATTTTGTTAATATGTTTTGTTTTGTTCTCTGTCTCCCCCTTCTAGACTGTGAGCCCACTGTTGGGTAGGGATCATCTCTATATATTGCCAACTTGTACTTCCCAAACGCTTTGCACAGTGCTCTGCACACAGTAAGCACTCAATAAATACGATTGAATAAATGAATGAACTTTCTAGAACCGAGAAACTGCTCAGTCCTCAAGAACAGCTCTTGAGGGAAAACTCTTACATAGAATAACAGTATCTACCTGATGTCAGTTGGAGCAAAAATTGGTAAGGGAGGAAGGGAATCCAAAAGTGGAAAAGCAAAACCTTGATCTGGAGGAAAATCTGTCCCTACCAGGCATTCAGACAGGACAGCTGAGCGCAGATGGTGTTCATCAGAGAAGCTGGGGTTCATCAGAGTGGAGTACCAAGGAAAGACCTATGAACGGGGTGCTAACTGAAGAATTGCTTTAGACCAATGCCTCAATGGGGGTAACTCCTGAGTTTAAATTCAGATAGGTACCAGGTCAGGGAGAGGTGGTTATTCCTGGACCTAGTTTAAGATTCTATTTGTACCAGTATACTGCTCTGTCCTTCCTGACATATAGCTAAGTGCTAGGTCAGTTTCAAACCAATACTTTGCAGAATTTAGAATGTCATAAGTGCTCTTGCTGTTGAAGAATTCAATGAAGTAAATACTGCTTATTAGTTTATAACCAAGGAGAGAGTCTTTGTAATCTGTGCCTGGGGAACCGGAGAATTTGGAAACGTGCTAACAGAGAGTGAGGTTGAGATTTTACCTGGCATTGTCTAAACCGCAGCAGGAAGTTAGAGTGCAGGATGGGATCGCTGAAATGCAGATGATCCTGTGCCTCTTTAGAGTCCCAGATCGAAGAGTCATGAGATGTTGATGACATCAAACAGGGCAATTTCTAGACACGCTAGCATGGCTCCCCAAGGAAGATCATAATCCAGTTAGGAGCACTAGGGCTCTTGTAAGTAAATGGAACCAGGAAGCTAATTCAAATTTATGGACAGAGATACACATTTGATAAATTCTCCAAGATTGATCTATCAATCAATGACATTTATTGAGTGATTACTGTGCACAGAGCATGGTACTGATTATTTTAGAGGTCACCTTACAAAACATTCATTCTCTTTTTCAAATCTAAGGCCGAATTTCAGCATTCTTGGTGAAGTGGGGTTGGGACAGGAGAGGAAAGAGGGTGGACTAGGATCCTGCCACATTTTTCATGGGAATTCATGGGCAAGCAGGAGAAAAACTGTCAGGAGGTCTCTCCTAGCCTCTTTTCCCATCGTCCCAGAGTAGGACCAGGGGCCAGGCATTTACCACCAATATTTCCAGAGCTAGAATTCTAGGTCCTGATTTCTTGCCTCTCTCTGCCACCCCTGTATTCTCCCAGAAAGGAAGGAACACTGTTCTTCTTCTTGGTGATTTGCTGGGAAGCAGAAGAAGAGTTGCCTGGAAGACTCTTCTAGCACAGTCCCCTCCCTTCCCGCCTTTCTGAGTGGGACCAGAGTACATAGCCAACATCCCCTTGCCTCCCAACTACCTAGATAATAATCATTTATCCCCAATTTCTCTGCAGGGGCTTAGGGAAAATGGCCCTGGGTCCAACACCCCAAAATGTGACTTCCAGATGTGTCAGCTGCCTCTGCTGCTGTCACCCTCACCCCTGCCAAAACCCTTCTCAAGAGTGGCTACATGGAGCATGCTTTCTTCTCTAACCATTTCCCCTCCTGCACTGGAACACTCTGTCTTCCCTTCAGCTCTGACTTGTTTCTGGGGACAAACCTCGCATATATGATTGGCAGCTGAGCAACCCACATATGAGGGAAGAAGTGACCATTGCACAAAACAGTGTGGCCTAGGTCAGGCAGAGTCGAAGTCTCCTAGTGGCACCTGTTCTCAATTCATGGTATTTTCCAACCACCACTGTCCCAAGGAGTGCCTCCAAATTCCTGATTCAGAGAAAACATGAACAAGTGAGAATTTATAAAGAATTTGCTCCATTTCCCCACCCGAGGCAGGAATTTGGAGATGTTCCTCAGGTGGGCTGAACTCACCATATCAGTCAATCAATCAGTGGTATTCACTGAGCTTTTAAGCAGCATGTCTTAGTGGAAAGAGAACGGGCTTGGGAGTCAGAGGACATGGGTTCTAGTTCCAGTTCCTCTATTTGTCTGCTGTTTGGAATTGGGCAAGTCACTTAGCCTCATCTGTAAAATGGGGATTAAGACTGTGAGCCCCACATGGGACAACCTGATAACCTTGTATCTCAGTGCTTAGGACAGTGCTTGGCACATAGTAAGAGTTTAACAAATACCAGAATTGTTATTATTATTAATATTATTATTAACAGAATTAGCAGACATGTTCCTGGACCACAGCAAGTTTAGAGGACACAATCTATGCTACTCCAAAGTCTCTGGGCAGCTGTTCCCTTGGCCTGCCCACCAATAGACCTGCTCTCCATGGACTCAGCCTCTCAACCAGGGAGTCAATCAATCAATCAATCATATTTATTGAGCGCTTACTGTGTGCAGAGCACTGTACTAAGTGCTTGGGAAGTACAAGTTGGCAACATATAGAGACAGTCCCTACCCAACAGTGGGCTCACAGTCTAAAAGGGGGAGACAGAGAATAAAACCAAACATACTAACAAAATAAAATAAATAGAATAGATATGTACAAGTAAAATAAATAAATAGAGTAATAAATATGTACAAACATATATACATATATACAGGTGCTGTGGGGAAGGGAAGGAGGTAAGATGAGGGGGATGGAGAGGGGGACGAGGGGGAGAGGAAGGAAGGGGTTCAGTCTGGGAAGGCCTCCTGGAGGAGGTGAGCTCTCAGTAGGGCCTTGAAGGGAGGAAGAGAGCTAGCTTGGTGGATGGGCAGAGGGAGGGCATTCCAGGCCCGGGGGACGATGTGGGCCAAGAAAAGAGCTGAATATGTCATTAGTGGATCCTGCTTGGGGATTAATCATGCCTTCTTTCTATTTGTGCTCACAGTCTCCACTCTTCCATGATATACAAAGTCCAGGGATTTGGTCTGTACGTAGTGACAGTGGTATTCATTCAGTTGTACTTATCGAGCACTAACTGTGTACAGAGCACTGTACTAAGCACTTGGGAGAGTACAATACAACAGTAAACAGACATATGCCCCACGCACAACGAGATTATGGTCTAGAGAGGGGAGACATCAGTACAAATAAAAAATTAAGAGCCAGGGGTCAGACGATGCTTTAGACATGACCGGGCAGCCTTTGTAGGCATTATGCCCAGGGAGGTCATCCCTCCTGAACAATACCTAAAAGGAATCTTATACAGAGGCATGTGTGCCCACTGATTCAGCAACTCCCAGCCCTGTAAATCAACTCCATCATCACCTATGTGTGGACCATGTGGCATTGGCTTTAACTGAAGTTTCTGAAATGGAAATTCTGGACCAAGACACTTGGCATCTCACAAGAATGTCAGATGGGTTAATAGATGCTGGCTAGAGGAGTTTTTAACTAAAATGGTCCATTAGAATTCTAAAGCAAAGAAACAAATCTTCCTGTGTTATGTAAACAATATTGATACTATGAATAAGCTCAGAAAAGCAAAAACAGAGGATTAGAATTTAGTAGCTCCGAAAAGTGATGAGTAGAGAGATTGGATTAATATGCTCAAATATTTGTGTACCATAAAAATTAGTTATATAAAAAGGATCACTAATATTTGTAGGGAGATATTAGATAGGAAATAATTTAAAAGTAAATATCCCTAATTTGGTGAGTCTCTAATGATAAAATCATTTTTCTAAATATGGCTGACTGTTGTTTGACTAAATCAATCAGTGCTTACAGTGTGCAGAATACTCTAGTAACTGCTTAGGGGAGTATAATTATCATACAGTAGATAGGCATAATATCTGCCCACATGGAGTTTATGACAAAGACAAACAGGAACCATTATATCCATTATATAACCAAACACATAAGTACTAAAAATTAGGCCCAGGGCAAAAATCAAAGACATAATGAAAAAAGATCATAGTGTAAAACTGTTCAAGAAAAACATTTCTGAAGATTTATTAATAAGGTAAATGAATATCAGTCCTACAGTTGACCCAATGGAAAGGATGAAGTTCTAGAAATCCAAAAACCTGGGTTCTAGTCCTAGTCCTAGTGGAGAGGCCACAGACATGAGAGTAAGAGGTCTGGGATCTAATACCAGCTCATCACTAGCCTGCTGTGAGACTTTGGGCAAGTCACTTGATTTCTACAAGCCTCAATTTTCTTATATGTGCAATGGGTATTCAATGCCTTTCCCCCTTCTACTTAGACTGTGAGCCCCATATGGGACAGGGACTATATCTGAACTGATTATTTTGAATCTATCCCAGGGCTTAGTACTGCTTCAGAGAAGCAGCGTGGCTCAGAGAAGCAGCGTGGCTCAGTGGAAAGAGCATGGGCTTTGGAGTCAGAGGTCATGGGTTCAAATCCTGACTCTGGCAACTGTCAGCTGTGTGACTTTGGGCAAGTCACTTAACTTCTCTGTGCCTCATTTACCTCCTCTGTAAAATGGGGATTAAGACTGTGAGCCCCCCGTGGGACAACCTGATCACCTTGTAACCTCCCTAGTGCTTAGAACAGTCCTTTGCACATAGTAAGCGCTTAATAAATACCATTATTATTATTATTATATTACAGTCCTGGGCACATACTATGTGCTTAACAAATACCGTTGTTATTATTACTATTATTTTATGGTATTTGTTAAGCACTTATTATTTGCCAGGCATTCTACTGATATATACAAGAGCATCCAGTTGGGCTTAGTCCATGTCCCACTTGGGACTCAAAGCTTTAATACCCATTTTACATATGAGGTAACTGAGGCATAAAGAAGAGAATTGACTTACCCAAGATCACACAGAAGAGAAGTGGCAGATGTAGGATTAGAACCCAGATCCTCTTATTACAGGCCCATGCTGTTTCCACTAGACCATGCTGCTTCCATTGTAATTATTATTAGTAGAAATAATAATGCTGTTAGCCAGTCTATAACTGGCTAATATGAGCCAAGTTCACCCGTAAACTTTGCAATGTAGCAGAATCTTTCCCTCCTACTCGTTTGTTGTACTCCTAGCCCCAGCAGGAATTGGACTAACAGATCACACACTTCCCTCCTAAACATCCACATCCTTCAGTAGAACTCCGCCCTCCCCTTCCCTACTTCATGTCGTGGCCCTGCTTCCGGGGACAACATGCAGGAGGCACAGCTCCCAGCTGCTAGGGAGCTTAGGACCCAGGCGACAGAAGACCCTGACTGAGTTTGAATAAATTGGGAAGCTAAGGGAGCCCCAACACCTTCAGGGAAAGAAGCATAAGATCACACCCTCACTTGTCCCCTTTTTCCCTTCTGTCATGCACCTATGGTCATCTGGAGTGTCCAGCTCCTGGCAAGGGATGGACACCAGGTTCAGGATACAAGGGGATAACTTAGGTGTGCTGTCAGCAAGAAGGGAAGCCACTTGCACACAAGTGACAGGTTTAACGACTTGTGTTCATTTGCTCATACAGGGGTTCTTGCTGGCTCACAGTACGGTTGCCTAGCTAAACTATATGATACTACGTACCTTTGCATCAAGCAAAAACTCCTCACTCTCGGCTTCAAGGCTGCCCATCACCTCACCCCTTCCTACCTCACCTGCCTTCTCTCCTTTTACAGCACAGCCCGCACCCTCCGCTCCTCTGCCATTAACCTCCTCACTGTACCTCGTTCTTGCCTGTCCCGCTGTCGACCCCTGGCCTGCATCCTCCCTCTGGCCTGGAATGCCCTCCCTCCACACATCCACCAAGCTAGCTCTCTTCCTCCCTTCAAAGACCTACTGAGAGCTCACCTCCTCCAGGAGGCCTTCCCAGACTGAGCCCCCTTTTTCCTCTCCTCCTCCTAATCCCCCTGTCCTACCTCCTTCCCCTCCCCATAGCACCTGTATATATTTTTGTACAGATTTATTACTCTATTTATTTTACTTGTACATATTTACTATTCTATTTATTTTGTTAATGATGTGCAACTAGTTTATTTCTATTTATTCTGATGACTTGACACCTGTCCACATGTTTTGTTTTGTTGTCTGTCTCCCCCTTCTAGACTGTGAGCCTGTTGTTGGGTAGGGACCGTCTCTATATGTTGCCAACTTGTACTTCCCAAGCGCTTAGTACAATGCTCTGCACACAATTAGTGCTCAAAAAATACGATTGAATGAATACTATACTAAGCATGCTTCTATCCAAAGATAATCACCCGAAGAGGAAAATAAATGTCTAACAATCTTGACTGGGATCCAGCAAGGCTCTCCATGGTCTATCCTTGTTGCAATAGATACAGATAAATGAAGGAAATCAATCTAGTTATCTCAATTGGGAGCCAACTGGGCTTCCCACAGCCTATCCTGCTTCTTTAGCTGTTGCAGATACTAAACCTTAAGATGCTCACCTTACCAAGGCAACCTTCACCTTGAATGTAATTTAAAGCACTTAATCACATTGTCCCATCCTACCTCATCTCACTACTCTCCTATTACAACCCAGCCCACACACTTTGCTCTTCTGGTGCCAATCTACACACTGTACCTTGATCTTCCCTATCTTGCCATCAACCCCTCACCCATGTCTTACCTCTGGCCCAAAGCCCTCCCTTTTCATATCTGAAAATCAATTAGTCTCCCCACCTTCAAAGCCTTGTTGAAGACACAACTCCTCCCACATGCTTTCCCTGACTAAACCCTCATTTCCTCATTTTCCACTCCCTTCTGTGTCACCCAGCCCCGCAATACTTCCTACTTATCCATCATTTATTGATATGAATGTCTGTCTCCCCTTCTAGACTGTGAGCTCATTATGGGCAGGGAATGGGTCTGTTATATTGTGATCAAATCTCCCCTTCAAAGCCCTACTGAAGGTGCACCTTCTCCAGGAGGCCTTCCCAGACTAAGCCTCTTCTGTCTCAGTTCCCTCTCCCTTCTGTGTCACCTCAACTAGCTCCCTTTGCTCTTCCCCCTCTCTTCCCACCCCACAACACTTATGTATATATGTATATCTCTATAATTCTATTTATTTATATTGATGCCTGTTTACGTGTCTTGATGTCTGTCTCTCCCCTCTAGACTGCAAGCCTGTTGTGGGAAGGGATTGTCTCTATTGCTGATTGTACTTTCCAAGTGCTTAGTACAGTGCTCTGCACATAGTAAGTGCTCAATAAATACAATTGAATGAATGGATACTGTGCTCTCCCCACAATAAGTGCTCAATACCTATGATTAATTGATTGATTGATTGATAGATGGGGGTCTGCCTTCCTTCCAGATGGTCATGGTGCAGGTGTTCCAATTAATGCTGGACAAGCCTTTGGCAATACGTGTGTCACTCCACTGCACCATAGTTAGGGTTCTGACTGCTCCCTTTTACGAGCAGTTTTTCAGCAAAACTACATCATTTGGGATCACTGTTCATTAGGACCAGCTGGTCTGAGGCTGTTATCAGGGGCTGCAGAATCCAGGTGTGTCCAGGTCGAGAAACCTCAGGATTTGTTCACAAGCACCATCTCCAGTCCTACTGTCCAGACCAGCTGTGACTGGTCAGGCCTCAGTCTAATGACTACCATGTAAAATGGGACAGACGGCCCTTACACCTTCCTCTACCCCAAAAACCCCTGTCTGTCTGAGATGGATCAGAATTGGGGTGAGTCACACCAGCGTGATCCAAGACAATGCCTGTCCTAAGGTCAAAAATGCTAATAACTAAAATCCTAATGGAGGAAATCTCATCATCTTGTCTTGCCTTATCCTGTTGTGTCGCCTCTGACCCATAGTGCCTCCGTGGACACGTCTGTCCTAGAGTGCCCCACCTCTAACCACAATCATTATGGAAGTGTATCTATAGGGTTTTCATGGTAAAAATATTGAAGTGGTTTACCATTGCCTTCTTCCACGAGGTCAGATTGAGTCTCCGCCTTTGATTCTCTCCCATGCCACTGCTGCCCAGCACAGGTGAGTTTGCCTTGTAGCAGATTGCCTTCCACTCACTAGCCCCTGCCCAAGCTAGGATTGGGATGGGTATGCCTCTGCTTGATTCTCCCTCCCGTAGTCGAGACTCCTCCTCCAGGAGGCCTTCCCAGACTGAGCCCCCTCCTTCCTCTCCCCCTCCTCTCCCTCCCCATCCCCCCACCCTACCTCCTTCCCCTCCCCACAGCACCTGTATATATGTTTGTACAGATTTATTACTCTATTTTACTTGTACATATTTACTATTCTATTTATTTTATTTTGTTAATATGTTTTGTTATCTGTCTCCCCCTTCTAGACTGTGAGCCCGCTGTTGGTAGGGACCGCCCCTATATGTTGCCAACTTGTACTTCCCAAGCGCTTAGTACAGTGCTTTGCACACAGTAAGCACTCAGTAAATACGATTGATTGCATGAATGAATGAATGACTGGTACAGTACTGTAAACTCTCCAGTTGCAATCCTTAGAGGGGGAATATCATCAGCAGCAGTAGGTAATATCGTCATCAAATAGGAAGTGGTACTAGCAGGGGAAATAGTGATTGTTAATGGGAGTGGCACCCATTGCATGAGGCGGTTGGGAACAGTTGTGTAGGAAAGCTCCTTGCTGGCTCTAATCAGGTAAACTGGGGTGATACCTCCAGGGCTGTCATACACAAGGTGAAGTAATATCACGGGTCATGTGGGGAGACCCCCTAAATCCATTTTCCCTGTCAAACCCAGTGCTATCACAGCCCTGTCTGGCATTATAATCAATCCCTCCACTCAGGTTCTTGGTCACTCAATCATCAGCGCCAATGCTCATCAGTCATTCCTGGTGGGAGACTCCATCATTTAGGTCGCTACGCTTCTGGCTGGGTGATGAAGACAGTAATGGTAATATCCTATCGATATATGAAAATTCAGCTGAAGGGGCAGTGGGTGACTGACATTCCTCTCCACTTGTTCAGATGTCAAGGATAGCTCCTGGATGCCATATAATAGGTTCCATCATATTGCGCCTGTTTATAAATATTCTCATTCTATTCAGAATGGACTAGGGCTTCACTGTATCCTGGTCTGAGTTTCACAACCTGAGAGATTTGAAAATCAAAGGAGAATCTAGAGAAGGGTGGTGGGTGGAGAAAGATGCGAATAGGGTGGACAGGAGTACTGGAGTCTAAAAGCAAGCAAGCAGTGAGACAAAATGACTGGGGTTACTTGAGTGATGAGAGCCCTCGGAGGTAATGCTGAGACACTTGCACTGCCACTAAATCATTGTCAATGAGTGCTCAGACTTGGCTGTTTAGGCTTTAATCTATTAAAAAAGAGAAAAAGCTAGGAATTTGACATTTGTAAGCCATCACATGCTTGTCTTGGTGCTGTATCACTTCACACTGGCCCACGTTCCAAATCCTAATGAGGAAATACTCTCCAGGCGGCAAAACAGATTTGCAAAATGGTTAATGGAGACTTGATGCACTTGAGGCAGGATAGTTAGGGAAAATAAGCAAAATATGAATGATAATTTGTTAAGCATGTTGTATCAAACACCCTACTAAGTACCGGGGTAGATACAACATAGGCAGATGTGACACAGTCCCTGCCACCATATAGGGATGTCCCATAGTGGGAAGAGAGAACAGGCATTTAATCCTCATTTTCCAGGGAAGGAAAATAAGACACAGAGAAATTAAGTGACTTGCCTAAGGTCATCCAGAAGGGATGTGGTAGATCTGGGATTAGAACCCTGGTCCTCTCTCTCCCAAACTCAAGTGTTTTCCATGAAGCTTGGCTGCTTCTCATTTTCAACAACAGAGATAAAATGACATATTTGATCTCTTACCATCCATGGCTGGTTCATATGGTGAATAAGGCAATTGTTTGGGAAACACTATCATGGGAAAATGGCAGGGCAGCAGAGCAGTGGCTTCAGGGTAGACACAGGGTGATGGTAAGGTGGCTGTGGTTACAAATTTAGGAACACCTACCCAACATAAAGGATGCCAGTATTTACAAAGCTCAGAGAAGAGAATGTGATGTCTACCAAGCACAAGTTATGGGTTGTGTCAAGTAATTTCTAGAGATAAACACTCTAGGTCTGGAAGTCTAAGGAACTTCTGTATGACATCATTACATCATCCAGAGTGTACATGATGATGATGGTATTTGTTAAGCACTTACAATGTGTCAGGTACTCTACAAAGCACTGGGGTGAACACCAGCAAATCAGATTGAACACAGTCCCCATCCCATATAAATGCAATCTTAATCTGCATTTTAAAGATGAGGTAACTGAGGCCTAGAGAAGTGAGGTGACTTGCCCAACATCAATCAGCAGACAAGTGACAGAGCTGGGATTAGAACCCAGCTCCTTCTGACTCTTAGGCCAGTGCTGTTATCCACTAGGCAAAGATGCTGTATGGAATAGGTAAAAATAGTGAATTTTTTCCTACCTCCAGGCAGCCAAATGTTGGAAGCCAGCCTGCTTTTAACCTTAAATGATTAAATTCTCATAACTTTGTCCTATTTCTGCCCCAGCAGCAACTCAGCACTTCTGTGTCACCTAAGTACTTGGGTACTCTTGTCCTCCACTGATGTAATTAAGTTCATATCTTTATATTCTATTGTCCTCCAAAGCAGCAATTCATTTTTGTGTCTATATTCCCCACTAGACTGAACACTCACTGAGGGCAGAAATTGTGCCTTCTAACTTTATTGAAGTAGTATGGCTCAGTGGAAAGAGTACGGGCTTGGGAGTCAGAGGTCATGGGTTCTAATCCCGGCTCCGCCACATATCTGCTGTGTGACCTTGGGCAAGTCACTTAACTTCTCTAAGCCCCAGTTACCTCATCTGTAAAATGGGGATTAAGACTGTGAGCCCCACATGGGACAACTGATCACCTTGTATCCCCCCCAGTGCTTAGAAAAGTGCTTCACACATAGTAAGCGGTGAACAAGTGCCACCAATATTATTATTTATTGTATTCTTCTCTCCCAAGTGCTTAATTCAGCACTATACACAAATAAATGCTTAATAAATACTACTGCTTCATAAGGGGCTTGATGAATACTATTGTTTGATTAGAGATTGTGAAGTGCCAAAGGAGAGGAGAAAACTGGACTTACTCTATTGGTATTATTGGTATTACTGGTATTGGTATTACTGGTATTACTCTATTTTATTAATGATGTGTATGTGTCTATAATTCTATTTATTTTGATGGTATTGACACTTGTTTACTTGTTTTGTTTTGCTGTCTGTCTCCCCCTTCTAGACTGTAAGCCTGTTGTTGGGTAGGGACTGCCTCTATATGTTGCTGAATTATACTTTCCAAGAGCTTGGTACAGTGCTCTGCACACAGTAAGCGCTCAATAAATACCATTGAATAAATGAATGAACTGGTCTAGAAAGTCAATACTGTAAGTTCCTTAGGAGCAAGAACAGTGTCATTATTTTAATAATTATAATAATAATTATGGTATTTGTTAAGTGCTTACTATGTGCCAAGCACTGTTATAAGTGCTGGGGTAAATACAAGGTAATCAGGTTGTCCCACTTGGGGCTCAAAATCTCAATCCCCATTTTACAGATGAGGTACCTGAGGCACAGAGACGTTAAGTGGCCTGTCCACGGTCAAACAGCAGACAAGTGGTGGAGCTGGGATTAGAAACCCCATCCGTCCTCTGACTCCCAAGCCCGTGGTCTTAGAAGCCATGCTACTTCTCAATTTTACAATTCAGTGTATAATGATTTTACCTAGAGTACTAATTTATAGCCTCAGTGACACTCTACCTTTCTCTGCACTTTTGAAGCTTTAGTAAAATCAAATTTTCTCCAATAACCCTTCCCTAACTAAACCCTCAATTCCCCTATTCCCTCTCCCCTCTGCATCACCCTCACTTGAATTTGTACCCCTTAAGCTCCTTCAGCTTCACAAAATTTATGTACATGTCCATCCTTCACTTTAATGCCTATCTCCCCCTTTAGACTGTGAGCTACTTGTGGGGAGGGAACTGTTGGGTAGGGACCGTCTCTATATGTTGCCAACTTGTACTTCCCAAGTGCTTAGTACAGTGCTCTGCACACAGTAAATGCTCAATAAATATGATTGATTGATGTCTACCAACGCCGTTGTAGTAAACACTACAGCTTGATACTCTGCACACAGGGAACCCTCAAAAGATATCATTTTATTGACTGATTGATAGCATTGCAGCAATGCTATCAATGCTATCACAGTACCATCATGTGGCTAATTTGCCACACAAGTTAGCAAGCTAATTTGCAGGATGCCTGAAATGGATCCTAATGCATTCACCATTTCTAGCTGGTTCTTCAGACAGAATCTTTACCGCTAGTGGCAGAACCCCAGCAGGTAGAATGGGGACCTGAACTCATGATCCACAAAGCCGTGCTAGTTCCAATAGTTGAACAGTAGGTGTATAATACCTGTATTTCACGGGCATTTAACAAATCCCAAAGGAAAAAAGTACAGTTAATGACCATGAGCAGTAATCCTTAAAGGTCAGGGAGATCCAGTCCAAAGTTGGCCTCCATACCTTAGCCCTCTGTCCACGAGAAGCAGCGTGGCTCAGTGGAAAGAGCACGAGCTTTGGAGTCCGAGGTCATGGGTTCAAATCACAGCTCTGCCAATTGTCAGCTGTGTGACTTTGTGCAAGTCACTTAACTTCTCTGTGCCTCAGCTACCTCATCTGTAAAATGGGGATTAAGACTGTGAGTCCCCTGTGGGACAACCTGATTGCCTTGTAACCTCACTAGCACTTAGAACTGTGCTTTGCACATAGTAAGTGCTTAATAAATGCCATTATTATTTTTATTATTTTATCTTTAGAATGGCTCCCTTAGAATTCTGACCCTACTCTAACCACTAGAAAATCTAGCAGAAAGAAAAAAAAAATTGCTCGTCATAGGAAAGACTGTAGTAGACAAGACAGATGGTCTATCTGATCTCAATCCCTACTCTCAAGTACACTGTAGTCGATCGGTGAAGTTTACAATCTAGTAAGGGACTTCACAATCTATTTAGTGGAGGGCAGGGGATCTCCTATCAATTAATGAGCACTGTACTAATCACCTGAGAGAGTACAGTATAACAGAGTTGGGAGATACAATCCCTGCCCATGATGAGCTTTTAGTCTAGATGGGGATAGAGACATTTATGTAAATAAATAAATTATGCATATGTACAGTAGTGCTGTAGGTCTCAGCGAGGGGTGAAGAAAGTGTGCAAGGGAATCAGCGTGGATCAGTGGAAAGAGCACGGGCTTGGGAGTGAGAGGTTGTGGGTTCTAATCCCAACTCCACCACTTGTCAGTGGTGGGACTTTGGGCAAGTCATTTTACTTCTCTGTGCCTCAGTTGCCTCATCTGTAAAATGGTGATTAAGACTGTGAGTCCCACTTGGGACAACCTGATAATCTTGTTTCTACCCTAGCCCTTCAATGCTTGGCACATAATAATAATAATAATACTGGTATTCATTAAGCACTTACTATGTGCCAAGCACTGTTCTAAGCACTTGGGAGGTTACAAGGTGATCAGGTTGTCCCACAGGGGGCTCACAGTCTTAATCTTCATTTTACAGATGATGGAACTGAGGCACAGGGAAGTTAAGTGACTTGCCCAAAGTCACACAGCTGACAAGTGGTGGAGCTAGGATTTGAACCCATGACCTCTGACTCCAAAGCCCAGGCTCTTTCCACTGAGTCACACTGCTTCACATAGTAAGCACTTAACAAATACCATTATTGTTATTATTATTATTATCATTATTATTACTAATAAATGCAAAGGTGACATAGAAGGGAATGGGAGAAGAGGAACTGAGGACTTTGTCAAAAAGGCCTCTTGGAAAAGATGTGCTTTTAATAGAGTTTTGAAGGTGGGGAGAGCGATTGTCAGATATGAAGAGGAAGAGTGCCCCAGGCAAGAGGCAGGATGTAGCCAAGGTAGTTGAAATTGAGGTACAGTGAGTGGGTTGGTGTTAGAGGAGCAGAGTTTGTGGGCTAGGATAGCAGAGAAGTCTAGTGGAAGGAGGATCAACCTGGGAGTCAAGAGAACCTTGGTTCTAATCCCAGCTCTGCCACTTGCCAGCTGTGGGATCTTGAGCAAGTCACTTAACTTCTTGGTGCCTCAGGTACTTCGACTGTAAAATGGGAGTTGAATACCTGTTCTCTGTCCAATTTAGATGGTGAGCCCGATGAGGGACAGGGTCTGGGTCTGACCTAATTATCTTGTACTTATCCTGGTGCTTGACATAATAAGCAGTTAACAAATCCCATCGATATTAGTATTATTATTATTATATATCTTCTGATAGAAATGCATTTTATAAAAGTGCAGTGACCCTATCTGCATGGGCTGGGATTTCTGTAGATGAATTTTCTGTAAAAATGCCCATTTCATTATGAACCTGAATGGGGATAGTCAAGCTATAAAGATTAATGTGTCTAGGGACCCATCCTATATAACACTCCTGTTCTCCTACCTACTCAGACTGTGATCCCCAAGTGGACAGGGATTATGTTCAACCTCTTTATCTTGTATCTATCTCAGCAGTTAGTACAGGGACTGGCATATAGAAAGCGTTTAACAAACATCACAATCTCTATTATTATTATTACCATCAGTATTAACTTTTACTCATATCTATCATTCAGATTTCATATTCCACGTGTCACCAAATCCTGTTAGTTCTACCTTCACAGTATCTCTAGAAGAATCCCCTCCCCACCCTTCCCTTCTTCCAAACTGCTTCCACGCTGATCCAAAGACTTAGTGCTTAAGAGATAGAGATCCAAGTGCATAGATGATGCAGAAGAGAGAGGAAGTAGGAGAAAGGAGGGAACAGTGGGAGAAAGCCTCTTGGAAGAGATGTTACTAGGAGGGCTTTGAAGGTAGGGAGAATGATGGTCTCTCGGATATGAGGGGAGAGAGAGTTTCAGGTCAGAGAAGTAGGTGGTGAAGAAGGTGAGATCAAGAGACAGGGAATAGTAGGTTGGTGTTAGAGGAGCTAACAAAGTGAGTGGATTGAGTTGTAGTAGGAGATCAAAGAAAGGTAAGTAGACCATAAAGTTAATGGTAAGGAGTTTCTCTATGATTTGAAGTAGGGTGGGCAACCATTGGGAGCTTCTGAGAGAAGCAGAGTCATGGACTGAGAGTTTTTTTAAGAAAAAAAATGATCCTGGCACAGAATGAAACATGGAGGAGAGATTAGGAAAGAGGAGAGATAGGAGGGAGGGACATCATTGAGGAGAAATGCAGTAATCAAGGAGGGATATGAAAAGTGTTTGGATCAGCTTATCAGCAGTCTGAATGGAGAGGAAAGGAGACTTTTAATGATGTTGTGAAGGTAGAACCAACTAGATTTAGTGAAAGATAGATTATGTGGGTTGAATAAGAGAGATGAGTTGAGAAGAATAATTGGCTTGTACTCTTCCAGACCAAGTTGAATCAGAATACAGTTCCCTGTATTCAAAAATCATTTCTTGGAGTTGCAATTCAATTGTGCCCTCAGGATAGTGCCAAAATCAAGGCCATTATGCTTATTAAAAATTTCTGCAAAAGCGGTGTGACAAATGGAGAAAGAGAGAATAAAGTGATTTGGGGTTCAATGATAAATAGGTCGCTGTTTTTAACTGCTACCAAGAAATATTGTACGGTTGGGAGAATAAATGCTTGCTGTTGCTCTTCATAATATGTATTGACTTTAAGATTTATCTTCAGCTTCAGCAGAGGACGAGCAAAATTGTACTGGGGCCAACTTTGAATGGAGTCTTTCATTCAGAAATCCTGATTCAAGGCCCCAGGCTGAATAAAAAAAAAATGTTGTTTGCCTCTACCATTATGTCTTCACCATTTCCTGAAATATGATCATTCTAGCATTTATATTTGCTGAAGTGTTTTTATAGAAGATCACTATGTCCAATCTTGCTGAGTAACCCAAAGGACATTACAGTACATTCTGAAGGTGTGTTATCTCTTCCTGGCCACGAGAGAACCATTTAGTAAATTGCCTTCTCCAAAGTACTACATAGCACTCCAGCGGCCTGAAGAAGCTAACACACTTTCTCTGCTAGGATGGGATCTCATATTTCATTCCAATTTCATTTTCTCCACATGTTTGGGGTGAGGGGAAATAACAGTCAGTGTTAGTGATTTCAAAAGGATCAACACATTAAATAAAAATGCTTATGAATATACTGATTTTTTTCAATAGTAACATACCACGACTGCTTTGAAGTACCACTGTTAATGGAAAGGTGACAATTAGATAATTTTCTATGAATGTTCCTAATCAGCCGCTTGAGAGCCAACACCTAAGCTAGATGAAAGAGAAAGAGGATTTTAAAATGTTCCTCTTACTCAAGCGACAGTTAGAAATCCTTCCTTGTCACCTTTTCCTTGCCCCCCAATTCCTGTCTCCGCTAAATGGGATCTGATTTATCAATATATATCAATGAAGGAATTTACCCACTCCTCTCCTGATGGGGAGAGTGGGTGAAATAGGGAAAGAACCTCTGGAAATGTTGGAGGCTCTGCAGTTTCTGGGTTGGGGATTGGCAGCGGAGGAATGGGTTAGCATTAGTTTTATGTTTTAAAGATATTTTTACGTGTCTTTTCCCTGGATTGTACATTCCTTGTAAGTAGGGATTGTCTTTATTCATTTATATGCTTTTTTAAATATGTTTAAATATTTAGCATAGTGCTCTAAATAAAGTAGTTGCTTGACAGATATCATTAGTAATGATACTACTACTACCTACTAAAACTAATCATCATAATAATAATAATTGTGGTATGTGTGACTTTGCACCAAGCATTGCATTAAATGCTGGAGTAAACACAAGCTACTCAGGTAAGATATATTCCCTGTCCCACATGGACTCTCCAGTATAAGTGTAACGGAAAACAGACACTTAACCTCCATTTTACAGATGAGGAAACTGAGTACAGAGATGTCAAGGGATTTGCCCAAGGTCTCAGAGCAGGGAAGTGGTGAAGCTGGGATTAGTACCCAGATTCTTTGACTCTAGGCCTGTGTTCTTACCACAAAGCCACACAGCTTCTCTAATACTAAAAATAATCCTCTCATCCTTGATTCCCTTCTTGACCGCCTCACAGACAGAGATTTACAATTACCAAATCATTTTTTTGAAAAGCCAACTAAAAGTACTAGCTACAATTTAAATAATTTAAAGAAATTATGCAGCTGAGATGATAGAAATGGCAGTCAAGAATCAGAAGATGGTGTTGTTAAAGCATTGCTTCTGTTCACCCTGTTTATCAATCAATCGTATTTATTGAGCGCTTACTGTGTGCAGAGCACTGTACTAAGCGCTTGGGAAGTACAAGTTGGCAACATATAGAGACAGTCCCTACCCAACAGTGGGCTCACAGTCTAAAAGGGGGAGACAGAGAACAAAACCAAACATACTAACAAAATAAATAGAATAGATGTGTACAAGTAAAATAAATAAATAGAGTAATAAATATGTACAGACATATATATGGTCACCCCATTTCCATTCTCTACAGAGAAGATATTTTTATACCTTGTTGTCTTTTCTCAAGTATTCCACCTAAGGGGAGGTAAGATGTAACATAGTGCCTGGGGTCTGCCTGAATACTATATGCACTGCTTGTAATCCTGCCCTTGTCACTTGATGTTAAATACTGCATGTAGGTAATTTCGGTGAAATTGCATCATGCTGCTTTTCTCCATTCCAAAGAGCATACTAACATTCTCATTTTGTTTTTCTGCCTCCTTGCTTCTCCGTTGTTTCATTAGGCAATGTGCTCCATAGATAGCCAACTTCAGTGATAGCCTTCAGCTGTACATCACAGATGGTGACACTTTGCTCATTATAGGCTTTGCCAAGGGCTGCCCGGTACATACCTTAGGTCTTATTCAGGATAATTGTTAGTCCAAAGTACTTTACTCATTCTGAAAAGGGGTGTATAATCTTCATTATATCTTGAGAATGTACCTCAAGAGCACAGATATCAGGATTTAAGAACACACGTTTGGATGGTGATGACTTTAAACAATGTTAGTATGTTGACTTGAATCAATCAATCAATCAATCAATCGTATTTATTGAGCGCTTACTATGTGCAGAGCACTGTACTAAGCGCTTGGGAAGTACAAATTGGCATCACATAGAGACAGTCCCTACCCGATAGTGGGCTCACAGTCTAAAAGGGGGAGAATTTTGAATGCATCAAAAGACTCAAAATAAAGCTCCCAGTTGTTTATATTGTCTTTGAGCTTTGCTGCAAAAATCAAGCTGAACCAACTAGACTTAGGACCCATGTTTCTGCAGTCCATTTGAGATGTGGAAAGGATCAGACAGGTCTTCCCCAATTCTGATATAACCAGACATATTACCAAGGGGTTACCTTAGGATCCTGCTAAACTTCTCAGAAAAGCCAAACTTTTTTTTTTTAAGAACTGCCAAAATCCAAGTCGACTGTTGGGGCCACATATTTTTTAAAGTCTGTCAACAGTGTATGGAGTTCCTGAACCTGTTCCCATCTGTTAAATCTAATAATAATGATTATAGCATGTATTAAACCCTTACTAAATGCTAAGCATTGGCATAGGTACAGTTAACAGATTCTGTTAGCTGTAAACACAGTCCCTATCCTACTAGCTCTCTTGTGTCCATTTCACTGGTGAGAACACTGACTCCCTAAGGTCAAGTGATTTGCCCAAAGTTGAACCACAGGCCAGTGGTGGAACTGGAGCCCAAATCTAGGTCTTCTGACACTGAGCCTTGTGCTCTATTTCTAGCTTTGGAGATCTTCAAATGAGAAGCAGCGTAGCTCACTGGAAAGAGCATATGCTTTGGAGTCAGAGGTCATGGGTTCGAATCCTGCCTCTGCCAACTGTCAGCTGTGTGACTTTGGGAAAGTCACTTAACTTCTCTGTGCCTCAGTTACCTCTTCTGCAAAAGGGGGATTAAAACTGTGAGCCCCCCGTGGGACAACCTGATCACCTTATAACTTCCCCAGCACTTAGAACAGTGCTTTGCATATAGTAAGCACTTAACAAATACCTTTATTATTAATTATTATTACACCTGGGGCACAGAGACCAGGGGGAGTGATTTTGTTTTATTTTCCAGCTCTTAAAAAGGACTGGGGAATAACTGGGAGCCAGAGCAGTTTCCTTTCAGTCAATTATCTGATTTTCCCTAACCAGAACAGTCACCTTCCTTTTATCTTCTTCTGCAGCTGCTAAACATTCCATATAGATCCTTCCGAAATCAGTGCTGGCACAGCAGCAAAGATCATGCAGGTTGGGCCCTGCTGTAATTTTAATCTGTATTCTGATTTTGGCTAATGATATTTAGGGTTCAGACTAGGATCTTGCCAACAATGGGGAGAAAGGAGTTACTGCAGTCAACTCTTTTCCCTTCCCCTTTCTTCTTGATTAATATGGTGTCATCTTTAAAACCTAATGACAAGAAACTCTAAATTAAATTTCCAGTACCCAACAGCCAGTCTCCAAAAATTAAGCAAAATCCAGCTTCTGCCCCAAATGTACATTTATTTGACCCTTTGTTATTCACTCAACTTCTCTGATCCATTACAGAAACATCTGAACAATGGAAATAATGAAGCTGATGTAACATCTCTGTTGGCAACAATTTTATATCAGTTTGAAAATTTTAGGAATATTGTATAAATATTTAAGTATGATATCCTCTGCTATACATTTCCAAATTTACTGTTTTACAGTCATGCTATTGTTTTTCATTTATTTTTTTTTTAATTTTGTAGTAAGCCCCTATTCTCGCTCTTGCTTAAGGAGAGAAAGGTTAGTGAACTGAGGTTTCTATGGAGAAAGGTCCATTACTCCAACTCTACTTCACCCTTAGCTAACCCTGGAGAAGGACGGTTCTATCCTGGCTTTACCTACCTTTGATGGTCAGCATTCTAAGGACTACAAGAATGGTTGACCCACAGTCACGGACCATTAAAATAAAATGTTAGGTAAAGTGCTTCACAAAAATTCTTGGCGCAGTTGAAACCTACATCCATTTCCATTTCTCTACTCACAACTCTGGCATTATCTTTGACATCTTCATTATGGTGTTGTTACGATATTTGTTAAGTGCTATGTGCCTAGCACTGAAGTGCTGGGGTAGATATACGATACTCAGGTTGGACTCAGTCCCGGTCCTACATGGGGCTCACAATATAACTGGGACGGAGTAGGATTTAATCCCCATTTTACAGATGAGAAAACTGAGGCACAGAAAAGTTAAGTGACTTGACTTTGGAGTCATTTAGCAGAGAGTTGTTAGATCAAGGATTAGAACCTTGATCTTCTGCTTCCCAGGCTGTGTTGTTACCACTAAGGCATTTTGCTTCTCTTTTTCTTCAACACACATATTCACTCAATCACCAAATCCTGTCAGTTTTACATTCCCAGCTTCTGTAGAATCCAAAACCCCTCCCCGTCCAATCAAACCACTACCACTCTGGTCCAAGCACTGGTCATACTGGACAGTACTGGCTTTCAAGCTGACTTCCCTGCCTACATATCCACTCCCTTCTCTGGTCCATCTCTCTCACTGTCAATTCCTTACCCACACCCTCCCATCCCCTTCTTATCTGACAGACCACCACTCTCTCCATTTTCAAATTCCTACTAAAATCACATCTCCTCTAGGTAGTATTCCCTGATTAACTTCTCTTCTCATTCATTCATTCAATTGTATTTATTCAGCACTTCTTGTGTGAAGAACACTAAAGTGCTTGGGAAAGAACAATACTCCCCCTTCTAGACTGTGAGCCCGTTGTTGGGTAGGGACGTGTCTATATGTTGCTGACTTGTACTTCCCGAGTGTTTAGTACAGTGCTCTGCACACAGTAAGCTCTCAATAAATATGATTGAATGAATGAATAAACAGTAACAATCCTCTCCCTCAAGAAGCTCACAGTCAAGCTCACAGTCTCCCCACCCTCTAGATCCTCCTTTCTACATTACCTATGTACTTAAGTCCATATCCCTTAAACATTTTGATACTCGCCCACCTCCACCTCCCACAGCACTTAAGTATGGTTGTTATACTCTGTTTCCCCTATCTGTAGTTCATGTAAATGTCTGTCTCCCCTACTGCATTATAATATCCTTGATGATAGGGATCATGTTTACCAACTCTATCGCACTCTCCCAAGCACTTAGTAGAGTGCTCTGCACAAAGTAAGTGATCAATAGATATCATTGATCAATTTATTAATTGATTCCTCTGCCTCAATTCATGATGCTGTTCCAGGCATCACAATTCACCTCCCTTTATATCAGGTACATTCAGATCCAGCCTCATACCACTGCTTGAACTGCAGGAATACATTTGAGGCTGTTGGGTTGACACCTGGTTTTCAGTTAGAGGCTAGGGTCTTGAAGTGTATGATGTCAAGTGCATTCTTCAGCAGTGAATATGGAAAATGTGAAAGGACAAGACTACTATGTCACCAGTGTGAAAGACAGGAAATCTAGATCCAAACTTGACGGAGACAATATGACAGGCTGGATATAAAACACATACTTTTCTACATCCCTGAACTCACACATTCTTCCCCCTGACATCTTTGCAATTAATTATCAAAGATGCAGGGCGTTGCCATTTCAAGTTGTGTTGGTCTACTGAAAGTAGGGCCCGTTTTATATTATACTTCCTAGAAACACATGCCATATATGTCCAAATTGCCTGTTATTATAGCATCTAAGAACTCTCAGCCTACTCAGAGTGACACTGCACATTTATTAGGAACCATTTCCATCTGTCTGCTTGATGAGGCACTCTTGTGGTGATGAACCTTAAGGGTTATTTTTGTCAGTTGCTTCTCATGCTGTGACACAGAAAATATGGCAGAGCGTGGGCCTGAGTAGCTGTTAAAGGCTTACTTTGCTGGGCACACATCCTAATGTCAAATGAAGAAATTTTTTTTACAATTCTATTAATCAAATTCATTCATTCATTCATTTATTCAATCGTATTTATTGAGTGCTTTCTGTGTGCAGAGCACTGTACTAAGCACTTGGGAAGTAAAAGTCGGCAACATATAAACTGCTCTGCAGTTTCTCCCTTTTTGTATTTATATTTAGAGTCTCTGGCAAAAATTCTCCTTCATGGAAAAAAAGTCAAGTAGGACAGATGCATTTGCTTCTACACTGAATTCTTCGCATAAGAGGCCTCTTAGGAAACATTGTTTGGCCACCTTCTGTAACTTTCCTTTGAAAAAATGGGCCGAGGCAGTAGTAGCCAAAAACAGGCTCAGAAGTGTCACTGATGTCTTTAATCCTGACCACCATTTCTCACACTCACTAGGGACCTGAAGAGAGAAGGGGAAAATCTAGGAGGGAAGTATGCAAGGCCAGTCATCTTGAGGTGAAAGACTCTCCTCACCAAGGACATCAATTGGAGCCATGAAGTCCTGCTCAGAAACCCATCCCTTTCCTAGGAAGTGATTTTGCGAGAAGGCAAGATTGGGGGCAAAGCCAGGGAGAGAGCTTTGATTATGTTATATGCAGGGAGATGTAACGGTGTTATCACAATGCACAATGCCTCATAATTTTGAGACAAATCAGCTGGGAGAATTCCACCAAGCTGATCGACATTGGACTCATGGTGTCATTGATTCACCCGTGGTTGTGGGGATAAAGATGTCATAAACTAGAATGTAATAATAATGATAATTGTAACATTTGTTATGTGCTTACTGTGTGTCAAGCTGGGGCAGAAATGAGACAATCAGAAAGGGCACTGTCCTGATCCCTAGTGGAAAGCACAGTCTAAGTAGGAGGGAGAACAACTAGTGAATCCCCATTTTACAGATTAAGGGAGTGAGGCCTTGAGAGGTTAAGTGATCTACCTAAAATCACACAGCAGAAAGGTGGCGAAGGCTTGGTCAGAATTAGGTCATCTGACTCCCGAGCCCATGTTCTTTCCACTTAGGCCATGCTGCTTCTCAGTGAATGTAATCTTGTGTGTTTACAAACACTCATTTTCATAGAAACCCTGTTTAAAATATGATAGATTTGAATTCAATAAGGATAAATACATATAATAATAATGATGGCATTTGTTAAGTGCTTACTATGTGCAAAGCACTGTTCTAAGCACTGGGGAGGATACAAGGTGATCGGATTGCCCACGTGGGGCTCACAGTCTTAATCCCCATTTTACAGATGAGGTAACTGAGGCCCAGAGAAGTGAAGTGACTTGCTCAAAGTCACACAGCTGACAATTGGCAGAGCTGGATTTGAACCCATGACCTCTGACTTCCAAGCCTAGGCTCTTTCCACTGAGCCACAATATACATATATATATATATATATATATATATATAATACATATATATATAACAAAGTGGGATCTTGCTTTCATTCCAAACCCAACACCAGAATTCACTATGAAAATTCAGCTATCTTATTTTCTTCTTCCACTGAGCACACATTCATCTGTAAATGTTCTAAACAACAATAAAAAAAGACGACAACAAAAATACATGAAATGTTTCACCCTCTCAGAAAGTATGCAATCTGTTATGGGTCTTTCTTTGAAAGAAATATCATTCAAGATGTATCAGTGATCCTACACAGGAACAGACTGAATTGGGCAAGTGTTCTTTTGAAATGATTTTGTTCTTGAAATAGGTTTTAAAAACTGTAATTTCCACTGAATAAACCTAACCATATTGCCAAGCAAATACTCGAGAGTAGTACACTGGTCAGACACAGGGAGTATTTGTGGGGCCTGTATCACTATTTTTATCCCAGGGTCTACAACAATAACTCTTCCAGCCCAAATTAACAAATGGCCATGACTAATCACAGACTTTTCTCAACAACTAAATGCAATTTGCCAGGGATTATCTCTGATAGTTTATTGAGCAGAGAATGTACCTGCCAACTCTGTTGTACTGTCCCAAGTACTTACTACAGTGCTCTGCACACAGTAAGCACTCAATAAATACCATCAATTGATTGACTGGCTATCCTCCCTCCAAGTTGGAGAGAGAAATTTCCATCAATTGGGAGAAGCTTTTTCCTTTTGACAGATAATGAGATTGCTTCTGTCTGCATAATTTAGAATAGCTTCCAGGTTTTGTTATTCAAGAATATGAGTTTTCTCACAGAAAATGAACTTGATTCAAACAACTGAAAGAAAACAAAAAATTGTGAATGGCTAAAGTGAGCTCCAGGGTAGTACATGTAGCTGATGAATTTGAATCCTATCATCTGAACCACAAAATACAAAACAAAAACCTAAAATTATTGGACCAAACTCACCTTGTTTGTTAAAAAAAAATGGAGGAGGATAGAGAAAAGGGGAATGAAAAGTGCGGTGTACCTTTCTCTTTAAGATGAGTTTCTATCAGGCAGGAAGATTGATAAGAAAAAGTAGCCTCATTATGTAGCTGTTTAGGTTTGTTAAGTTAGAGAGGGCTTTGATGAAGCCTCCGTCAAACTGATAATATGCAATAAATTGATCAATCAATGGAATTCATCATATGCCTTCTGTGTTCAGAATATTGTTTTAGGTGCTTGAAAGATTACAACAGAAGAGTCAAATAGTCTACAATTTAAGGTAGGAAATAAACAATTTACAATTAGTGAAAGTAGGATGGATAACAAAGAGAAGATACTGCTAATGATAATAATTGTGGTATGATTGTGTAATATAATAATACTGTGGTATAATAATTGTGGCACTTGCTATGCGTCAAGCACTGTACTAAGGCTTGGTGAATACTAGATGATCAGGTTGGACACACTCCCTATTCCACATAGGGCTCACAGTCTAAGTAGGAAGGAGGACGGGTATTGAATCCCATTTTGCAGATGAGGAAACTAAGTCACAGAGAAGTTAAATGACTTGCCCCAAAGTCACATAGTAGGCAAATGGCAGAGCCCAGATTAGAACCCTGGTCTTTTTATCCCTAAATTTATGCTCTTTTCAACTAGGCCACGCTGTTAATTAGTAACTAGTAACAGTAAGGGTAAGGAAAGTTCAATAGAGGAATCAATATGTGATTAAATAAGAGGAGTACATAAATCAATTTATACATAACTGTCAAGGATGCCTTTTATATGACATGATAGGCAGAGTGTAAATTAATCCGGGAATGCTTTCTGGAGGATGTGGGATTTCAGGAAAGCATTAAATGGAAAGACATGAAGGGGGAGGGAGTTCCAGACCAGGGAAGGAGATGAGAAAGAAGATAGGCCAAGTCATCAAATGAGAAATATTTGATTGATTTTATAAGGGAAGAATGAGGAAACAGATTTTGTCATTGAAGTAATGACTAAAAACCATTATGCTTAGGGATGAAGACAGATTTTAAAAGACATCTGAGGACAAGAACTTTTAAACCCAAAATTTTATGTTAATCTTTTGAAATGCAGTAAGGAAAATCAATGCAGTGTTCCATATCTTGAGAATTACCATTTCTATTGATTTGGCAATCAGTATGTATTGACCCAGCATGACTCACAAGTTTTATTGAGGGGAAAACGTGTTGAGCATCACATATAGGTCATTAAAGCTTAATTTCTTGATGAACTCTTATAAACAAATGATTCTGGCCAATGCAAAGTGTTTGGACAGTACTTTTTGAGTGGAAAATTACTCTTGCCATGAAACTCTGAATAGCTTATAGTCAATCAGTATGATGTCATAGGGAGAGAATGGGACTGGTCTGGGAGTGAAGAAATCTGGGTCCTAGTCCCAACTCTATTCCTGGCTTGCGCAACTTTCTTTAAACTCAGTTTCCTCATCTGTAAAATGGCATAATTCATTCATTCATTCACTTGTATTTATTGAGTGCTTACTGTGTGCAGAGCACTGTACTAAATGCAGGGGAAGTACATGTTGGCAACATATAGAGATGGTCCCTACCCAACAACGGGCTCACAGTCTAGAAGGGGGAGACAGAAAACAAAACAAAACAAGTAGACTGGTGTCAAAACCATCAGAATAAATAGAATTATAGCTATATGCACATCATTAATAAAACAGAGTAGTAAATATGTATAAGTAAAATAAATAAAGTAATGACTATGTACAAATATATACAAGTGCTGTGGGGGGGCGGGGGGGGGGAAGGGGTAGGCCAGAGGGAGGAGGTGGGGCAATGGGGAGAGAGGTGGAGAGAAAAAGGGGGCTCAGTCAAGGAAGGCCTCTTCAAGAAGGTGAGATCTCAGAGGGGCTTTGAAGGGAGGAAGAGAGCTAGTTTGGCGGATGTGTGGAGGGAGGGCATTCCAGGCCAGGGGGAGGATGTGGGCAGGATCGATGGCAGGACAAGCAAGAGTGAGGTACAGTGAGGAGGTTAGCAGTAGAGGAGTGGAGGGTGCAGAAGGACAGAAGGGAGGTGAGGTAGGAGGGGGCGAGGTGATGGAGAGCCTTGAAGCTGAAAGTGAGGAGTTTTTGCTTGATTTGTAGGTTGGCAGGCAACCACTGGAGATTTTTGAGGTGGGGAGTGATATGCCCAGAGTGTTTCTGTAGAAAGATAATCCAGGCAGCAGAGTGAAGTATAGACTGAAGCAGGGAGAGACAGGAGGATGGGAGATCAGAAAGGAGACTGATGCAGTATTCCAGTCGGGATAGGATGAGAGATTTGAACCAGCAAGGTAGCAGTTTGGTTGGAGAGGAAAGGGCAGATCTTGGCAATGTTGTGGAGGTGTGATCGGCAGGTTTTGGTGATGGATTGTATGTGTGGGGTGAATGAGAGAACAGAGTCAAAGATGACACAAGGTTGTGGGCTTGTGAGACGGTAAGGATGGTAGTGCCGTCTACAGTGATGGCAAAGTCAGGGAGAGGACAGGGTTTAGGGGGGAAGATAAGGAGCTCAGTTTTGGACATATTGAGTTTTAGATGGCGGGCGGACATCCAGATGGAGATGTCCTGAAGTCAGGAGGAGATACGAGCCTGGAGGGAGAGAGAGCAGGGGTGGAGATTTTGATTTAGATGTCATCAGTGTAGAGATGATAGTTGAAGCCGTGGAAGTGAATGAGTTCCCCAAGGGAGTGAGTATAGATAGAGAACAGAAGGGGACCAAGAACTGACCCTTGAGAAACCCCTACAGTAAGGGGATGTGAGGGGGAGAAGGAGCACACAAAGGAGACTGAGAATGAATGTCTAGAGAGATAAAAGAAGAACTAGAAGGGGATGGAGTCTGTGAAGCCAAGGTTGGATAACCTGTTGATGAGAAGGGGATGATCAACAGTGTTGAAGGCAGCTGAGTGGTTGAAGAGGATTAGGATAGAGTAGGAGGCATTGGATTTGGCAAGAAAGAGGTCATTGATGACCTTTGAGAGGGCAGTGTCTGTGGAGTGTAGGGGATGGAAGCCAGATTGGAGGGAGTCTAGGAGAGAGTTGGAGTTGAGGAATTCGAGGCAGCGAGTGTAGACGACTCATCCTAGGAGTTTGGAAAGGAAGGGTAGGAGGGAGATTGGGTGATAACTAGAAGGGGAGATGGGGGTCAAGAGAAGGTTTTTCTAGGATGGGGGAGACATGGGCATGTTTGAAGGCAGAGGGGAAGGAACCAGTGGAGAATGAGTGGTTGAAGATGGAAGTTAAGGAGGGGAGGAGGGAAGGGGTGAGAGATTTCATAAGATGAGAGGGAATGGGGTCAGAAGCATAGGTGGCTGGAGTAGTACTTGAGAGGAGGGAGGAGATCTCATCTGAAGATACTGCTGGGAGGGATGGGAGAGCAGTGGAGAGGGTTGAGAATGGGGGGGATGGAGAAGGGGAAGGGGTGACTTTGGGGATCTCAGACCTGATGGTGGTAATTTTACTAATGAAGTAGGAGGCCAGATCATTGTGGGCTAGGGATGGAGGAGTGGGAGAAACAGGGGGCCTGAGGAGGGAGTTAAATGTCTGGAACAGCTGATGGGGGTGATGGGCACAGATGTCAATAAGGGAAGAAAACTATTTTTGCCTAGCAGAGGAGATGGCAGAGTTGAGGCAGGAAAGGATAAATTTAAAGTGAACAAGGTTGGCTTGGTGTTTAGACTTTCACCAGCAGCGTTCAGCAGCTTGAGCATAGGAGCAAAGAAGGTGGGCAGTGGCAGTGATCCGAGGCTGTGGGTTAGTGGTGCAAGAACGGCGAAGGGGAAGGGGAGCGAGTGAGTTGAGTAGAGAGGATGGAGTTGAGAGCAGTAATCTGGTCATCAAGTAGAGAGGATAGGGAGGCAAGGTGGGATGTGATGCCCTGAGAGAGATGGATGGGGTTGAGAGAGCTGAGGTCTCTGTGAGGTAGTAATATAGATTTACAGGGGAGAGGAGTGTGAGTGAGGAGGCAGGTGAGAAGGTTATGATCAGAGGGAGGGATTTCAGAGTTGGTGAGGGTGGAGATAGTGCAGCAGTAGGAGATGATGAGGTCGAGGATGTGACCAAGTTGGTGAGTGGGCAAGGCGGGGGGAGCAGGAGGTTGGCAGCATCAAGGAGAGATAGAAGGCGGGTGGCAGAGGAGTCACCGGGGACATCCATGTGGATGTTGAAGTCTCCGAGGAGAAGAGTGGGCATGGAAAAGGAGAGAAGGAAGATGAGAAAGGGGTCAAGGTCATTAAAAATGTTTGAGGTAGGGCTGGGGGACCAGTAGATGATGGCTGCAAGAATTTGGAGGGGATGGTAGAGGAGAATAATATGGGCTTCAAAGGAAGGGAAGGAAAGGGAAGGGGGAGGAGGGATAGTGAGAAAGTAAATGATAATAATAATTGTGGTATTTGTAAAACACTCACTATGTGCCAGGAGCTGTACTAAGTACTGGGTTGGGTACAAGCAGGTCAGGTTGGACAGAGTCCCTGTCCCACATGGGGCTCACAGTCTTATTCCCCATTTTACAGATGAGAAAACTGAGGCACAGAGAAGGTAAGTAACTTGCCCAGGGTCCCACTTGGGCACACAGTATAATGAGAATTGAAATTGTGAGCCCCATGTGGGACAAGGACTGTATCCCAACCAATTTGCTGTCCTCCCCAGTGCTTAGTACAGTGCCTCATACATAGGAAGTGCTTAACAAATACCATAATTATTATTATCAGCTAGGGGTGTCTAAAAGTAGACTTAGAGTATAGGTGAGCCAAGAAGGGGAGAGAGGGAACAACACAGAGACCCTTCCTTTCCTGGATAGTAGGTGTTATTGAGAATGACTTCCAAATCATGAAAGGGCATGTGGAAGAAGAAGAATTCCAGGGTTACAGAAGCAGATTTCTGATAATCTAAAAATATATGGAGACACATCTGTTTTCCAGTTTCCTTTAATTAAAGTGAAAAAAGCTTGGCATGGTTGAACAAAAAGAAACTTATGGTTTTGACTTTTGACTCTTGTAGTTTTAAACTAGAGTTTAGATTTTGGATTGCGTTTACCAATTCAGTGCCCGGTGAAGCAATCTTCTTGAGAGAATCTCAACAATTACATTCTCGACATCATAGCTGAAAGATCTGTAAAGCATCGTGGATCAAATAGCACTTTAAAAGCAGGGTACTCAGAAAGCTCTTTCCAATCCTGTCTGGATGATGTACCTGTTTGTAAGAGGTACAAACAACAACAACAAAAGTTCCTCTGGCCCAAAGTAACTCTGTTAATAAGCTGGACTCGGTTCTGTCCCTTAGCAGAAATGTGGTTGGGGGATGGTAAGGAGTCTAG
This sequence comes from Tachyglossus aculeatus, assembly GCF_015852505.1. Lineage (NCBI taxonomy): Eukaryota > Metazoa > Chordata > Mammalia > Monotremata > Tachyglossidae > Tachyglossus > Tachyglossus aculeatus. Next base: position 71,446,312 of record NC_052069.1, on the reverse strand, counting down.
CAATACGTGGGGAAGGGATAGTAATATCAATCAATCAATCAGTCGTATTTATTGAGCGCTTACTGTGTGCAGAGCACTGTACTAAGCGCTTGGGAAGTACAGGTTGGCAACATATGTAATGGGTACAGACTTGGCCTCAATGACCCCTGTAACCTCCTCCGACTCTCAGCATTCACTGGAACCATTTGCCCTAACCTGAGCATCACTGCCTAGTGGAAAGATCAGGGGGTTTGAGAGCCACAAGACCTGGGTTCTAATCCCAGCCCTGCCACATACCTGCTGTGTGTGACCTTGGGCAAAACATGTAATTGCTCAGTGCCTCAGCTTACTCATCTGTAAAATGGGGACTAGATACCTGTTTAGACTGTGAACCCCATGTAGTACAGGGACTGCCTGACCCTGCATACAATAAAGCATTATTGTTGGTGAGGCCAGACCATTCACTTTCCAATCACTGGCTTTGTTAGACAGAATCTTTTTGTTGTTGTTGATGGGCATCACTAGAGTGTCTGGATCCCATTCCTCTTTTCCCAATTCCCATACCAGCCAGAATCCATTCCCAGTCCTGTCAAAGAAGGCCAATTGTTTTTATCATTATCAGGTGTACTCTTTGGGGAAGATGAGAAGTTAGAGCAAGTGGACTCCAAGAAGAACTGATTATACAGGTCAGAAAACACAGAAATGAATAGGCAAAGGAAATGGAGAGAGTCTCCTTCTGATTTTTGAGATTAGGATAGAGAACTCGCTCATGCTTGTGGACTATGTGAATTTTTCTCTTTTTTTGAATAATATTTTCCTTTAGATAATTATGTTCCTACCCTGAATCCAATGGGACAGTTACCTGGCAAAAGGCACAATCATAATGATTGTGGAAATTGCAACAGGGTTTAAAAGACATGTACCCCGAGGATGGTCTTGGAAATCCTCACATGCGAATATCTACTCGACTAACTTCCTGGACACCAGGGATTTACTCAAGTCCACACAGTAGGCACCTAGTAGAGCTGGGATTAGAACTCAGGTCCTCTGATTCTCAGGTCCAAGCACTTTATACTAGGCCACCTGTTCAACACCACCTCTTGTAGTCATGCATTCAATCGTATTTATTGAGCACTTACTGTGTGCAGGGCACTGTACTAAATGCTTAAGAAGTACAAGTCGCTGACATATAGATACAGTCCCTACCCAACAATGGGTTCACAGTCTAGAAGAAGCAGTGTGGCATAGTGGAAAGAGCCCGGGCTTGGGAGTCAGAGGTCATGGGTTCTAATCCCACCTCCGCCACTGATCAGCTATGTGACTTTGGGCAAGTCACTTGACTTTTCTGTGCCTCAGTCCCCTCATCGGTTAAATGGGGATGAAGACTGTGAGCCCCGCGTGGGAAAACCTGATTACCTTGTAGCTACCCCAGCACTTAGAACAGTGCTCGGCACATAGTAAGTGCTTAATAAATGCCATCATCATTATTATTATTAAGGGAGAGACAGACAACAAAACATGTAGACAGGTGTCAAAATTCCATCAGAATTAATGGAATTGTAGCTATTTGCACATCACATTGTATGATTTGGATTGTGCATGCGGTGGTTAGGGGATTGACTTTTAGGCTACAACCCCAGCAACAGAGCCTTAGCTAAGGCTGGAATAGTTTGAAGCACCCTTGTGGAGCCAATGGGTTCAGAGAGGTTCTTGAGAGATCCAGGGTCTGGAGTGAATTGGTCAACTTATATTGTTCCTGAGTCCGTAAGAGCACCTTGAAGGTTGCTCTGTTCCTCTGTTAGAAGACCTTTTGTACAAGAATAGACTCTACTTTAACAGCTGCAGGTGACTACTACGTATGATCAGTCTCCAATCACAGCTGAGTTTCAACATGAATCCCCAGGGGTACCCAAAAATTGCTCTAAAAATTGAAAGGCCACTTTTATGTTCGGGAGCAGTGGTACCAACCAAACCATCACCTGCAGTGTTAATTGTTCAGAGTCCATAGAAAGTGCAATGTTGTTGCATTTTTGCATTAGCCTTGCTTGGGGCCTAATAGTGTTATGCTTGTGGAGAATAAATGTTTTACTAAAGATATATGCTATTTCCTTTGTATCTGACAATGAAGCATTGGTGGCATTGATTAAGCATCTACTGTGTGCAAAGGACTGTTATAGATGCTTCAGCATGTACAGCACAAGATTTCAAGGACCAATCCAATCTAATGGGAGAGACAGGCAGAGCACTACAGCCTCGGGAAAGACCACACGCCTGGCATTCATTCATTCATTCAATAGGATTTACTGAGCACTTACTGTGTGCTGCGTACTGTACTAAGCTCTTGGGAAGTCCCGAGGACCTGCATTCTATTTCTGGTTCTGCCGCTTGCCTGCTGTGTGACACTGGAGCAATATCTTAAGTTCTCTGGGCTTCAGTTACCTCACCTGTAAAATGGGAATGCAGTATCTGTTCTCCCTCCCTCTTAAACTTTGAGCCGCATGTGGGACAGAAGCTGTGCAAAACCTGATTATTTCATATGTTCCCCAGAACTTAATACAGTGACTGGTATATAGTAAATGCTCAACAGTCACCAAAATTATTATTATTGCATGTATTAGGAAGAATGAGGTTAAAACATAGTTTCATTACCAGCTTCGTTAATCACATTAGCTTATCATAAAGTCATAATGATCGTTGCTTTTGCTCTGCTAGAAGATTTCTTCTAGAATCTTTCCCTTATAGGGAGGTAAAGTTGTAACGGTTGTGCTTTCACCCTTTCAAAAAGAATAGAGCTCTTGGCCTGAAATGTTATGAAGAACAAGCTTATTAAAGTTTCACAGCTGATAGACAAAGAGCCAGACAACTTAGTTTGTTGATTTGCTACTTCTATGATGTGCTATTAACCTCACACAGGGCATCCATTCCACTCAATTTCTACAATCAAGAAAAAAATGCCCAAAATTATCTAGCAACAAAATTCCATTACCATTCATATGTTAAGCTTATTTATACATTTGTAACAATAAATTACATGAAAATCATTCTCTGTTTCATGTGTACAATTAATTTTGACAGTGTAATCATAGCCAAATACTCCAAAGGATTTTATCAATTTCTTCCCATTTAAGCTTTAATAGCTTTTCTCATCCATTAAACAATCCATTTATCCACAGTAAAATCATTATTTATTTTGTACATTCATAGCATGTTTTGCAAATACAATTGTATGCTCAGAAACATTAGCAGGAGATATTAAGTGAAAGAATTCCGCACCCCTGATTTGAGACATTGGCGAGGCTGTAAATTGAGGGCATAATAATTGATTTGGAATGAAAATCCCCTGGAAGGACAGAGAGGGTCTGGTCTCAGGCCCAGAGACCCCTCTAAACCCCACCCCAACAAAACTAAAATTTAACCATGACAAGGTTTTAAATGACACAGATCTGCCCATCCATTAGCTCCTGAGTATGTAGGGATGGGGAAAAGTGGTTACCGAAGGGGAGGGACTACCTCCATTCTTTCACCAGGCATCTCTGAACCTAAGCCTCATATCCTCAGGGGAAGAGGTGGTTAGAAGCCAATTTTCCCTCCATTTGGGCATTGGGCAGATTGTGACAGTATGGGCATGACACCCTCCCCTGGACTGGTGAGCAGATTATGAATTTTGAAACCTTTTCTTTCTTTTTTTTTTATTTATGATTTTGTTTACTTTCAATTTTCTAATATTTTCCCTGTAGGTCTCGCCTCTCTTTTTGATTGGGAGATTCAGGTGAGTGGAAGTTTTGACATGAAACTGTGACCACATTCTTCTCAGTTCTTAGATCAGTGTTTGATAAATATTGCTATCAATCAATATCTTTGGTTTGTACATTCTAAGCCAATAAACTAATTCATAATAATATTTTTAACCCAGATTATCTGAGTACCCACCGATAAATATTCAGATTTAGTTTTCATTACAGATGAGTGAATTAAAAAAAGGTACCAAATATAAAATTAACTCACACTAACACAACCATAAACATACATGAGTACGTCTACAGATGTATGTATCCTCCTATCTATCTATTTGACTTATTTTTGAACCTAGCAATGATGAGATACTAACCACGTATGCTAGTGTGTCCAAAAAGACTACACGACTGACAAAAACCACAGCTCTGCACACACACACACACACACACACACACACACACATACACAGGCATTAATACAATCCAATTGGGGAGACAATTTTTAAAAAAGGGATGAATCACTATTAAAATAGCAACACAAATTCCAATGAACATAAGCATATTTGGTATAACAAAATATACATACTAAATACTAATGCTTTCTAGAACACCTTTTAAAACAATGCTATATTGCAGCTTTAACTATGGATCTGCTCCTTTAAAATAGTAGTGACGATACTCAAGGTATCATTAAGGAGCAACGTGAGAGAACCAGGAATGTTTCCTGTTGCAGGAACTGTCTCTGGCTATTGAGGCTGCAAAAAGGACAGGGGCCTGAGCAACACCTCAAAACAGATCTGTCATTCCTTCTTTCTGCCACACACCTCTTGGAGAGACAATTCATCTTTATGTATCTATATACTATCGATATATAGTATAAAAATGCATAGTAAAAAGCCTGCTTCTTCATAATGAACATCATCCTCTGAAAAAAAAAATAGCTTCCATCTCATGAGAACTCTCAGACATTCAGATAAACTTTCCATTGTCAACGGCAGGATCTCCTAGGACAGAAAATACTAATAATAGTAATTATAATACTTGTTAAGCACTTACACTGTTTTAAGCACTGCGATAGATACATTGGTGCAGAAGTATCATCATCATCATCAATCATATTTATTGAACGCTTACTGTGCACAGAGCACTGTACTAAGCGCTTGGGAAGTACAAGTTGGCAACATATAGAGACAGTCCCCACCCAACAGTGGGCTCACAGTCTAAAAGACATGGAAAATCCACACACCCCCACCCCCGAACCCTTATGTCTTTGTAAGTAGCATGGCTTAGTGGATAGAGCATGGACTTGGGAGACAGAGGGTCATGGGTTCTAATCCCAGCTCCACCACTTTTCTGCTGTGTGACGATGAGCAAGTGCTTCAGTTCCCTCATCTGTAAAATGGGGATTAAGACTGTGAGCTCTATGTGGGACAGGAACTGTGTCTAACCTGATTATCTTATCTACCCTAGTGCTTAGAACAGTGCCTGGCACACAGTACATGCTTTACAAATACCAGAATTGTTACTATTATTATTATTATACAAGTTGATGAGGTTGGACACAGTCCCTGTCCTACATGAGGCTGATGTTCTTAACCCCATTTTACAGATAAGGTAGCTAAGGCACAGGGAACATAAGTGACTAGCCCAAGGTCACACAGCAAACACATGGTGCAGTGGGATTAGAACACAGGTCCTTCTGACTCCCAGCTCCATGATCTACCCACTAAGCCACTCTGTATATATCACAATATATCAGCTGTAAATACCTGCCAGCTCTAGTGGATTTGGATGACTATTTAGATAAGCAGTCCGTAATGGACTACTAGAGGGAACGACAATGATATTATATGGCACATCTCTAAAATTTAGATAGGAAGCTGTGGAATCCAATCAAGCATGGTTCTTCTAGACATCCTGTTGCCTCTGGGCTGGGTGGACCATTAATAATCTGATCCAGTAATGATATTGCTCAAGTTCTTACCTTTCTAGAAGAGTCTTTGCATTTTTTGCACATTCTGTGCTTTTTCTGGTCTTATATACTGTGTGATCAACTCTTGAAATTCTTCATTGCTTAGTTCCTTTCCATACATACTCCATTAAGATCAACCTTTTCAAAGTCTATTATTCCTGCCATTTGTGGAATAGTAATTATAATGAGCGAGTCAGGAATTAACCCGTTGAGGTGGCCATTACTTTGGGTTTCACTTTCAAAGCACTTTGACAATATTTAGCATTCAGTAACAATGTATACTCTGCTACTAATACCTTATCTCCTTTCTGCATATTTTCACATCAAGCACCATTGATCTCAATAATATGGACAAATGTTTGGCTGACATAAAAGGCACCAAGGGTTGCAATGACACTTTGACACAGAAGCTAAATTTAGTTTGGCAGAAAGAAAGAAACCCTTACTTGAAGGGGGCTTTGGTTTTCAGGGTGAACAGGAAAGCCCTTTAAGTTAAGATCAAAACCATCCTCTAAGGAAAATGGCAGCATAATGGGACAAACATGAATCGCAAACCATATGGTAAATATACTATTTAATGGTATTTGTCAAGTGTCTATATGTTCTAAGCTTGGCAGGAGGGAGGCACACATGCTGGGGTGTAGCGGGAAAGGAAGGTGCGTAAGAAGAAAGGAAATAGCTGATTAAAGCCAATGGTCAGGAACTGATGCCTGATGTGAAAATATGAAGAAAGGAGATAAAGTATTAGTAGCAGAGTATACATTGTTACTGAATGCTAAATATTGTATGGGTCAGTAGTCTATCTAGCCTTCTGTTTCCACTATATGCTATAGTATCCCGTTAAATACCATATCTATTTTATCCACCATCTTAAAATCAGTTTTTAACTAGAGATGTAATAACTGATCATGTGGCTGTCCCAGAACAGATACTGGAATTTTTACTGTGCAGTGGAAATAGTACTGTGGTTCTTTTATGTGGTCATTCATTTATGTTTCATAATGTTCTGTTTTCCATTCACAGAATGAAATCCACATTTGGAGAACCATTCGTTCATTCATTCATTCAATCATATTTATTGAGCGCTTACTGTGTGCAGAGCACTGTACTAAGCACTTGGGAAGTACAAGTCATATCTAAACAGACAAGTCTTTACTCAAAAGGACCAAAGACAACTTTCATGTAAGATACTTAATTGAATTTTTTTGAATAATGACATTTACAAACCAAATATTTTCTTGAGGGACTTACAAATTAAATGTTTCTCCCTCTGTGTTGTTTTCACAAGAAGAGTTTCTTTCCTCTATTAAAACTTCTGTTCATAATAGTTCTTAGTCTGAACAATTCATAAATCTGTTCACATTTCTACTGCTCCATGTCATTTTGTTTTAGAGGATATCCAATATCATATCCTAATTTGGAATGAGCAATTAGAAAGTGAATTCTACAAGTGAGAATTCAAGATTGTATCAAATGTCATTAGAAAATTCTCAAATCTCCTTTTGATGATAAAATGATATAGAGAGTCTCAGTGTACTCTTTGAATGGATACTTCCAAGATTTCAATTTAATAAAGTAGTCAGTCTTTCTTCTTAACTTGCCTTGTAATGTAATAACAGAAATACTCAGCAAAATTAAAGGTCAAGAAATATAAACCAATAAAGGAAAACATACATAATTCATTATACCAAGCATAATCCATCTATCAAATTGCTTAATGCAGGAAGTTGTCAAGACAAACTGTGACTTGATTCTTTAAAGTGCCTGATAGTTTTAAGACTAAATCATTGTTCTCAGAATCAATTGTGCTCTAGGAATAATCACATCCAGTTGTTGAAGTGAACTATTAGGATTCCACCAAAAGTCAATCTTATTTTAATCAGTTGTGTTTACTGAGTTCTTATTGGGTGTAGAACACTGTACTAAGTGCTTGAGAGAGTACAATAAAACAATATAACATACAGGTTTCCTGACCACAATGGGCAAATTATAAAAAAATAAAGTGACCAAAAAAAATTCTCAAAACTCATTTCATCTAACCATCCCAGGCATATTACCCAAATACCTACAAAAGCATAAAATAAGACTTTCTACCTTGTCCTCAGTAACTTTCCAATGACTGATATTTTAGTCTGCTGTTTTGGGTGATACAGTTTCATTTGTTTTAATTTAGAAGAGAGAGGTAAATAGCAGAGATAATGTTTGATTTGCTTATTTTATTTATCCCATCTCGTGTGCACACAGCGTGACTCCTGAATGGATTTCTCATATGTGTATCTGAAGGTGAATTTCAACATCAAGAATATGTTTTTTCATGGCTGGAGGGTAAGCATGTACATTTGGCTTCAGATATTTTTGTTTTGTTTTGTTTTGTTTATGGAGCAATTATCTAGTCACCTTCTACAATTTCTACATATCCCTCCTTAATTGTAGGGTCATTAACATATGGTAAGTGTTTGGACTCCTCTAAGGAGGAATTGGTCTACTAAATCTATTCTACCCATATATGAGGATAGAATAAGTTTCTTGGAGATGACCTTAAGAAGTTATGTGATCTAGTCCATTGTTCCACAGAGATTTCGGTTTCCAAATTTATCAAAATTATAATTTTCCAAATTTGTAAGCCACGATATAAAGTATTTCCATTTCTTTCTTTCTGCAGGAATTGTTTACACTGAATCCGAAGTCATATGATAATTATTATGATTATGGTAATATTTGAGTTTGAATAGGGCTTTACATATTTCCAAAGGATTTTCATGTCAATTATCTCACTCCTATACAAATAACACACAACAGTGAACTCATTTAGGCAAATACTTGATTTTTTTTATTTTTGTTTTTTATTAAGAGCTGCTTTAATCTGATTTTAGTTTTCCTTCCCAGTTGCTTAGAATCCTAAAGCAGAGACACATTATGGGGTTCATATTTTCTCCTAACTTCTAGGGATTTCCAATGTGCATTTTTATAAATAAATTATCCAGTTTAAAGTGATGGCACTGTTTAAGGTGGCACAGTTATATTTACACTAAAGTCATCATTATTATTAATATTCATTATGAATAATGCTATTCATAATATTAATAAGTATTTGTAGTAGTTATTGCATTTGTTAAGCACTTATTAGTATAAGCACATATAGTACAAGCCCTGAATCTCATGTGAGACAGAAACTGCATCCAACCACATTATCTAGTATCTATCCCAGTGCTTAGAACAGTTCTCTAAGTCCTCTTATCTCTCAGGCCATTCATTCTCAGTCTCCTTTGCAGCTCCTCCTCCCCCTCCCATCCCCTTACTGTAGGGGTTCCTCAAGGGTCAGTTCTTGGTCCCCTTCTGTTCTCTATCTACACTCACTCCCTTGAAATATAGTAAATACTTAATAAACACCATTATTATTGCCATTAGTTCTCCATTATCATTTTCCAAAGGCCTGCTCATTACTGTCAAATATGACAGGCACTCTTATTTCCATAAGTATTTTAACATCAATTATAGAATTCAAATTCTACATTAACAATATCCCTGTGAGATAGGGATAGGCAACTATTATTATTCTCCTTGCACAGATGAGGAAACTTGAGACATGTAGAACTTAAATGATTTGTCCTCGGTCCCTCATCAGGTCAATCAACCAATCAAATTTATTGAACACTTACTGTGTGCAGACCACTAAATTAAGCACTTGGGAGAATACAATATAACGTAGTTGGTAGGCAGTTCTTGCCCACAGGAAGACCAGTGGCAGAGGCAGAACTACAACCCAGATTATTATTCTAATATTTGTCAAGTGCTTACTCTGCATCAAGTATATTCACTCATTCAATCATATTTATTAAAAACTTACTGTGTGCAGAGCACTGTACCAAGCGCTTGGGAAGTACAAGTTGGCAACATATAGAGACGGTCCCTGCCCAACAATGGGCTCACAGTCTAGAAGGGGGAGACAGACAATAAAACAAAACATGTGGACAGGTGTCAAGTCATCAGAATAAATAGAATTAAAGCTAAATGCACATCATTAACAAAATAAATAGAATAGTAAATATGTACAAGTAAAATAAATAGAGTAATAAATCTGTACATACATGTATACAGGTGTTTTGGGGAGGGGAAGGAGGTAGGGCAGGGGGAATGGGGAGGAGGAGAGGAAAAAGGGGGCTCAGTCTGGGAAGGCCTCTTGGAGGAGGTGAGCTCTCAGTAGGGCTTTGAAGGAGAGAGCTAGCTTGGCAATGTGTGGAGGGAGGGCATTCCAGGCCAGGGGGAGGACATGGGCCGGGGGTCGATGGGGGGACAGGTGAGAACGAGGTACAGTGAGGAGGCTAGTGGCAGAGGAGCGGAGGGTGCAGGGTGGGCTGTAGAAGGAGAGAAGGGAGGTGAGGTAGGAGGGAGGGGGCAAGGTGATGGACAGCCTTGAAGCCAAGAGTGAGGAGTTTTTGCCTGATGCATAGGTTGACAAGCAGCCACTGGAGAATTTTTAGGAGGGGAGTAACATGCCCAGAGCGTTTCTGCACAAAGATGATCTGGGCAGCAGTGTGAAGAATAGACTGAAGTGGGGAGAGACAGGAGGATGGGAGATCAGAGAGGAGGCTGATGCAGTAATCCAGTCGGGATAAAATGAGAGATTGAACCAGCAAGGTAGTGGTTTGGATGGAGAGGAAAGGGGGATCTTGGCGATGTTGCAGAGGTGAGACCGGCTGGTTTTGGTGATGGATTGGATGTGAGGGGTGAACGAGAGAGCAGAGTTGAGGATGACACCAAGGTTGCGGGCTTGTGAGATGGGAAGGATGGCAGTGCCATCTACAGTGATGAGAAACTCAGGGACAGGGCAGGGTTTGGGAGGGAAGATAAGGAGTTCAGTCTTGGACATATTGAGTTTTAGATTGTGGGCAGACATCCAGATGGAGATGTTCTGAAGGCAGGAGGAGACCCGAGCCTGAAGGGAGGGAGAGAGAGCAGGGGCAGAAATATAGATTTGGGTGTTATCCAGGTAGAGATGATAGTTGAAGCCGTGGGAGCAAATGAGTTCACCAAGGGAGTGAGTGGAGATAGAGAACAGTAGGGGACCAAGAACTGACCCTTGAGGAACCCCTACAGTAAGGGGATGGGAGGGGGAGGAGGAGCCTGTGAAGGAGCCTGAGAATGAATGGCCGGAGAGATAAGAGGATTTAGAGCACTGTTCAAAGCAGTGGGATAGATACCAGTTAATCTGGTTGGATGCAGTTTCTGTCTCACATGAGAGTCACATTTCAAGTCTAGTCTCAGTCCAGATCTCTTGCCTCGCAGACCTATGCTGTTTTCACAAGAACCATTCCACACTATGTGTATATATATATATTTATGTGTATAAATATATAAAATAAATTTTAACAAATTTCTTTCATAAGTGGACAGGCAAGAACAAAGGCTAATAGGCAAGGGAAAAGGAAGCACAGAGAGGAAAATATCAAAAATGCAGCTAATTGATTTTGCCTGTTTTCTCACTTTCCTTTTCATTCTGTTTTCTAACACTGATTTCCAATCAGTGTGATAATCCAATTATACAACACTTCCAAATTTTAAAAAGTCAATCTTACCAGCCCTCAAGATTTTCAAGGCCCTTAATATTAACATCAATGGGATGTTCTGTTCTTAGCTATTATATATCCTGTCTTTCTCTCTGATAAAAAATAAAGGTTTTCTCTTAAAGAACTCTCCTTATGATATGGTGATGCCAAAAGCATGAAGACCTTAATCAATGGTTGCATAACATTTTGCAGAAAATTAAACAGTGAGAAGCAGGTTCATTTGACTAATACAGAAGAGCCCTTATGGTTTGTGGTAAATGGGACACAGACTACTGAAGTTACTAAAAGCTTTCTTAATAAAAAATAACTAGTGCTTTCAGATTTTAGAGAACTTAAGGTGCCTACTGAAAACTGATATGAGAACACTTGTAAAACTTCAGAGTGGTAAGATGTCATTAACATAATACCAGATCTGACGGAATAGCTTTTGTTAGAAAGTGTATCAAGTGCAACCTTTCTCTTTATACTTGTGACTCTTTAAACACTAGAAACTTGATTTTGCCCGTATTTCTGTATAATATTGAAGGCATATCTCCTCCCAGAGGACTTCCCTAAGCCCTCATTTTCTCTTCTCCTACTCTCTACTGATCCCTTTAATCATCTCTCCTTCTGGCCCCACAACACTTATGTACCTATCTCTAATTTATTAATTTATGTTACCATCTGTCTCTCCCTCTAGACTGTAAGATCACTGTGGGCAAGGGATGTGTCTGTTCATTGTAATATTGTACTCTCCCAAGTGCTTAGTACAGTGCTCTGCACACATTAAGTGCTCAATAAATAAGACTGAATGACTGACTGAATAATAATCATAATATGATAATAATAATGATAAATCAGGATTATTTATCTCCTCCCTTCTTCCAAATAAGTCAAACCACTTCCACTTGTAAACTACATTATTCATTACAAATCTGAGGTAAGAACAAGTATTACCATCTCCTGAGGCATACAGAGAAATGGAGAGCTACAGCAGTTAAGTCCTGAGATCACACCAAGCTAGAACTATAGGAATGCACTAATTGCTCAACTATGTTGTACCTGACAACAATATCAATCATTCATTCATTCATTCATTCAATCATTCGTATTTATTGAGCACTTATTGTGTGCAGAACAATGTACTAAGCACTTGAAAAGAACAATTCAGCAACAGATAGAGGCAATCCCTACCCAACAACGGGCCCAGTCCTTGCTGAACTGTGAATTTTTCCTCTCAAAAGCATCACCCATTAGCCACTTATCTATCCTTGAAGATCTTAATTATTTTTACTTATGTAAAAGAGCCAACAAGAACACATACACCCAAATGAGAAAAGCTAAAATAATCAAGGTTCAGAGCAGATTGTAGAGCAGTTTCCATCCCTAGAGAAGACACACTGGAAACATTAGAGTTCCCTAGTCTGGAAAGACCATGGTTGAGATAGTAGTTACATAACTGGAATTTACAAATATCAGAAAGAACGGGGTTAAGACAAATAGCAAATTTCATCACCCACTGAAACTCGAAGGTGATCAGTTAGAATCAAATAAACAATGACTGGGTAAATATATGGAATTTGTTAGTTAAAGGAACAGCAGGCAGAAACTATCAATAAATTTAAGAAGGTTCATGGATAAGAAGTACAGGTTTCTGAAGGAAAAATTATAAGGAATATTTCAGAATTATAGAAAGGTCAAAAATATCAGTAATAGTATTCATTAAGTACCCTCTGGGTGAATTGCATTGTGCCAAGTGCTAGGGGAAGTATAACAGAAGCATACGTGATGTTTCCTGCCCATGAGGAGATTTCATTCTAATGGAGGAGTGAGAAGGATTTCAACTCATGCACTATAGGATTTTAGATGATAGGCTCCTCGTGAGCAGAGGGTGCAACTACCAACTCTGTTGTATTGTACTTGCCCCAGGTGCTTAGTACAATGCTTAGAACACAGTAAGTGTGCAATATCAAGAAATCAAGAAATCAATGGTATATATTGAGTGCTTACTGTGTGCTGAGAACTATACTAAGCACTGGGGAGATTACAGCTGGTATTTCCTTTTCTGCCCACAAGGACCTTTCACTTTAGAGGAGAAGACAGTCATGAATATAAATAAATAGCAGATATAATAACTGTGGAATTTCTTAGTGCTTACTATGTGCCGAGCAATGTTCTAAGCACTGGGATAGGTACAAGATCGGGTCTCACATAGACTCACAGTCTAAGTAGGAGGGAGAACAGGTATCAGATTCCCATTTTGCAGATGAGGGAACTGAGGCACGGAAAAGCCCAAGATCACATAGCAGACAAGAGGCAGAACTAGGATTAGAACCCACATTCTCTGAATCCCAGGTCCAGGCCCTTTCAACTAGGTCATGCCGTGCTGTGGGAATGAGGGTGGGACAAATATCAAGTGCTTAAAATCTGACTGCATTGGTTGATTGATTACTACACAAGAAGCAGCATGGCCTAGTGGAAAGAGCGCAGGTCTGGGATTCAGAGGACCTGGGTTCTAATCCCAGTTCTGTCACTTATCTGTGTAACCTTGAACAAATCACAACTTCACTATGCCTCAGTTCCCTCATCTGCAAAATATATATTAAATACTTGTTTTACCTCCTACTAAGATTATGAGCCCCATGTAAGACCTGACTATTTTTTATCTACAGTGCTTTATACATAGTAAGGATTTAAATATCTATCTATCTATATATTATTATTATTATCATTATTATTATTATTATTATTATTATTATTACTATCATCATTCATCCCTAACCTCGAGGATGGAAAACATGGAGACAGCCATCACCTGTTGTCACTGACACAGACAGAACACTGGACTGGAGGGATGGTCATTGGTTTGTCACAGTAATAGTGTGGCTCAGTGGAAAGAGCACGGGCTTTGGTGTCAGAGGTCATGGGTTCAAATCCCTGCTCTGCCAATGGTCAGCTGTATGACTTTGGGCAAGTCACTTAACTTCTCTGGGCCTCAGTTCCCTCATCTGGAAAATGGGGATTGAGACTGTGCGCCCTCCTTGGGACAACCTGATCACTTTGTAACCTCCCCAGCGCTTAGAACAGTGCTTTGCACATAGTAAGCACTTAATAAATGCCATTATTATTATTATTATTATTATTCTGTTCTTCGAAATCACTGATTTTTTTGTGTTATGTGAATGTTTCACCAGTTTGCCTGTACTTCAGTCTGGATGGGAAGGGATAAATGGAAGGTTACTTAAAAAATATTAACAGTATTAATAGTACTATTAACAGTAAGGTCATTCAATCAATCAATCAATCATATTTATTGAGCGCTTACTATGTGCAGAGCACTGTACTAAGTGCTTGGGAAGTTCAAGTTGGCAACATATAGAGACAGTCCCTACCCAACAGTGGGCTCACAGTCTAGAAGGTTTGTTCTCCTTGTATGAGAGTGTGTAGCTGATCTATCCATGGTATTTATTGAGTGTGACTGTTTGCAGAGAATAGCACTTTGCCTATGAGAAAGTACAATGCAATAGAGTTAATATATGTGATCTCTGAGCTCAAGGAATTTACAGTGTAGAGGGGGAGAAAAACATGAAAATAGATTACAGATATGGAAAGTGGCAGAGTGTAAGTGCTGTGAAGCTGAAGTGGGGTTAGAATCAGGTGCTTATAAGGCCTACACAGCCAAGTGCATAGGTGACACACTTCACACTTCTCCAACTAGTGTAAACATTTTCAAGTAGTTATTTATTCACCTTTTCTTTCCTTTTCCTATTGATTCTTAGAATTTTAGCCACTAATGGTTTCAAGATACAAAGTGATCTAGTGCAAAACAGACCAGCCTAGAAATTTTAGGAGATCTGGGATTATTCTATTACTTTGGTTCAGTCCTCTTACCTCTTTGTACCTCAGTTTCTTCCTCTATGAAAATGGATATAATAATTCCTGCCTTTCCCTATTTCACAGGCACATTGTGAGGATACCTGTCTACATGTTTTGTTTTGTTGTCTGTCTTCCCCTCCTAGACTGTGAGCCCACTGGTGGGTAGGGACCGTCTCTCTATGTGCCAACTTGTACTTCCCAAGTGCTTAGTACATTCTCTGCACACAGTAAGCGCTCAGTAAATGTGATTGAATGAATGGATGAATGAATGATCCAGTAAGATGATTCAAGCAAAAGTACTGTGGAAAAGTTTTTTTTTTTTTTTTTTTACAAAGTAAATATATTTTAGCGATCAGTATTTTTAGAATTCATATTGTTTCCTTTCTCCACTTCACTCACTAACATCCCTCACAACTTTCCAATTCATTTCACTTTTCTTTAATGGTTAGCTTGATTATTTCGCTTTCCAAGTAGCGAGTGACAGCACATTGTTTTTGCCTTTGTTCTCGTTTAACTGAAATGATTGCAAGCTTTATTGTTCTCTACCTCAGGGATTATCTTCCTTTCTGGATTTCACTGCTTATTCTTCCTTTTCATTTATTCAATCATATTTATTGAGCGCTTACGGTGTGCAGAGCACTGTACTAAGCACTTGGGAAGTACAAGTCAGCAACATAGAGTGACAGTTCCTTCCCAATAACGGGCTCACAGTCTAGAAAGGGGAGATGGATGATAAAACAAAACATGTGGACAGGTGTCAAGTCACCAGAGTAAATAAAAATAAAGCTAGGTGCATATCATTAGCAACATTCATTCATTCATTCAATCGTATTTATTGAGCACTTATGGTGTGCAGAGCACTGTACTAAGCGCTTGGGAAGTACAAGTCGGCAACATATAGAGACGGTTCCTACCCAATAACGGGCTCACAGTCTAGAAGGGGGAGATGGATGACAAAACAAAACTTGTGGACAGGTTACAAGTCACCAGAGTAAATGAAAATAAAGCTAGGTGCACATCATTAGCAAAATAAATACAATAGTAAATATGTACAAGTAAAATAAATAGAGTAGAGAAGCAGCATGGTTCAAGAGAAAGAGTACAGGCTTTGGAGTCAGAGGTCATGGGTTCAAATTCCGGCTCCGCCAATTTTCAGCTGGGTGACTTTGGGCAAGTCACTCAACTTCTCTGTGCCTCAGTTGCCTCCTCTGTAAAATGGGGATTAAGACTGTGAGCCCCGCATGGGACAACCTGATCACCTTGTATCCCCCAGCGCTTAGAACAGTGCTTTGCACATAGTAAGCGCTTAATAAATGCCATTATTATTATTATTATTATTATGACTTCTAAATCATCACTATAAATACTAATCATGATGTCTCAGGAGATCAGATATTCTCGTGGTAAGTGTGCTGCCATCCCCAGTGAATTACTCTGTATTTAGTCTCCGTTTAAAAATACTGTTCATGGTTTTGAGGGGTAATGGTAATAGGAGAGCCCATTGACCATCCAGAATGAAATGATCTACTAAGAACACTGCCATCTTGTGGTTCTTCTAAGGTAAAATTGCTTGTCTATATTGCTCTGAAAAGATCGCAAGGATGATCAACTAGGCAGTGGTTTTAAATGCCACAATCCCACTACACCAATAAAAAATTCATTGTCAGTAGCATCATCATGGAACCCGAAGGAGTTGTATATAGCATATATATATATATATACATATATATATATGTGTGTGTGTGTGTGTGTGTGTGTGTGTGTGTGTGTGTGTGTGTGCACATATGTACATATATATATATATATATATATGGTGTATACATATATATACATATACACCAATAAAAAAATTCATTGTCAGTAGCATCATCATGGAACCCGAAGGAGTTGTATATAGCATATATATATATATATATATATATATATGTGTGTGTGTGTGTGTGTGCACATATGTACATATATATATATATATATATATATATATATATATATGGTGTATACATATATATACATATACACCAATAAAAAAATTCATTGTCAGTAGCATCATCATGGAACCCGAAGGAGTTGTATATTTTATATAAATATTATATAAATATATATTTTATATAAATATATATATATGTGTGTGTGTATGTATGTATATATACATATATATGTATGTATATATATGACATATATATGCCATATGCTATATATATACTATATATATATATTCTATATATGCTATATATATATACTAGCAGCAGCGTGGTTCAGTGGAAAGAGCCTGGGCTTGGGAGTCAGAGGTCATGGGTTCGAATCCCAGCTCTGCCACAGGTCTGCTGTGTGACCTTGGGCAAGTCGCAACTTCTCTGACCCTGTTACCTCATCTGTAAAATGGGGATTAAGATTGTGAGCCCCACATGGGACAACCTGATCACCTTGTATCCACCCCGGTGCTTAGAACAGTGCTTTGTACATAGTAAGCGCTTAACAAATGCCATTATTATTCAAGCACTTAGTACAGTGCTCTGCACATAGTAAGCACTCAATAAATACAATTGATGATGATATGGCATAACCCTTGATATGCAATTATCAAAACCATCATCATCATCATCAATCATATTTATTGAGCACTTACTGTGCGCAGAGCGCTGTACTAAGCGCTTAGGAAGTACAAGTTGGCAACATATAGAGACAGTCCCTACCCAACAGTGGGCTCACAGTCTAAAAGGGGGAGACAGAGAACAAAACCAAACATACTAACAAAATAAAATAAATAGAATAGATATGTACAAGTAAAATAAATAGAGTAATAAATATGTACAAACATATATACATATATACAGGTGCTGTGGGAAAGGGAAGGAGGTAAGATGGGGGTTGGAGAGGGGGATGAGGGGGAGAGGAAGGAAGGGGATCAGTTTGGGAAGGCCTCCTGGAGGAGGTGAGCTCTCAGTAGGGCCTTGAAGGGAGGAAGAGAGCTAGCTTGGCGGATTGGCAGAGGGAGGGCATTCCAGGGCCGGGGGATGACGTGGGCCGGGGGTCGCTGCATCCCTCGAAAAGCAATAACATTTAGAGAGTAATGGATCCGGAACTCTCAGATAAGTTTGTTCTATCTCGGTTTATTATAATTGGGTAGCAACAAAAGAAAAAAAATATACCATGTCCTTTGTATGTGAGTTTTCCAAAGGAATATAGTCTTGCGATTTTTTTCCTTTATTTATAAAAGAATATCTCACCAAGGAAAAGCTAGTTTTTTCATGATGCAATTTCATTTCCCTTCAAAATGCATTTATGAGGTAAAGACCAGCTAGTAAAAACCTTACTTCCGAAAGGGAAAGAGAGGATGGAGAAAATTAGTACCTGTACTTTGCTAGCATTATCTTCAACCTCCATTATCCTCTTTCAAGTACTTGGTACAGGACCCTGGATACAGTAGGCATTCAATATATACAATTGAAAGATTGCTAGAATTTATGGTAGCTCTGCCTCCCAATTCTCATTTCACCTAATTTAGTTATTAGACCATGTTTATAGGTATTATTTAAATAATGATGATGGTTCCCTCTGGAAATAATAGATTAACCTAAAGGTTTAACATTTTTGTGCAAAGTTATCAAGACCTTTGCAAGCATCTCTGGTAAATTAGGCTCAAGAACACAATTTTAAGACGGGGTTGGCCTAGCTTTACCAATGTTCTGTGAGTTAATCTGTAAAGATTACCTTTGCAGAACTTGCAACCAACAGCCAAGTGTGAAAACTGAATGATTCATCCTTGAAGTTGGTTTAATTCTATGATTTGGCCTCTGTGCAAAGTGAAAAACACTACCAGCAGTCTCCGGAGGTCTCCTTTTCTGACAAATTCCATAGGGTTGCTGGAGTAATGCCCCCATAGTTTTTTTAACAGGACTCCAAAATGGGTACACGATTGGTATATGGCTTGGACTTACCACAATAAATGATAATTTACAGCCTACCTTTGTTGGTGGGATTCCGCCAATAAAAGCAATGTGGATCTGACACAAGTTTTGGGTGGGAGGTGGCAATGGCTACTCCCGGCTCTAAAAATTCCCATTTTAGTAATAATAATAATAACAACAATTATGGTATTTGTTAAGAGCTTACCATGTGCCTGGCACTGTACTAAGCACTGGGGTAGATACAAGATAATCGTGTTAGACCCAGACCCTGTCCCACATAGGGCTCCCAGTCTCAATCCCCATTTTACAGATGAGGTAACTGAGGAACAGAGAAGGTAAGTGATTTCCCCAAGGTCACACAGCTAACAAGTAACGGAGCTAGGATTATAACCCAGGTCCTGCTGACTTCCAAGCCTGTGCTCTATCCACTAGCCCCCTCCACACATATCTTATAATCTAGTGGGGGAGAGCAAAAACTTTCATATGACATCTTCTGAGATGTGGGATGGTGTTGTTTTCAGGGGGGTTCAGGATTCAGGAGGTGGGAGGAGAAATTCCCTCTGGTTTTAGAATGAACAGAATTTGACTCTGAACTCTCGACCACCCATCCCACCCTGGCTGTTATTGCGGCTTTTCCGCATGTTCTCCAGGAAGGTGGGAGGCCCGGGGTGGAGGTGCTGAACCTGATACCTGGAAGTTTCCCTCCAGCTTCCACTGGCAAATGGTGGGTGGTTAGGCTGCAAAAGCAGGGGGAAAAAGGTGAACCAAGAAGAAGATCCTACCCTACCTCCACCTTGCCGAAAACAAGCTTTAATTCACTTGCTGAAAGTGTAGAATCACCTAGATATGGCAGCTCAAATATGGTCAATCTTTGAGGAATTTGTCAAGTAAAGTAATTGCTGTCCATAAAGCCACATTAGCTCATGGTACCTCTAAGACCTCATCCCACATCTTTGAGAAGACCAGGTTGCTTCCAGTCAAAGATCATCATCATCAATCGTATTTATTGAGCGCTTACTGTGTGCAGAGCACCGTACTAAGCACTTGGGAAGTACAAGTTGGCATCATATAGAGACAGTCCCTACCCAGTAGTGGGCTCACAGTCTAAAAGGGGGAGACAGAGAGCAAAACCAAACATATCAAGAAAATAAAATAAATAGAATAGATATGTACAGTAAAATAAATAAATAAATAGAGAAATAAATATGTACAAACATATATACATATATACAGGTGCTGTGGGGAAGGGAAGGAGGTAAGATGGGGGGCATGGAGAGGGGGATGAAAAGAACCAAAATGGCCTGTGAAGCCTTAGAAACCAGCTTTCTCTCATTCTCAGTAAAGCCCTTGCCCATTTTGCACCGTCAAAATGAAAAATAGGTTTCTGTAGGATCCATAGCACGCTTGAATGGGGAGGACACAGAGATTGCAAGTGTGGAAATTTTGTGTCTTTGATAGCTTTGAGGCTTGTACATGTCAATAACTAAAAGAAACCAAAGAGATTACTGACACACCTGGGCTGTACACTGGTGTACTGTGTGTTGGAAGAATTGTGTTCTTCTGCAAGAAGAAACTGTAAGAAAAATGATCTGTTTAAATTAATTACAGTACCGTGCATTCCCATGATTTTTCAAAAAGTTCCCAAGCTGTGATTCTCTCCCCTCAAATAGTGCTTATTTTACCAGTTTTAAAACTGCATCTGCATTTAAATGTTAAAATAAATGCTTTGTGAATTATTTGGATTTGGAGGATTAAAACCTAGAATCAAACTATTTTGTATTTTTCAATGTGTATTCTTCTGTACCTTGCCCTTTCCTTTAGGAGATGATGAGAGCAAGGGTTAGGGAGTTAATGTGAAACTTAAACTTCCTGGCCATTCTAGGATATCTGTATAACAAATTCCAGAAAGATTTGAGACCAAACTGAGAGCCTGTTCTGGCCTAATCATACCATTCCAAGCATTCAGAGTGAGCAAGATCATCTGGCCCATTCAGGCTGTATCTCAATGTGTTACTGTTTATAACAGTAGTGTTTATTAACTACTTACATCTGCAAAGCTATGTATTAAGTGCTGGAAAACAAAACATGCTTCTTGAGGGCATGATGTCAAATATACTGTATTGTACTCTCCCAAATGTTTAGTGTGGTGCTCTGCACAACAGAAAGCACTTACTAAATACTGTCAACTGAATCAGACATGGTCCCCTGTCCATAGGAGACTCACAACTTAAAAATAAGGGAAGGAGAGGTGATGGTGGACATGTAATGGAAGGTGAAACAATAAAAAATGTAAAAAGACAAGGACAAGAATGAGTTGCATAGAAGCTGTGGAACACTAACAGGCATAATAGCCCAATCTACAAGTACTCCAATCTCAACATCCTTAGGGTTTGGGAGGTCTTTCTGCTACCTTAGCCTCAACCTGCCACAGTCGGGAGAAGAGGATGGGACTAGATGTGGAGGAGAATGGGGGACATAGTATGTCTTATAGGGCCCAGGTGTTGAGCCACTTCTTCATTCTAACTGAGCTAAAGTGGGAAGATGGCAGTCGAAGGCCAAGATGGCAGAGGGGTGATGGCTGATTACCGCGATATGCCTTGTTGGCATAGGGTCAGAACAATCATATTTAAAATACTCAACCAGTTTGCTCTCTTCTACCTTCCTTTTCTCCTCTAACATCAACCTACTTAATATTTCACCACCTTCTCACGACCTCTCTAATGCCTGAAACTCTTTTCCCCTCCATATACACGAGATCACCACTCTCCCATCCTTCAAAGCCTTATTAAGGACCTATCTTCCCCAGGTTTCCTTCCCCAACTAAATCCTCATTTTCCCTGCTCTCGTTGCTTTGTCATTTATGCACTTGAATTTATAATCTCCCCCTCTAGACTATAAACTTACTTTGGGAAGGGAATGTACCAATTTTGTTGTATTCTCCCAAGTGCTTAGTACAGTGTTATACACTTAGGAAACATCCAATAAATACCATTGATGATGATGATGATATGTACCCTTCAAGCATTTGGTATTTACCCCATGCTCATCCCCACAGCACTTATGCAAGTAACCATAATTTCTTTTAATGTCGTCTCCTCCTCTAATCTGTAAACTCCTTGTGAACAGGATATGTATCTACCAACTCCGTTGTACTGTAGAGAAGCAGCATGACAGTGGAAAGAGCACAGACTTGGGAGGCAGAAGTCATGGGTTCTAATCCTGAATCTGCTACTTGTCAACTGTGTGACTTTGGGCAAGTCACTTAACCTCTCTGTGCCTCAGTTAACTCATCTGTAAAATGGGGATTAAGACTTTGAGCCCCACGTAGGACAACCTGAATACTTTGTATTTATCCCAGTGTTTAGAACAGTGCTTGACACATATTAAGTGCTTAACAAAGCCATTATTTTGAAGCAGCTTTGCTTAGTGGAAAGGGCACAGGCTTGTGAGTCAGAGGTCGTTGGTTCCATCACTTTTCAGCTGTGTGACCTTAGGCAAATAATTTAACTTCTCTGTGCCTCAGTTACCTCATCTGTAAAATGGGGATTAATAATAATAATAATAATAACAATAATAATATAATAATAATGATAATAATAATAATAATAATAATAATAATAATGATGGCAGACTGTGAGCCCCATGTGGGACAGCCTGATTACCTTATATCTACCCCATTGCTTAGAACAGTGCTTGGCACATAGTAATTGCTTAACAAATACCATTATCATTATTATTATTACCCTCCCAAGCATGTAGTACAGTGCTCTGCATAAAGAAAGCCCTCAATAAATACCCTTGATTGATTGATTTTATATAATTTCCAAGGGACACCTACAAAAGTCCAGGCCTTAGATCTTTTGGAGCATATTGTCAGTTTAATCTGACCACATTTATGACCTTCATCTACAGGGAGCTTTGTTTTTATTAACATAACTTGATGACTGAGCTGAGCATCAAGGAAAGACACAGGATAATTTTTTTTTAAATAATATCCTGGACCACAATCTTTAAAGTGGGAGAGGGAGAGTGGGAAGAACATAATAAAGCAAAAATAACATAACTAAAGCAATAATGTGAAACAATGTTTTGCAATACAATTACGGGAACAATGTTGCAATCCTTCACCACAGTAATATGACCATCTCTAGTCCAATAGCTATCACCTTCCCGCCATCCAAAGTTTTGGATAGATTAGGGTGGCTGGTCAACTAGTTTTAAACCCTCTCATCTGGCGCCAATTTGGGGCTGGTTACTTTATGCCAACTCTAAAGTTTGGGTGCCTAGGATCACTGAATGGACTGTTGCCGACTCGTACTTCCCATGTGCTTAGTAGAGTACTCTGCACACAGTAAGCTCTCAATATGATTGAATGAATAATAGTAATAATGATGGCATTTATTAAGCACTTACTACATGCAAAGCACTGTTCTAAGTGCTGGGGAGGTTACAAGGTGATCGACTTGTCCCACAGGGCAACAGTCTTCATCCTCATTTGACAGATGAGGGAACTGAGGCCCAGATAAGTTAAGTAACTTGCCCAAAGTCACACAGCTGACAATTGGCAGAGCCTGGATTTGAACCCATGATCTCTGACTCCAAAGCCAGTGCTCTTTCCACTGACCCATGCTGTTTCTCCTGAATGAAATTCTTCCCATAAATGGCACACATAAGATCACATGTTATATTCATTCCCAGAACAATGTATATGACAGTTCATGAGATCCCCACATGACAGGGCCCATGACTAATTCCCACATTTGTATTCATTCATTCATTCAATAGTATTTATTGAGCGCTTACTGTGTGCAGAGCACTGTACTAAGTGCTTGGGAAGTACAAGTTGGCAACATATAGAGATGGTCCCTACCCAACAGCGGGCTCACATCTCTCCCAGCACTTAGTGCAGTGCTCTGCACGCCATAGCACTTTTTAAAATTGGTATTTGTGTAGCACTTACTATGTGCCAAGCACATTACTAAGAACTGTGAGCCCGTTGTCGGGTAGGGACCGTTTCTATATGTTGCCAACTTGTACTTCCCTAGCACTTAGTACAGTGCTCTGCACACAGTAAGTGCTCAATAAATATGATTGAATGAATGAACTGGGGTACTAATTGGGTTGGACCTGGTCCCTGACACACATAGGGCTCACAGTGTAAGAGGGAGGGAAAACACATATTTTATCCCCATTTTACAGATGAGGCAACTGAGTTACAGTGAAATCATGTTACTTGACCTTGGGCAAGTACAGAACCAGGAATTGAATCAAGGTCTTCTAACTCCCAGGCCAGGCCTCTTTCCACTAGATAACACAGTTTCACCTTGTCTGGTACATAAATGGGCCAACAGTAGCTACCCTAGTATAAGTACCCTAGTACAGCAGTGCACTTGTACTAGTTTTTCTCCCTTCTTTGTTGCCTATATACTTAAACCTGTATCTTTTATGCACTTCAATTTTTTATGGTACTTTTTAAGTGCTTACTATGTTTCTATATCAATCAATCATATTTATTGAGTGCTTACTGTGCGCAGAGCACTGTACTGAGCACCTGGGAAGTACAAGTTGGCAACATATAGAGACGGTCCCTAACCAACAGTGGGCTCACAGTCTAGAAGGGGGAGACAGAGAACAAAACAAAACATATTAACAAAATAAAATAAATAGAATAGATATGTACAAGTAAAATAAATAAATAGAGTAATAAATACGTACAAACATATATACATATATACAGGTGCTGTGGGTAAGGGAAGCAGGTAAGGAGGGAGGGATGGAGAGGGGGAGGAAGGGGAGACGAAGGAGGGGGCTCAGTCTGGGTCAGTTTCAATCTCAGTCAGCCTTCTATACTGGGCTCTGGGGTAGATACAAGCTAATCTTGTACAAGCTAATATTGTCCCTTGTATCCAGAGAAGCAGCGTGGCTCAGTGGAAAGAGCCCGGCCTTGGGAGTCTGATGTTGTGGGTTCTAATCCCGCCTCTGCCACGTGTCTGCTGTCTTAGCTTCTCTGAGCCTCAGTTCCCTCATCTGTAAAATGGGGATTAAGACTGTGAGCCCCCCGTGGGACAACCTGATTCATTCATTCATTCATTCAATCGTATTTATTGAGCACTTACTGTGTGCAGAGCCCTGTACTAAGCGCTTGGGAAGTACAAGTTGGCAACATATAGAGACAGTCCCTACCCAACAACGGGCTCACAGTCTAGATCACCTTGTACCCCCCCCAATGCTTAGAACAGTGCTTTGCACATAGTAAACGCTTAACAAATACCATCATTATCAATATTATTAATCAGGTTGGACACAGTGCATGTCCCATATGGGGCTCACAATCTTTATCCCCATTTTAGAGGAAGGAACTGAGGCACAGAGAAGTTAAATGACTTGCCCAGTGTCATACACCAGACAAGAAGTGGAATCAGGTTTAGAACCCAAATCCATCTGACTCCCAGGCAGATGTTCTATTCCCTAGGCCATGCTTCTTTTCACCCTACCCTGATGCCTCCAGCGCTAAGGAACATGGCCCTAATTTATTTTGATTTCTGTTTCCCTCTCTAGGCTGTGAGTTCCTTGGGAAAGGGAAAATGTCTACCTCCTTTGTGCATTATATTCTCCCAAGCGCTGATTGCAGTGCTCTGCACACAATAAGCTCTCAAATACTATTGATTGATTGCTTAGGCCCCAGGCTGGGAGCAGGCCCTTTCTCAGTGAAAACTGGCAGGAGGGGCATCAAGTCCTTCACTCAATCATATTTATTGAGCATTTACTGTGTGCAAACTGCTGTACTAAACACTTGGGAGAGTACAATATGACAATAAACAGAAGCCTTTGGTGAGATCCCAAAGAAGTTGATTAAATGAATGTTGTTCAGACAGTCTTCCACGTGCCTGTCCCATTCTACATTTTATAAAGTGATTTTTCTTTAAATAGCCATTGTCGTAGGTACTGCTTTGTAGGGCATGCTAATTTCTCTGCTGCAAATCAGGGTCTTCCTTAGGTTATCAGAGTTTAGTGCCTGAACAAGTTTTCTGGCATCTGATTTTATACTAATCTCCATGAAAGTGTAGGTTGATTAATGTGACAGAGATCACAAATATAATTGCCAAGCCTTTATCAAGAATCTACTCTGGCCATTCCGCTAGTTTTTCCAACTCCATCTACCATGTCAATGAAGGTTTCCTCATTTTTCACACTGTGTACATTTACAGGATCTCTTTTATCCAGAGAGGTAATCTTTCATTATCCTTTCTACTTGGCTTTTCTTCAGCTGGGCTACAGCATCATTAGCCGTTGAACAGCCAGAGTCTTGGCTTCCATTTCTTCCTTTGGTAAAAATACTGAAGCTATTTAGAAAAAATAAGGATTATTATCTGAAATGTCATTGTAGAAGAAGAGTCAGAGCTCATTTGAGATGCAGCGTGGCTCAGTGAAAAGAGCCCAGGTTTGGGAGTCAGAGGTCATGGGTTCTAATCCCAGCTCTACCACTTGTCAGCTGTGTGACTTTGGCCAAGTCACTTAACTTCTCTGTGCCTCAGTTACCTCATCTGTAAAATGAGGATTAAGACTGACTGTGAGCCCCATGTGGGACAACCTGATCACTTTGTATCCCCCACAGCGCTTAGAACAGTTCTTTGCAGCTAATAATAAAATACCATTATTATTTTTATTATTTAATCAGTGACTACATTTTTGAGACAATTTTTTAAAAACTGTTCCAGAGCCAAGTCATGAAAACTGAACTATTAAATGAATATTAATAAAATGCTCCAAGAGAATTACTCTTGCTGAAATATTTCCTGTTTCTTTATATTAACACCACATTTTAAGTTCAAGATGTTGAAAATTACCATGGAAACTTCCTGCTTAAGGAATTCAGAACAGTTGGAAAAATTTAATTATAAATGTGTACATATTTCTTTAGATATGTAGGGTAGGCATGCACATTATTATTGCATGAAAATATAGCATATATATTCAAAAACTTCCATGTTCCTTCACATCAAAGAGAAGCTCATTCATTCCAGAACATACTTTGAGTATATATTGGGTAAAAAACACTATATTTGGCACTGGGAATTCAATACAGAAGAAAATGAAAATGTAATCTTCTCGAGGAAAAGGGTCATGCAGGTGCTCAAAAATTGTTATTAAATATAGTTCTAGTCCACTTTTGTTGTCCCTCCTCCCATTAGTTGTAACTATTTTTATCTACCTGTCTCCTCCTTATTAGGTGGTAAACACCTTGAGGACATAGCATGGACATTTTACTTCTCTTTTAGTCCCCCAAGAATTTGGGTAGAGTTTTACCCTCAGTAGGTTCTCAAATATCAGGGACTAATTGGAGAAATTATCAAAACAAATGCTTCTTATTCTAGAGTATTCATTGATTTATTTGCATTTATTGTCATTTTTAGATTTTTTTTTTCATTTCATTAGATTCATTGAGTGACCACAGCAATGATAACAGAAGAATCGTTACAAAGGTTACGGATTATGGCAGAAGACGGGATGTTGTGGAGAAAATATATCCATAGAGTCGCTATGAATCAGTAATAACTCGACGGCACTTGATGATAATAATTTGTTAAGGGCTTACCAGGTACCAGGCATTGTACTAAGCACTGGGGTAGATGCAAGCTAATCAGGTTGGACACAGTCCATGTCCCACATCGGGCTCACAGTCTTAATCTCAATTTTACAAATGAGAGAACTGAAGCACAGAGAAGTCATGTGACTTGTTCAAGGTCACACAGCAGACAAGTGGCAGAGCTGGGATTAGAACCCATGACCTTCTGACTCCAGGCCCCTGCTGTATCCACTAGACAACGCTGCTTCTCTAAACTGTGTTTCTAAGTGGTGCTTTAATTACCAAAGCACCTTACATTAATTAGTTATTTATTCCTCGCAACACTTTGCGAAGCAAGGTTGAGGTATTATTATCCCCAATTTACAGCTGGGGACACTGGGGCATGGGACAGTTAGGTGGCTTGCCCAAGGCCACACAAGACATATAAGAAAAGTTAATCAATGGAGTCAGAAGATTCTCAGATATTCTGGTTTGGTTAAGAACAATTTTAACCACTACTTTTCATTCATTCATTCAATCGTATTTATTGAGCGCCTACTATGTGCAGAGCACTGGACTAAGCACTTGGAAAGTACAAGTTGGCAACAAATAGAGACAGTCCCTACCCAACAGCGGGCTCACAGTCTAGAAGGGGGAGACAGACAATAAAACAAAACATGTGGACAGGTGTCAGGTCATCACAATAAATAGAAATAAAGCTAGATGCACATCATTAACAAAATTAATAGAATAGTCAATATGTACAAGTAAAATAAATAGAGCAATAAATCTGTACAAACGTATATACAGGTGCTGTGGGGAGGGGAAGGAGGTAGGGCAGGGGGGATGGTGAGGAGGAGAGGAAAAAAAAATGAGTTTTTCTTTTTTAAAAAATATATCATTGTATTCATTAATTTTATGATATTTACTAAGTGCTTACTCTTTGCAGATGAGGTAACCTTGGCACAAAGTGACTTGCCCAAGATCACACATCAGACAAGTGGAAGAGCCAGAATTAGAATCCAGGTCCTTCTGACTCCCAGGTTCTATCCACTAGGCCATGTTACTTTCCTAAGAATACATATGTAAATATAAGACTAAAGGCACACTTGATATGTACTTTTAAATAAAAATCCAGACTCATTATCCCTCCAAAACACCTGGCTTAATTGAAATTTTCAATGACTCAGCCTTGTGTGAAACTCAAGCCTCTCAAGTGGCTGTGACATTATCAGGATTTTCAGCCTAACACCTCTGCAGGGTGTGAGTCATTATATGAGGCATCCAACATGGAATGTGAAACGTAAAGTGTGGAAAACTGTGGTC
The DNA here is from genome assembly GCF_015852505.1 of Tachyglossus aculeatus. Classification (NCBI taxonomy): domain Eukaryota; kingdom Metazoa; phylum Chordata; class Mammalia; order Monotremata; family Tachyglossidae; genus Tachyglossus; species Tachyglossus aculeatus. Next base: position 71,417,405 of record NC_052069.1, on the reverse strand, counting down.
ACCGAATAGTCCCATTTTAAGATAAGGAAAAAAACATCCCCAGGGCATGCAGAAAATGCCTAAATAATAACCATATTAAAGGTCTGATTAGACTCTTGAGTTATTTGGCTTCTTTCCTCCCTTTTTAATTTTGCTGTTATAATATTTCAAGAGAATTTTATGATTGTATCGGGCAATAATTTTACCACCCTTAAATCTGAATGACATTGTAAATTGAAATTAAACTTTGCAACACCTTTCCATTGTTGGTATATGCTGGGTTATGCTATATAAATGAGGCTGTAAGTGACAGGATAGTTGAGATCATAAACAAAAAACAAATAATAAATTACGGTATTTGTTAAGTGCTTACTCTGTGTCAAGTACTGTACTAAGTGCCGAGGTGGATACACATAAATCAGGGTGGACCCACTCACTGTCCCGCGTGGGGCCTCAGTATTAATCCCAATTTTACAGATGAGGTAACGAGTCACAGAGAAGCGAAGTGATTTACCCAAGGCCACACAGCAGACAAGTGACAGAGCTGGGATTAGAACCCACGATCTTCTGACTCCCAAGCTGTGCTCTATCCATTCACACCACGCTGCTTCCCTAACAAAGATGAGAGACGGTGAAGCATCATGGCTTAGTGGAAAGAACGTGGGCCTTGGTGTCAAAGGACCTGAGTTCTAATACTGACTGTGCCACTTGCCACACAGCATGTGTGACCTTGGACAAGTCACTTAACCTATCAGTTTTCTCATATGCATAAGGGGGATCCAATACCTGTTATTCCTTTCCATGTGGGACAGAGACTGTGACTAGCCTCCCCTCCCCATCGCCCTGACTCGCTTCCTTTGCTCTACCCTTCCTCCCCATCCTATAGCACTTGTGTATATATGTACATATTTATAATTCTATTTATTTATTATTGATGCTATTGATGCCTGTTTACTTGTTTTGATGTCTGTCTCCCCCCCATCTAGACTGTGAGCCTTGGTGGGCAGGGATTGTCTCTCTGTTAGCTGAATTGTACTTTCCTAGGGTTTAGTATTCATTCATTCATTCATTCAATCATATTCATTGAGCACTTACTGTGTGCAGAGCACTGTACTAAGCGCTTGGGAAGTACAAGTTGGCAACATATAGAAAAGGTCCCTGCCAAACAACGGGCTCACAGTCTAGAAGGGGGAGACAGACAACGAAACAAAACATATAGACAGGTGTCAAATCGTCAGAACAGATAAAGCTAGATGCACATCATTAACAAAATAAATAGAATAGTAAATATGTACAAGTAAAATAGAGTCATAAATCTGTACAAACATATATACTTGCTGTGGGGAGGGGAAGGAGGTAGGGCGGGGGAATGGAGAGGAGGAGAGGAAAAAGGGGGCTCAGTCTGGGAAGGCCTTCTGGAGGAGGTGAGCTCTCAGTAGGGCTTTGAAGGGAGGAAGAGAGCTAGCTTGGTGGATGTGTGGAGGGAGGGCATTCCAGGCCAGGGGGAGGATGTGGGCTGGGGGTCGATGGGGGGACAGGCGAGAACGAGGTACAGTGAGGAGATTAGCAGCAGAGGAGCAGAGGATGCGGGGTGGGCTGTAGAAGGAAAGAAGGGAGATGAGGTAGGAGGGGGTGAGGTGATGGACAGCCTTGAAGCCGAGGGTGAGGAGTTTTTGCCTGATGCGTAGGTTGATTGGTAGCCACAAGAGATTTTTGTGGAGGGGTGTAACATGCCCAGAGCGTTTCTGCACAAAGATGATCCAGGCAGCAGCTTGAAGTATAGACTGAAGTGGGGAGAGACAGGTTCAGTGCTGTACACATATAAGTGTTCAATTAATACGATTGAATGAATGAATAACCTGGTTATCTTTCACTTAACATGTCTTCCAACTCTGTTGTGCTCTCCCAAGCACTTAGTACAGTGCTCTGCATACAGTAAGTGCTCAATAAATTCCACTGATTAATTGATCTACCCTAGAGTGTTTGGCACATAGTAAGCACTTAAGGAATACCATGAAAAAAGCCCCCAAAACAAAGCTAGTGTAAGATCTCAAAATCAAATTAGGAGACATGACTCCTTTCCATCCTCCAGACATCAGTGACTCCCATTAAATTTACAGGGACTCCTTGTTTAGCAGCATTCTTAAATTTTCTTGAAAAGAAAGTGACACCCAAAGGAGTGTTAAACTGAGTATCGTGCCCCACAGGAGGTTATAAAATAAAATGCATTATTGTGCTCCCAAAATTCAGAAAAGAGCCAATATTTTTAAAACCAGGAATTAAAAGAAGAAAGTTATGATTAAATAACAATGCAAAAATGTACCGGTAACTAAAAATTATGATTAAGATGTTAATGGGCATATGTGATAATATTTACTTTTCAAAGGATTATTGTTTACAGCGTACTCATCCAAAAGGCAGTCTGTTAGATCTATCATTATCTAACAGAGCACCAACAACTATTGACAAGTTTTTGTTTTTTCCCTCTTACTAGTCAATCAATTTACTTCAAAGGTTGAGGAGGGAGGGAAAGGAAACAGAGTTAAAGGAAGAATGCATTTGAGCCATTGTAAACTTTGTACATGCTGTGAAACTGGAACATAAAATTGAATTGAGACCATTGCAAGAAATTCAGTACTGCAATTGAAAAGGGGCATAAAATGAATAGCTTTATAGCAAGGGAATCCCCATTCCTAAATATTCTTTCACCTCATTTTTACAACCATGATTTCTCTCCAACTTCGTCATTCATTTAGGAAACCCTCTATTTATCAGTTCTTCAAATTCTCCTTCTTTCAGCATCCAAGCAGCATCTCCTTCTAGACTGCTACCCTGTTGGGTAGGGACTGTCTCTATATGTTGCCGACTTATACTTCCCAAGCGCTTAGTACAGTGCTCTGCACACAGTAAGCACTCAATAAATATGGTTGAATGAATGAATGAATCTCAAATTCACTTTCCTCCATGAAGCCTTTTCTTTCTAGTTGGAAGAGATTTTTTCCCAAAATGGTATCCTATGTAATCATGAACCACTCTTACTCCCTATCAAATGTGTTTAGCTTTGTTCCTTTTTTGTTTAAAACAATGTTCCTAAGATTTCTAACTGTGGACAAGAACTCCATCTACAAATTATTTCATTCATTCATTCATTCAATCGTACTTCTAGACTGTGAGCCCACTGTTGGGTAGGGACCGTGTCTATATGTTGCCAACTTGTACTTCCCAAGTGCTTAGTACAGTGCTCTGCACACAGTAGCGCTCAATAAATACGATTGATTGATTGATTGATTGAGTGCTTACTATGTGCAGAGCACTGTACTAAGCGCTTGAGCACTGTTCTAAGCACTTGAGCACTGTACTAAGCGCTTGAGCACTAAGATTGATGTTGATGGGTCTTCCAAGGAAACCATACAAAATTTAAGTTCATTTCCTTTTGTTCTAAATTAGAAAATGTGAAGAAAAATATTTTAAAACATCCCAAGAGGAATATGAACAAAAAAAAAGTTAGAAGATTGAAAAAATTTCTAAAACAGGCAAGCAAGCTGTGTCCTCCTCTCTTGCTGTGAGCATTCCTAGGCTGACAAAGAATAAAGTGAAGCACAAATCTCACACACACAAAAAAAACCACTTTTGCTTCTATTATGCAGATATTTCAGGCTAGATGAAATAAGCCATTTGGAAACCTGGTCCAAAATGTTCAATAAAACAAAGTCCCTCATTACACATAGGCTGCATGCTAGGAAATATTTTGTCCTACGAATCTATTTGTTAAGATGTCGAGTTGGTATTGTGTCAAGGAAGACTTCAGAGTTTCTAGGTCTGAACACAATTATTGTTTATTGAAGCCACATCGCCATGCACAAGCAGCGGGACAAGCTGCTGCCACCAACAGACTCACCGATTAGTTCAGTCAATCCTCTTTTTATGCTCTTCTTCCGCCCGGATGATGCAGCATCCGTGGCACTTCCCCCATCCCACACCAAGGTTGACCCTACTTCTGCCTCTGGCACACCACTTCTACTCTCTCTTTTATTCATTAGGTGATTATAGGGACCATAAAGGGACTATATATGCACACATGTAGAAGTTCCCACTAACTTGACTTGTTTTTGGATGATTTTTCATTGCCCTGGAAACCCAGACTCAGAACTTGTTAATGGACAGGAAGGCCTGAGTATAGTATATGCCATGCCCTGGCATATTCTCCTCCTCCTCCCCAACCCCTCCTCTGCCCTACCTCCTTCCTCTACCCAAAGCACTTGTATATATTTGTACAGATTTATTACTCTATTTATTTGACTTGTGCATATTTACTATTCTATTTATTTTATTAATGATATGCATATAGCTGTAATTCTATTTGTTCTGACGATTTTGACACCTGTCTACACGTTTTGTTTTGTTGTCTGTCTCCCTCTTCTAGACTATGAGCCCATTGTTGGGTAGGGACCGTCTTGTTGGGTAGGGACCGTCTTGTTGGGTAGGGACCGTCTCTACATGCGGCTGACTGGTACTTCCCAAGTGCTTAGTACAGTGCTCTGCACACAGTAAGTCCTCAATAAATATGATTGAATGAACGAATGAAAACAGGGAGCACCTGAGTCCCATAATGCATGAAGCCCCAAGTCCCTCTGAGGAATGGAAAATCCTGAACATAGTAAATACTGTACTATGTTTTACAGTCTCCAGCAAAAAGGGAGAACCTGGAACTACAATAAAGGTGGAGCCCCTCGTCTCCTTGAATAACAGGAAAACCTGAGCATAGCGGACGCCATGCTATATGTGACCAGCCTCCCACAAAACATAGACCACACGGATTCCCTTGAGAATCAGGAAAATCAAGCATAATGGCTGCCTTCTAGATCAGAATAGGAGGTTGTGCAAAATAGGAGGTCTTCTCAAAACTATTTTCACTACACTCATCCCCTACCATGAACACTATTCCTACTAAATGAATGACTCGACAGGATATAAGGGTTAGGTTCTTTTGAGACATTTACAAATTAAGAAAACCAATTCACCAAGATTTCAGGACAGTCCTCAAAATGTACACAGGAGAGGATCAATGGGGAGCACTCTTTGTATTTTCAACTCAGTATCTTGAACTACCCTTTTTAGAATCCTAACTGGAGAGTTTTCAGTACTCTACCAGTTTTGGCTGCAGGAGGGAGAGTCAAGCAGAGGCATATTCATTCCATTCCTAGCTTGGGCAGTGGCTAGCCAGTAGAAAGCTATCTGCTATAAGTCAAAACTCACCTATGATGGGCCACAGTGACATTCATTCATTCATTCAATCGTATTTACTGAGCACTTAGTGTGCACGGAGCACTGTACTAAGTGCTTGGGAAGTACAAGTCAGCAACATATAGAGATGGTCCCTACCCAACAACGGGCTCACAATCTAGAAGGGACATGGGAGAGAGTCGAAAGCAGAAACTCAAGTTCATTCATTCATTCATTCGTATTTATTGAGCATTTACTGTTCTGCACAGAAGAAGGCAATAGTAAAACACTTACATACTTTTACCAAGAAAACTCTATGGATAATCTGCTAGAATGATTGCAGATGGAGGTGAGTTGTTCTGGGATAGATGTGTCCTTGGAGTTGCTTAGACAGCATAAGAGAAGACAATATCATGAATTTATTTTTGTTTCCCTCCTCATTAAGCCCCAGTGTCCTTTTCCTGCTGCCCTTACACTGACGCAGAATTAGAATGATCCAAGTGAGCAGGATATCCTAGCATAATTCAAGAGATTACAGGTTGAGAGCTTCCTAAATTCATACATTGTGTTGGATATATTCACTGTGGTTTGAAGCCATTTCATGGGAGAACTGTTAAGTCAGTCAATCATATTTACTGAGTACTTACTGTGTGCAGAGCTCTGTACTAACTATGGGGGTGAGTAAAATACAACAATAAACAGACATATTCCCTGCCCACAATGAGCTTACAGTTTAGGGAGGAGACAGGCATTAATAGAGATAAATAAATGAGAGATATGTATGTAAGTGTTGTGGGGCTGCGAGTGGGGAATGAATCAAGTGAGCAAATCAGGTTGATGAAAAAGGGAGTGGGAGAAGAGGAAAGGAAGGCTTAGTCGGGGAGGTCTCTTGGAGGAGATGTGCCTTCAATAAGGCTTTGAAGCGGAGGACAGTAATTGTCTGTTGGGTATGAGGAGGGAGGGCATTCCAGGCCAGAGGGAAGCTACGCGAGAGAGGTTGGCAGCGAGATAGATGAGCTTGAGTGAGAAGGTTATCATTAGAGGAGCAAAGTGAATGGGCTGGGTTGTAGAGGAGTGTAGTGAGGTGAGGTAGGAGGTGACAAGGAGATTGAGTGAATTAAATCCAACTGTGAGGAGTTTTTGTTTGTTTGTTTGTGAGTTTTGTTTGTGGATGTGGATGGGAAACCACTGAAATAAACTGGGGAGTGGGGAAACATAGCCTGAAAGCTTTTTTAGAAAAATGATCCAGGCAGCAGAGTGAAGTATGGACTAGAGTGGGGAGAGCCAGGAGGCAGGGAGATCAGAAAGGAGGCTGACGCAATAATCAAGGTAGGATATGATAAGTGATTGAATTAACATGAATTAACTCGTCTCACAAAAAACTCATCACCTCTTCCCAACCTTGAAGAATGGAATACTGAAGTCTGCAGATCTTTGGGGGAAAGGAAGGGGCAACTGTACCAACTGCCCAAAGACAGTGCATACTCTTCAATCAATTTTACTTATTGAGCGATGTTTACTGTTTGCAGAATTGTTTGGAAGAGTAAAGAGTTGTCCTGTCCACAGTGAGTCTACAGTCTTGAGGATGAGCTTCAGCACCTCATTGGTAGGATGGTCTGGAAATCTGACAGAGGGCCTTTCACTGAAAACAGGAAACACGTTTCCAAGATGATTGGGGCCTAGAGGAATTTACTTGAGACCAGAAATGAGCAGAGTCCCAGCCCAGCTGTTTGGTCTAAGCTAAATAGGCCAGAAGCCCAGCAGGTTGCCAGAAAAATTAGCATTCAAATTGCCCTTTAGCTTAAATAGCAATGATTTTTCCACATTTTAAAATGTTAATTGTTGTTTTATTATTTGAGGTTTTATGGTCACTCTCAACTTGCCTCCTACAGAAATCGTCTACCATTAAAAATTGATTAGCTGAGCCAATCAATACCATTACTGAGCAAAACCTTTTAATGAAGCATAATAGACAGTAGTTACAATCCTTTCTCTCAAGGGGGTATATTTAGGCTTGTGGTTTGATAATCTATGACTCATGTGACAAATGTCAGTCTTCCAAGGCAACCATCATTGTGCAGATTCTCCCGATTACAGAATTGGTTTAAATCTGCTACTCCCATCCTTCCTCTGATTGGTAACCCCATGCAGGATCTAATTGGTGGGGAGATCTGCCAGTTGTATCCCCTGCACCTTTGATGCAACCCCCTCTGGTTTGAACTTGGGAAGGTGGGAAAGTGCGCATTTAACACCCACTGTGATTTTCTCTTCTCATGGCAGTAGAACACTCTGTTTCGCCTTGCAGTCCACACTCTTATCCCAGCAAAAGTAGAAACTCAGGAAAAAGGGATTTCCAACATTGTGAGAGGTTGGTGGAGGGGGGCAGTTTGGATGTAACTAAGACGGTAATAATAATAATTATGGTATTTGTGAAGCGCTTATTATGTGCCAAGCACTGTTCAAAGCACTGGGGTAAATACAAGGTAATCAGGTTGTCCCACGTGAGGATCACTGTCTTAATTGTCTTAATTCCCGTTTTAATTCCCATTAAGAATTGTCTTAATTCCCATTTTACAGATGAGGTAACAGGCACAAGGAAGTTAAGTAGCTTGCCAAAGGTCACACAGCAGATAAGTGGCGGAGCAAGGATTAGAAACCATGTCCTCTGACTCCCAAGCCTGTACTCTTTCCACTAACACACACTCCTCTCTAACCCTCACTAGCCCCATCCCCAGGGCTGTAGAGGGGGATGAATGGGTCCAAAATCCAGAGAGTCTTTCTTTGGTATGGTAGCCCTTTTAGAGGCACCTCTAGAGAGAGGTAGCCTGCGGGCATGTTAGCTACTTCCCTCCTTTCCCCTGGGAACTGTGCGGTGCAATCAATCTATAGATCATATTTATTGAGTGCTTACTATGTGCAGAGCACCCTACACTAAGTGCTTGGGAGAGAACAATACAACCGAATTGGTAGACACAACACGTTTCTTTCCCAAACTACAACACACACACACACACACACACACACACACACACCCCACCCCCCCCACCCCCCCGATTTGGCCGCAGAGGGATTCCCACATAGTGAAACAGTCTTGGTACCCTTGTGAAAAGGAATAATCACTTCCTTGGTAAAGTCACCTGTATATATGTATATATGTTTGTACATATTTATTACTCTATTTATTTATTTATTTATCTTACTTATACATATCTATTTTATTTATTTTATTTTGTCAGTATGTTTGGTTTTGTTCTCTGTCTCCCCCTTCCAGACTGTGAGCCCACTGTTGGGTAGGGACTGTCTCTAGGTGTTGCTGACTTGTACTTCCCAAGCGCTTAGTACAGTGCTCTGCACACAGTAAGCGCTCAATAAATATGATTGATTGATTGATTGAAGACAGTCAGGCTTTGGGGAATTCACAAAACAGGAGGATTTCTGTTAAAAACAGATTATATTCAATGTACAATCTCAAGGAGTTTACAAACTAAACAATTAGGAATAACAATGCACAGTTGATATGGGGGTGCTAAGGAATATAACCTGGGAAGAAGAGATCAGTCAGAGAGGACCTCTGAGAGATGATAATTCTGAAGGAATTTGTGGATGGAGAGAAAGTTCCCGGTACCAGGAGAATATTAGCAAGATGACGGCTGCAGGAGAGACAAGATCGAGGCATAGCAAGTAGGTGAGTTTGACAAATAGTTTGAGCTGTGATGCAGTGTGAGAATTGATTGGAGAAGAAGGAGTGTTGATGGAGTAGTTTAAAACCAATAGTCAAGAGTTTCTGCGTGAAGCAGAAAGGAAGGGTTAGGCATTAAATGAGAATTGAGAAGCAGTGTTGCTCAGTGGAAAGAGCATGGGCTTTGGATTCAGAGGTCATGGATTCAAATCCTGACTCGGTCACTTGTCAGCTCTGGGACCTTGCGCAAGTCACTTATCTTCTCTGGGCCTCAGTTCCCTCATCTGGAAAATGGGGATTAAGATTGTGAGCCGCATGTGGGACAACCTGATCACCTTGTATCCCCCCAGCACTTAGCACAGTGCTTTGCACATAGTAAGCACTTAACAAAAGTCATCACTATTATTATTAAATATTTTTGAGGAATGAGGAGATGTGTGCAATATGATGTGTTAGCAGTTGGGATAGAGAGGAGGGGTTGATATGGGCAATGTTGTGAAGAATCGAAATAAAAAAAATAGGATTTTGCTGACAGCCTGAACATGGGGGATGAAAGAGGAGTCAAAAATAGTGCCAAGGCTGTGCCAAGGCTGGAGGCTTTAAGAAGGGTGGGGGGAGGATGCTGGAAATTGTGTTGAAAAAGCTGGGTGAAATGTTAAGGAAGGAAATGGTTGTTGTTTTTCCCTTTTTTCTCAAAATTAACCTGCCAGAGAGTTCAGTTTAAATTTGGATTGTGAAAAACCTTTTCCTAGAGAGGTAGAGTATTATATATCCTTGGTTTTAACAGACATAAATAACTTGAATCTTGATAACTCACACCTGCTGACAATATGCTATCGGAAGTATTGCCATATTCATCATTTACCCTTATATTTAATACTCTTTTAGGAATAAAAATTAATCAGAAAATTACTTTGCAACTGATACACATATTATTCCTTATTTTACAGTATAGACTTGAAACTCATGGTCCATTACTAAATCTAAATGGTAAGAAGGGAATTAGAACTAGGGCTTTAGAGTACTATTACTACTTTTTACCCCATATTGGTTCTACAGAAGTGTCTTATCACAGTTACCTAGATAATATTGTGGTGCTTTATTGTGTGAATCTCTTTGCATCTTTTCAAATACTTAATCCCTGAAAAATTGTGACATACTACCTTCAGAAAGCTGCATTTTATGCATTTAATAATTTAAGACAAAGGGTAGACAGTTTTTTGTTTTTTTTCACAAAAATTCCCAGATGATTCTTGAGGATCACTCATTTACCAAGGGATACCAAGGTCCTTGTTATAATGATGATAATAATAATGATGGTATTTGTTGAGCACTTAATATGTGCCAAGCACTGTTCTAAGCGCTGGGGTAGACACAAGGTCATCAGGTTGTCCTACATAGGGCTCAAAGTCTTAATCCCCATTTTACAGGTGAGGTAACTGAAGCACAGAGAAGTTAAGTGACTTGCACAAGGTCACACAGCAGGCGAGTAGTGGAGTCAGGATTAGAAACCATGTCCTCTGACTCCCAAGCCCGTGCTCTTTCCACCAAGCCCCACTGCCTTCATTTAAAAAGATAATACGACTGGTGGTGAAATACTCTCCTTTAATCAAATTGCAAATTTTTAAATTTAAACCTCCTTCCAGTCAATAAATGTCCATAATTTCCCCAGAGCATGCAAGAAAATCCAGTAACACATTGTGCTTTACTAATTTCCTCTTCTGATTGAGAGGCATTGTATATACCAGATTTCCAAAAATTTAATGAATTTTTTTTCTACAAAATTTGGAGTTTAATTTTCCAACATGATGCCAAAAAACATTTTGCCAACATCCTGGAGCATTTTACTATTAGACTAGAAATATGATTCTGAGAGAAATACTGATGGTTCCAAGCTCAATAATACATTTTTCCCCAAGGTATGCTTTTGCATTATGTATAAGCTAGGTTTGTTCATGATGCTTTAGAGTTATTCTAAGAAAGGAAGCAACTACTTCATGTCAAGAAAAGAAAAATAAAAAAAAGTTTACATGCAATCTTTTAACTTCACTGGAGTGTTAGAATTAAATATGCCACAGGAACATAGAAACATACATATGTAAATACATACATTATAACTACATCTATATATGTCTCTATATAGATATCTAGATATAATGGCCTTTCATTTTATCTTAGTAAGCAAATAATTTATATCACAAAAGTCCAACCCCATTTGTCTAATGGAATAGCATTGCTCAGGGTCGATTTTTTCACAGTCACCTTTCCAGATTGTAAAATGATTTGGCTTAGTTAAAATTTACTATTTAATTTGTGAAGGTGAGTAATTGAGAGTTTGTATTAAAACTAAAACAGGATGGGATTATCTGTTTCTTTGCCATATATTTGTTTGATTACCTAAAAAAAATCACACACACACACACAAATATATATATATATATATAATACATATATATAATACATATATACAATATATAAAGCATATATATGTTTATATAATATATATAAATCCTGGGATTTCTACAGGTGGTCCTGAACTCCATGGAATAGGTTAAGTTTTGAACTAGGTAACAGTCTTCAATCTCCATCTTTCCTCGTCTGTTTTGGGAGGTTTGAGTCATACACTCTGTGGCCCCCAAGCAGAATCCACCATATGCTGCAGAGGTGAGTTTAGGCCTCAACGAATAACAATGATAATGGTATCTGTTAAATATTTAATCATGTGCCAAGTACAGTACTAAAGTTGTGGATCAGATGCAAGATAATCAGGTGGGACACAGTCCCTGTGCCACAAAGAGTTCACGGTCTAAATAGTGGGGAGAGCAGGTATTAAATCCCCATTTTTAATATGAGAAAAGTGAGATCCAGAGATGCTATGTGACTTGTCCAAGGTCACGTGCAGGTATGTGGCAGACCTGGGATTGAAACCCAGGTCCTCTGATACCCAGGCCCGTTCTCTTTCCACTTAGCCACATTGTTTTCCACTGACATTGCTTCCCTTGCATGATCTTACAGTAAGAAGGCAAGTGCAGTGTAATAGAAAGGATATGGGGCTGGGAGTTAGGAGACAACAGCCTAGCCCTAGCTCTGCCACTAGCTATGACAAGTCTCATATTCTCTGAGTCTCAGATTCATCACGTGTATAATGAGGATAATTCCTACTTTACAGAGCTTCTGTTGAAATGAAATGAGATTATATGGGAAGAAATAATGATAATAATAATAATAATAATGGTGGCATTTGTTAAGCACTTACTATGCACCAGGCAAGGTACTAAGCTCTGGGGTAGATTCAAGATAATCATGTTGGACACAGTCCTTGTCTCAACCACATAGGTAGGGCTCACAGTCTAAATCCCCATTTACAGATGGGATAACTGAGGCCCAGAGAAGTGATTTGTCCAAGGTCACATAACAGATAGGTGGTAGAGTCAGGATTAGATTCCCAGGTCTATGATCTATCCACTAAGCCACACTGCTTCTAAATAATCTATTGGAAGGATAAAAAGTCTTACACAGACACAAGGTATTATTTTACTTAATCGTCTTAATGAACTTAATCATCAACTTAATCACTTTTAGACTGTGAGCCCGCTGTTGGGTAGGGACTGTCTCTCTATGTTGCCAATCTGTACTTCCCAAGTGCTTAGTACAGTGCTCTGCACACACTAAGCGCTCAATAAATATGATTGATGATGATCTTTCTAGACTGTGAGCCTGCTGTTGGGTAGGGACCATCTCTATATGTTGCAAACTTGTACTTCCCAAGCACTTAGTACAGTGCTCTGCACACAATAAGTGCTCAATAAATACAATTGAATGAATCTTGAACAACTCTGTTGTATTGTACTTTCCCAAGCACTTAGCACAGTACTTTACACAGAATAAGCACTAAAATATCACCGATGGATTTAGTGAATAGAGCATGGGCCTGCGAGTCAGAAGGACCTGGGTTCTCATTCCAAGCTTTGGTCTGCTGTGTTATCTTGGGCAAGTCACTTAACCTCTTCATGCCTCAGTTACCTCAACCGTAAAATGGGGATGAAGACTGTGATTCCCATGTGGAGCATGAACTAGGTCCAACTTGGGGTAGTCCTTAGGACAGTGCCAGGGCAAATTGTAAGCACTGAATGTAAGCAATTGTAAGCAATGAATACCATAAAAAAAACCTAGGCATCATGGGGATTTTTCAGCCCATTCAGGGCTAATGTAGGGAAATGAGAATCTTATTTTCCACTGCAATTTCCCTTACTGCAAAACAAAGTTTTTCCTCTGTCTACAGGTAGGTTTGAAATCTTGAGACTCACCTAACTCCAGAATGTTCTAGAAGTATTACTTCCTAATAGTCCTCAGAAGTATTAATAATTGATTCATAATAGGTGTTTATTTAATCAACAGCCAATCAGACACCTATATTTGTTGAGTATCTGCACCACGCAGTACTAGTTGCTAGGGAAATATGTTAAAAATCAGAGAAGGTGCCTGTCTTCAAAAATAAAATAAGATAAGGCAAAAATAGTCAAAAAGCTCTGTGATTTTGGGCAACATCAATAAAGAACTTTAGAAGAGGTAGAAGAAAGTGCATTGATTAAGAACGTACCGTTTTTGTGGCCTACTGGATAGACCACAGGCCTGAAAGTAAGAAGGACCTTGTTTCTAATTCCAGCTCCATCACTTCTCTGCTGTGGGCCCTTGGATCAACCACTTAACTTCTCTGTGCCTCACTTGCCTCAACTGTACAATGGGTATTAAGACTGTGAGCCCCATGTGGGACAAGGACTTTGTCCAACCTGATTAACTTGCATCTACCTTAGCACTTGGTACAGTGCCTGGTACATAGTAAACACATAAATACCATAAAAAAACTATACTGGACACCAAAGGGTACTAGTCTGGGCATCAGAAATTCTGACCACCATGGAGGGTGCGATGAAAGCAAAAAAAGTGTTCCTTGCCCTCAAGACACTTTATTAGAATGCAATGGAGAAATAATAATAATAATATAGTATTTGAGTGCTTACAATGTGCAAAGCACTGTTCTAAGCCCTGGGGAGGTTACAAGGTGATCAGGTTGTCCCACAGGGGGCTCACAGTTTTAATCCCCATTTTAAAGATGAGGTAACTGAGGCACACAGAAATTAAGTGACTTGTCCAAAGCCACACAGCTGACAGTTGGCATAGCCTGGATTTGAACCCGTTACCTTTGACTCCAAAGCCCATGCTCGTTCCACTGAGAAGAAAATAGGTTTCTCCCTGCCCTGAATTAGGGATCAGTCTCCTGTATGAATCAGTGCACTAGGGCTAAAAAGATTGGCCACCCCAAGCTTGACAACAACAAGACAAGCATACATTCATTCATTCATTCAGCTGTATTTATTGAGCACTTACTGTGTGCAGAGCTCTGTACTAAGAGCTTGGGAAGTACAAATCGGCAACATACATGCATGACATGCCACCAGCCCCTCCTAAATCAGGCTGTGACGAAGTTGCATCCACAGGATTTAATTTCAGAATTGAAAAATAAGAAAACAAGTGACTATTAAGAGAGATATTCACAAGATAATTATGTGCAGCTTCTGAAAGTTTTTTGGGCTGATTAGCAGACCATCACCTAGAAGTCAGTTCTAATCAGGCCGTACAATGGACTCATGTCTGAGCTGCTTGAGCGACCCCTGAAAACTGGAGTTTAGGCTAAATTTTCAGAGAGGCTTAAAACTTTCCACAGACAATAGATTGGGATAGGTAATAATAAACACTGATAGATAATAAATACCTCCTTCATATCCAGGTACCAGCGAAGAGATCCACCCTTCTTTTTTTTTTAATGGCATTTGTTAAGCGCTTACTATGTGCAAAGCACTGTTCTAAGTGCTGGGGGGATACAAGGTGATCAAATTGTCCCACATGGGGCTCACAGTCTTAACTCCCATTTTACAGATGAGGTAACTGAGGCACAGAGAAGTTAAGTGACTTACCCAAGGTCACACAGCAGACAAGTGGTGGAGCCGGGATTAGAACCCATGACCTCTGACTCCCAAGCCCGGACTCTTTCCACTGAGCCATGCCGCTTCTCCACTTCTTCATTCTTCACCAGACAGCAGTTCTGCCCATGAAGGGGAAGGGACTTTTCACTCCATTGGCTCAAAAAGCTACTTATTTCCCAGATTACTGCACATACCCTGGAAGGGTGGGGAGGAGAAGGGGGAAGGGCTGCAGCAATCTGGTGACCTAAAAATCCTTGATTTATCCAATCCTTGAAGTAGGGCAGGATTACTGAGCATTGGCACATGTTCTTTCTTTCAGCCACAGATGCTCCATCTCTCAACTCAGCAGTCATTCATTCATTCAATCGTATTGGAGAAGCAGCTGTGGCTCAGTGGAAAGAGCACGGGCTTTGGAGTCAGAGGTCATGGGTTCGAATCCCAGCTCCACCACTTGTCAGCTGTGGGACCTTGGGCAAGCCACTTAACTTCTCTGTGCCTCAGTTACCTCACCTGTAAAATGGGATTAAGACTGTGAGCCCCATGTGGGACAACCTGATCACCTTGTATCCCCCCAGCGCTTAGAACAGTGCTTTGCACATAGTAAGCGCTTAATAAATGTCATTATTATCCTTTTAGACTGTGAGCCCACTGTTGGTAGGGACTGTCTCTGTATGTTGCCAAGCGCTTAGTACAGTGCTCTGCACACAGTAAGCGCTCAATAAATACGATTGATTGATTGGTTGATTGAGCACTTACTGTGTGCAGAGCACTGTACTAAATAAAGCACTTAGAAAGTACAATTTGGCAACATATAGAGACAGTCCGTACCCAATAACTGGCTCACAGTCTAGAAAGGGGAGACAGACAGCAAAACAGAAGAGTAGACAGGTGTCAGTGCATTCAAAATAAATAGAATTATAGGTATATACACATCATTAATAAAATTAATAGAATAATAAATATGTACAAGTATACACAAGTGCTGTGGAGAGGGGAAAGGGGTAGAGCAGAGGGAGGGAGTGGGGGTGATGGGGCTGGGAGGAAGAGCAGAGGACAAGGGGGTGCTCAGTCTGGGAAGGCCTCCTGGAGGAGTTGAGCTCTCAGTAGGACTTGGAAGGGAGGAAGAGAGCTAGTTTGGTGGATGTGTGGAGGGAGGGCATTCCAGGCCAGATATAGGACGTGGGTCAAGGGTCAACGAAGGGACAGGTGAGAACAAGACACAGTGAGGAGTTTAGCAACAGGGGAGCGGAGGGTGCGGGTTGGGCTGTAGAAGGAGAGATCCATCCGGCAGGCTCACAGTACCTTAGGCCCACTGGATCTGTCAAGGCCTTAAGTCGCTTTGGAGTCCTTGCTCCAAGAGAAGCTGCCCAGAAGGGGGTTGCAGGGATATGACTGCTGTCATGATTTTATGGTGCCAACTCTCCGCTCTGAAGTAGAAAAAAAGCAGCACTAGATGAAATAGCTCCATCCCACTGCTCTTGAATAGTGAAGCAGTCTCACAGCCACCTTAGTCTTTGGCAAGACAAGGCCCCATAGAACTTCCTATTCTGACAGTGCTCAGGAACGCTGGGTTTCAAGAGGGAAAGGAAGGAAGCAGAAATGTCTTTACCATGCATATTCCAGAAAAGCAACTTTAAATACACATCCAGGCAGCCGCTAAACAATAGGCTGTATAAAAGGAAAGCCTAGAGTCATGAAATTAAGATATCCTAAACAATAGACAATGATAAACAGTTTAATTCCAAATGTTTTAAAACATATTTTAATGATCTTACTATCCAATTACATTCTTGTGAAATGTATTTTAATTATCTGTAGAACTGATAGTTTCTGCAATTACACATGTTTACACAATTCAACCCAACCAGTATAATTAAAAAATAACCATTAAACCTAGTTCAGCTGCAGACTCTCCACTAATCTTATGCGATTAAATTTAAAATTTCCCAGAACACACATACGGGGTAGTTTTGCAATAGGATTTGAAGAATCCAAGGGTTTCGGAATGGTTTGGCTGCAACAAAGAAAATATTAGGTACAGTATCACAAGAAATTATAGGGATCCCATCTTTCTTCTTGTAACTGTACCAGAAAAACAAAAAAACAAACAAAAGGCTTTAAAGTTGTTTCATTCTCCTTTAAAGAGCCATAAATAGACGTAGTTGTGACCCCTTGCTCTAACCTTCTCTCCTGGTTGTAACTCTCAACTCCTTCACATTCATGTCTCATCATTTTCAAAGCCCTCTGAAAACTGAGCCAGAGTCTTTTGAGCCAGCATATCTGAGGTTGTAGCATCTGCTCAGCCAGGTATTTTGGTTTCCGTGTAGTGGAAATGTGGTTTTCCACGCACCTCCTGGAGATGACCCTGTCACAGCCATCAGTGAAAGGAGGGAGCTAAGCAGCCACGGGGATTGAGATTGGAAGGAAACATGCTCTATCTGGCCTGTCTTCATTGCACCTTCTGAAGGGGTATCAGTCCTGGTTGTAATTCATCCTGCTGGTAGTCATATTGAGGGGTATTAAGGATCAGACTTTAGGACAGGGTTCCTGGGAAACTTAAAAATAATGAGAGGATACAAAATTATCCCTAATTTTTGAAGGTTATATGGAGGCATGGGGCAGTAAAGTGATTGGAACAAATTAGGAGTAAGTATGAATAGATGATTCATGGTCATTTGAACTTCAAATCAGCTTTCAACACTCTACATGGCTCAGTAAAACTCCCAATGAAGTTTATATTTTATCCTAAATATTTTTATGTAAGTTCATATGAACAATAATGTTCTTAATTTGCTTTAAATATCTCCTTAATTTGGGTCTCAAAATGCCTTTATCTTTCATGTTAGAATTATAATGTGCCTCACATTGCCCCTTGTACACATTTCCTTTCCCACTTATCAGATTAGGGAATGACTTGTTCTTTGGATAACTCACTCAGCACTTATTTGGAATTTGAGAGAAAATTATCTCATTCACTTATTTCCTCCTGCATCATCAAAATGTCCTAGGGAAACACTTCAGTTTCAAAACAAATTGTTGCAACTATCCTTTAATTTTTAAAGAGCTGAGATTTATCTTCTCACTGTGTAGGGGGGGAAGGGCATCTTAAAACTGCAGACTTCCTATCAATCAATCAATCAATCGCATTTATTGAGCGCTTACTTTGTGCAGAGCACTGTACTAAGCGCTTGGGAAGTACAAGTCGGCAACATATAGAGACAGTCCCTACCCAACAGTGGGCTCACAGTCTAAAAGGGGGAGACAGAGAACAAAACCAAACATACTAACAAAATAAAATAAATAGGGTATGTACAAGTAAAATAAATAAATAAATAGAGTAATAACTATGTACAAACATATATACATATATACAGGTGCTGTGGGGAAGGGAAGCAGGTAAGATGGGGGGATGGAGAGAGGGACGAGGGGGAGAGGAAGGAAGGGGCTCAGTCTGGGAAGGCCTCCTGGAGGAGGTGAGCTCTCAGTAGGGCCTTGAAGGGAGGAAGAGAGCTAGCTTGGCGGAGGGGCAGAGGGAGGGCATTCCAGGACCAGGGGATGGCGTGGGCCGGGGGTCGATGGCGGGACAGGCAAGAGCGAGGTACAGTGAGGAGATTAGTGGCGGAGGAGCGGAGGGTGCGGGCTGGGCTGGAGAAGGAGAGAAGGGAGGTGAGGTAGGAGGGGACGAGGTGATGACAGTCATTCACAAGCTATATTATCCCTCCTGTGCAAGTTTCCTCTAAATCCGTCTTCCAAATCTGCTGCTATTCACATTCATTCCACCTTTCTTCAGGCTCCATTTTCCTCTCCCCAACTATTCCTATTCAGAGCCTATCTTCCATCCACAGTATAAAGAGTCAGTGAATTTTGAATGTGTCATTTACCCAATAGGCTGTGCAAGAAATGTGATTTGACATTATTTTTCTTCAAGGAAAAAATGATAAATTAAGAGGTAAACATATATGCAAATTTGTGAGATAAATAAAATTTCCATTTTGGATTAAGAGAAAAGGATAGCTTTCTTAATGAGTAAGGCTGAATCATATTTGCATAAATTGCTTTAGCAGAAAGGGAATTTCATGAATGTTTATAAATTGATTTTTCAGGCAGTAGATTAGTATAAAGATTCACAAATACAATGTATTGCGATGGTCTTCATTCTAAAAGTGGAAATCCTTTCTACATTTTGCAAATTGTCAAAAACATTAACAAAATGTGTATATATTGTATATATACAAAACCACACACACACACACACACACACACACACACACAATATGGTGAAATGACAAAAAGTAGCCAAAATACAAAGGAAGAGGGAAATAATTTTTAGTTTAACATACTGAACTGATACTATTGAACAGTGATTCAAGCATCTAGATGAAAGATGTCACAGGGTCACAGATCTCAATTAGCATGTCATTGACTGTGATTCAAGATTTTGCCTAAAATTCAATATTCATGCTTACCATAATGAATTGATAAAACACAAGGGTAAAACATAATTAAAAAAAAAACTTTTCTTTTTACCGAAACAGTAGACACAAGTTAAATATCAGAAATCCATATTTCGGTTTGGGTTCCTTTACCTGGATGTCCTGCTGTAACTTCAAACTTAATATGTCCAAAACTGGATTTCTCAATTTCTCTCCCTAAATCTCTCCTTCCTGCAGCTTTCCTATCACTATAGACAGCACCAACATTCGTCCTGTTTCACAAATCTACAACCTTGACATTATCCTTGACTCATCTCTCCCTCTCATGCAGCATAATTAGTCATTAAATAATAATAATAATAATGGCATTTATTAAGCGCTTACTATGTGCAAAGCATTGTTCTAAGCACTGGGAAGGTTACAAGGTGATCAGGTTGTCTCACGGGGGGCTCACTGTCTTAATCCCCATTTTACAGATGAGGGAACTGAGGCACAGAGAAGTTAAGTGACTTGCCCAAAGTCACACAGCTGACAAGTGGTGGAGCCAGGACTTGAACCCATGACCTCTGACTCCAAAGCCCGGGCTCTTTCCACTGAACCACGCTGCTTCTGAAGCATCTCCACTACATCTCCAGAATTCACTCCTTCCTCTCCATCCAAACTGCTGCCATGCTGGCTCAAGTGCCTGTCATTTCTCACCTTAACTGCTTCATCTGCCTCCATGCTGACCTTCCAGTCTCCAGCTTCTCCCCTCTCCAATCCATACTTCACTCTGTGCCCTGATCTAAATGAGTTTTATTTTGGGGGGTTTTTTTGGAGACTGAGAAGGAGCAGTCAATTTAGGAGGACAACCAGGAACAGACAAGTGAAGCAAGTTTGGATAAGAAGATGGGAAGAGAGCGTTTCCACCATAAGACAGGAAGCACAATTGTTTCCACATCAATTATTGTTAAAAAGATAGGAGAGCGTAGCCTTTGATACTTCTACTACCACCAAGACATTTTAGTAACAAGAATAACTGTCTTGTTTTAAAAGAAGAAATTAAAGTGAACAAAATAATGCTTGATCCTCAGCTGCTTGCCGAACTTCCCAGCCTGACTTTTGGGAACAACCCTCAAGTATTAATGCCCTGGATAATGGCAATGATCACAGTTTTCAGTTATATGTTCAAGTGGGATCTTGGGCTTTCTGATTAAACTCGGACTCCTTAAACAAAATTAAATTTCACTGGCCTGCTATGAACCCTGAAATTATCATCACCTCTCTCTTTTCCTCTTTTTATGTTACAGCATAAAAGAGTCTTCCATTCTGATTGAACAAGTTGTACCTAGAAACACTTTGAAGGAATTTTGGAAGGAAAATAATCCTCCCTAGGTTAATATACTTGAATAACAGGCAATAGTTTAGTCAAACAGCTATCCCTGTGAGGAAGGAATTCAATATTTAGGTTTTCACTATTATCTTGGGGATGGACTTGACATAATGTACAATAAAGTCACATTTATGGAATTGAATCTGATAGGTGAGTTGCTGTTGCAACAATTGCTCTTGACTGGCTGAGTGGAAACAGGGAAACAACTAAGGTGTTGGAAATATGAGAAACCCTGTAACTGTGTCTCGCATTTTACCAAGACTTATAATTATGACTTACAATCAGTATCCTCCTCAGCTCTGGTCTGCCCATCAGCCTTTCCCAAATAAATATTTATTTAATGAGTGCTTACTATACTAAGTTCCTGCAGGCAGAGATTTACTCTACTAACTCCATTGTATTCTACCAAGAGCTTTGTATGATAAACACTTAATGAATATTGTACTCTTGGGAGAGTACAGTAGAGTTAGTAGAAATGATCCATGCCCTACAGGAGTTTATAATCTATCAAGAGAGATAGGCATCATAAATTAAAATAGGGGCAGCAAGTGAATATAAAGATCAATCAACTATATTTATTTAGTGTCTACTGTGTGCAGAACACTGTATTAAGTGTCTGAGAGAGTACGATATAACAAGAGTTGTAGACATATTCCCTGTCCACAAGGAGCTGACAGTCTAGAGGATATGTGTGTTAAGTACTCTGGGGTAGTGGAGGGTGGGGTGAGTATCTAAATGCTAGGGAGATGTGGATTAAAATCCATAGGTGACCAAGTATGGGGAGAAAATAAGGTGGGAAGTTAAAATATTATTCAGAGAAGGCTTTCTGGAGGAGATGTGATTTCACTAGGGCTACAAAGATAGGGAGATTGGTAGTCCTTTGGATGAAAGAAGGGAGGGAATTCCAGGAAGAATGGAAGTTCAGTTGCCATCTATGGTTGGAATGTGTATGCATTTCCTTCTTGTAGAGAAACATCAGTGCTGAGAAGTTAAGTGACTTGCTCAAGGTCACACAGTTAGTGGAAGAGCTAGGGTTCAATACCAAACCTCCTGGCTCCCCATCCCATTATTGCTCCAGAAGGCTATGTTGTTTTTCTGTAGGGAAGAGATAATCAACTATAAAGCCAATGGTTCACAGAGGCTAGTTTTGCTTACACTTCCCAGAAGCTATTGGGACAACCTTGGAGGAAACTATCTCCTCTGCCAATAGTGGGGAAGACCCACCCCTTGAAGAAGAAGCTGAGTTTCTCAGAGGGAATGGTGCAGAAGTAAGCTAGTTGGAGCTACCTGTGGTGTGCTCTATCTGACTATCTACTCCCCTGAGACCCACCCAGAAGAATTCTTGGTGGAAAAAGTATTTCTCTCTTATCAAGCTATACCTGGGATAAAGATAAAAGACCGAGTAAATTAATTTAGTGATTAATTTAGACTACACTCTTTTTCCAGCCACATCCTTGAGCAAAGTCTTCAGACAGCCTCATGGTATAAACTCTCAGTGTCTTTCTGTTAAACAGTTTGGCCCTTGTATTTTGAATTTCAGTGACTTAAAATATTACATTTACACCTTATTTGATCTTTTCTATTATGTAATTTCCAATTAGTGGTACTGAATAAATACCTACTTTAGTCATTATGAAACTGGTTTCACCTTCACAGACCACTCCACTGGCTCCAGTTGGCTCTTTTAATCCCATTTTTCCTTGGATTTCCCCAAATATAGGATGGTTAACTTTGGGATTGTACAGGTAAATGACCCAAATTTGATCTCAATTCTACCTTCTGAGTCTAATAGTGTGGTTAATTAAAAGAATGGACAAATAAGAGGGAGAGAGCTAGTAGAGAATATGAAAGTCAGTGGTCGGGAGTTTCTGCTTGATGTGGAGAGGAATAGGTAAACAACTACTGAAGGTATTTAATGAGTGGAAAGATGTGTGCAGAATTTGTAGAAAAACTATCTGCACAGCAAAATGAAGGATGGACTGGAGAGCATAGAGACAGGAAGATCAGAGAGGAGGCTGATCTGGTAATCCAATCAAGATAAATGGGCATCTCAACCAGGATGTTGGCCATTGGTTTGATATTTTCCTTAACTTATCACTCAACTTCTCAACTCTCACGTTCAGCTTGTGGCTAATTCCTGCAAGTTTTTCCTCTACAACGTTTCTGGGTTCCGCCTTGTTCTCTCAATCAATCACATATATCAATCAATCAATTACATTCAATGAGTGTTTAATGTGTGCAGAGCACTATACTACATACTTGGGAGAGCACAATATAACGATATAACAGAGTTGGTAGACACCTTCCCTGCCCATAATGAGATCTCAGGCTAGAGTAGTTTACAGTCAGGAGAGCTTGAGTATTTACTGTGTGCAGAACACTGAGTGCTCAATAAACAGTATTGATTTATTGATTGGTTGAAAATGACTGTCAGGCAGAAAAAATGATCTGGTGCAAGTGCTATTAGAAGGGGAGAATGTATAGGGTCAGTGGTACAGGTAAGGGGCATAGATATTTTTAAAGTAGATGGGAGATCACCCAGGAGAGATCCCTGGGAAGGATGAGAGAGGAAATGAAGGAATGGGGCAGTGGAGATAGCGAGGGGGAGATATTGTAGAGCTAAGGCCTGAAGGTTCTGTTTTTTCAATAAAGAAATTGATAACATCATTAGGAGCAAGAAAGGAGACCCAGGACTGGTGCAATTCAGGAGGGAATTAAATGCATGGATTAATTGGTGAAGGCAATGAGCATGGCAATTGATGAGGCAGGAAATGCTGACATCAATAAGGGTGACACTGAATGGCAGCCTGCCTTTCTGAAGTAGCACTCTGTAACACAGGGACTGAAGTGGAAGAAGTATATTGTGTTTGTGATACAAGGTTGGTGCTTAGTGGTTGATTTGCCAAGGTAAAATTGAGGATCCATTAAACATGTCAATTTCTCATCTATAACCTATGGAAACCAATGACCATATCCTTGCTTGGATTTTTTTCCTTGAAGGTCTCTGAGATGTGCTGTGCTTTGTCTGGCCTCCAGAAATATTCATGGTAGAACAATGAACACTATTTTTGGTCTGTTTTCTCTTCCCTAAGTTTCTGTTGGCTGCACGTGATTGTGATGAAGTTCAGGCTACCACTGGAGAAAAAGTTACAATCAAGGGCTGAGGGCAAACAGGAAGCAAGCCCGAGAACTCCTTATATTTCTCAGAAGTTAAAGGCCCTCATTGTGAATGTTTGCTTCTCCATTGGGCAGGGTTCTTTAAAATAAACAGAGGGCATATGGTGACTTGTTCTGTTTTCTCTCTTGCTGTTGAAAAATATTGATAGTCTCATCACAGTTCTGCCATGTGCTGTGTGAAAGAATACCCTCAGAATTTTAAGTGTTCGAGGAACTTTGTAAAGACATAAGTCCTTATATAGTTATAGAACCCCATCTATCTGGGAGTATATTGTAATTTGGATCTGGTTTAACTTTTGCTGCTTTCTGTTCCTGTGTCTCTTCTGTACCTCAGGTCTGAATGGGAAGGGAATTTGCCTATTATATTGTTATATTGTACTACCCCACACACTTGGTGCAGCGCTGGGCACAAGGTAAACTGTCAATAAATATGACTGACTGGCTAAATTTCAGCACTCTCACCAAGTGACCCTGACTAAATAACTACCTTATGAATAAGCACTGCAGGAGTATGGCTAGAAATTGATCAATAGCATTTACTGAATGTTTACTGTGTTCAGGGCACTGTACTAAGTGCTTAGGGGAGTACAGAAGAATTAGTAGACATGATCCTTGCCCTTGACTAGCTTTCAGAAGTGCTTTCCAAGTGTTTAGGACAGTGTTCTTGTGTACAGTAAGTTTTCAATAATTATTGTTGATTGTTTTACAATCTAGCACAGGAGACAAACACAAAAATAAATTACAATTAGGAGGAAGTGACAGGGTATAAAGACATGCACATAAGAATGTACTGTGGGTTCTTTTTTGACTACCCAAGTGTTTGGATAATGTGGAAGTGTCAAAGTGGCAGTTGAGATAGATATAGGGTGCAGAGGTGAGAGATATATCAGGGAAAGCATCCAGGAAATGGTGTGATTTTGGAAGGGATTTGAAAATTTGGGGAACATCAAGAGGTTGATATTATTATCAGGAGGAGGAGGAGGAGGAGAAGGAGGATAGTAATAATAATTGTGGTATTTTTTAAGTTCTGACTATATGCCCAGCACTTAACTGAAGACTAGAAGAGATACAAGAAATCAGTTCTGGCATGGAACCTGTCCCATCTGGGAATCACAGTCTATGGGGGAAGCAAAAGAGACATTTAATCACTATTTTAGACATGAGTAAACTGAGGCACCAAAAGATTAAGTGAGCTTCCCAAGGTCACACAGCAGACAAGTGGTGGAACTAGGATGACAACCTAGGTGTCCTGACTCCTAGACCTATACTCTTTCTATTAGGCTGAGATGCTTTGTAATGTCATTCATTCATTCATTTGCATTTATTGAGCCCTTACTGTGTCCAGAGCACTGTACTAAGCACTTGGAAAGTACAATTTGGCAACAAATAGAGATAATCCCTACCCAACAACAACACTCAATAAATACGATTGAATGAATGAATATTTTTGTACACCCATAACCTAAAGAAGTTTTTTATAAGAATAAATCTTCAAGAGAAGACCTTATTAAACAAATGAATTAATGGGCATCATGACTTTAGCAAATAAATGCAGCTCTTCTATTTTCAAAGTGTTTACACAAGAAAATGTTAAAAAAGTGAACAGTTAGCCTACTCATTCCTGACAGGAAAGATACTGGGGTATGGAAAAGATCAGTTGAATTAACTTAGCTTGGGCTGCCATTCCCTGAATAATTTCTGACTGAAGATAAATATGGAAAAGATTTCAAGTAATTCTTATTTTAACCCATTTATAATGTCAAAGACAATTATCTTCAACCAAATGCACTGACTTTCTCTGGGATATAAAGCAAACCTGTGATTCAGGTAAATTAAAGCAGTACTTTCCAATTTCTCAAACTTTTTTTTTCATCATGAGATTGTGGCATCTTACATATTCATATCTCTGCTCTCACTGTATATACTCATAGGAAAATCATAGCATTTTGGTTAAAATGCAATGAATAACTTGCTAAATATAATCGTCTTTGGGTTCAGTGATTATAGATACTTATGATTAGTGCTTTCCCTCAGGAGGGATAATAACAATAATAATAATAACTGTTATTATTATTATTATTAAGGACCCCATAAGGGCCCAGAGGAGTATGAATCAGAGCCACTCAACACAGGACCAAATCAATCCAGGGGACAGTGGGTCTGATGTGATATTTAAGAATGGAAGTAGTTCTTTAGGAAGTATTTCTCTTTATACATATCCATCCCTGAGCCTTAGTTCCAGTCAGTTATGTCTACCAACTCTATAGAACTCTCCCAAATGCTTAGTACACTGCTCTGCACACTGTAAGTGTTCAATAAATTGATTAGTTGATTGATTTCAGTCTAACCCCTGGGACCAGTTCAGGACATCTTGGGGCCACATCAATCAATCAATCAATCGTATTTATTGAGCGCTTACTGTGTGCAGAGCACTGTACTAAGCGCTTGGGAAGTACAAGTTGGCAACATATAGAGACAGTCCCTACCCAACAGTGGGCTCACAGTCTAAAAGGGAGCCACATCTTGGGGACTTGGAGCCCCAGTGCTTAGACTGGGGGTTACCTAACTATGTCTGGGGATGGAGCCATCAGCCAAAGATGGGAGCTTCTTACTTTTCTCTTTCTCCATCCCCCTTCACACCCAACCCAGTAAGTTTTAAGAATTTCAGATGGGAGAGAACTGACCCAGCAGTGGAGAAAAATCATTTTCAGTATTCCAGCTGCATTCACCGGATACAGGACACCTCATCTCCTCCCAGCAACCACTGATTTTGTACCAAGTGACTTACTCCAAGTCCCACACCTCAATATGGATATTCGTTCTCAAAAATAAATAATGAAAAAAGGAAATTACTGTAATATAGCAGCAGATATGCAAGGTATTGTGTTCTCTAGAATAGCCGAGTTTCCCGACTCACTCTGGGACTTTATCCTTAATCCCATTTCCATATCAGGTTTTTGAATATTCATTTCCCTGAAAATTTCCTATTAACAGTGAAGTCATTTTTTACTATCAACATCGACTAATAAATCTTTTACTGCAAAATGGGTGCAATTAAATATATGGCAACGTATTTTCTACATTCATCATTCAGATAACTTGTTACTGAACGGAACCTATTCTAATCACAGTGCAGAACAAATCCTTCTTTGCACAAAAAATGACATTGTGTGTACTTCATAATGTGCCGTGGCCCTTACTGTCTATGTCTTTCCTGCAGTCTAGGCCCCAGTAGGAATGCCACTGGCAGGGGTGAGAGACCAAGCGCGGTGTTGTGCAAATGACTGGCACTGAAGTCAATTTCATCCCACAGATGCTCAGATCGGGGTTCAAAAGCCAATCCCCACTGGAGTCTCTATCATGATCACTGCCAGAAAAACAATTTAGAAGAAGATGCAAAAGTGAGGTAGTGAGGAAATGCAATACACTTCTGCAATTAGTCTTGCTTAGATTTATCCAGAGGGCAATGAAACTGTTGCCAAGATTATCTCCCTAAGGCTTCTGTAAGTTTCTCGAGAGCAGGGATTATGTATTGTCCTCTTCAAAGCGCTTGGTCGGTGATCAGTGCAAAGTAAGAACTCAGTAAATGTGATTCATGGACTAGGTTTTGATAAGGAACTCTCCATCTTTTGCAAAAAGAAGGAACACTGCAGTGCAAGAGAGGCCTTCTCTCTAGGGGAGTGGAACATTACAGACTTATATCCATGAGGAAAAAGGCCTTTTCTCTCTTCAACCTTGCTAATCTTCACTCATTTCTCAATGAATAAGCTCTTGGACAAGCAGTTTTCTAATAACAAAGTACAAAATAGAGTTTCAAAGTTGGGCATCCAGTCTGACAATCCTATGATTTCTGCATGTGCAAAACCTACGCTGACAATAATGGGAATAACTATCTTAGACCTGCTGGAAATTTCAAAAAAAGTCATTTTTCCAAAAGAAAAGAAACAGCTCCTAAAGAAGGGTCTTTTCCTTGCTGCCTTTGTTAGAACATGGCATCAAAGAGTAACTTTGAACCAGTCTCAGAAATTCTCATATGAAGAGAATAAAATAGGTTTTCTCCCAGACCTATATCTGCTGAAGAAATAGATGAAATCTAAAAGTAATACTATATATATGTATATATAGAGAGAGAAAGAGAGAGAGAGAGTACTGCATGACATTTTCAAAACTAAATCAATCTTTTTGCAGTATTTGAATTAGCATGGAATATGCATTGTATACACCTTGTATATGCTTTGTGTGAAAAATTTTGTTTAATGCCTGAGATAGGTATATAGAGGGGAAAATGAACCGTTTTTATATTCCTTTATATAAAAAGCCCAGCTTCAAGCCTCAAATTTTTCCTTCTCATTTTACAGGCAAGAATGAATAATGCTTCCAACTGCAAACCTGAATTATTTAAGGCGGGCAAAGGTCATTAAAATGCAATAAATAAAGTACTGTGATTCGGAAACACATTCACTAGTTTTGTTTCCACTGGTTTTATTTAAATCCTCAATTTGCAGTAGTCGTGAACATAAAGTTATTTCTTCAACTTTACCCAGAGTGCCATCTAATGGCCCTGTTGTTTCAAATGAGACAAATCTAAATGTGTTACTGAGGAGAATTAATTTTAAGATACAAACGAAACAACCATAGCGAACACTGGATACTTGCCAGTGACTTCTCTAGCAAAATGCCTAAGGAGACTCTAATGATAAATTAAGTAGCTAACTTCAAACAGAACTAGTAAAAATAATTCCATAAGCACAACTTCTTGCCCACAGATGATGACTGTGCCATAGAGGCGCATGCCCAAGGAGACATGTAATACTTCCTCCTCTACATATCCATTTTCCCTTTCTCTTCTAGCTGTAAATTATTTTGTCTGTCTCTTCCAGAATTTGAGAGCAGGGACCGTATCTTCTAACACTATTCTACTCACCCAGGTTCTTAGTGTGGTGCTCTGCACACATTTGGTGCAGACCAACGCAGTCACAGCCAAAGAGGCCAACCAGACTGATTACATCATGAAGGGAATAGATGGGAAAACAAAAGGTAGAGTACTGCTTGTATATAAAAACATTGGTAAGGCCACCCCTAAGATGATAAATGTAGTTTTGTTCATGGCATCTTAAGAAGAACATAAATGGGCTTCAGAGGGTATATGGACAGGGGCATGCAGTGACTAAGCTATAGGTAGGTATTCTAAGACCCCTTTAAGATCTAAAGTCTGGGATTGCCACTGCCTAATATTTAGACCAATCTCTCCCATTGCTTAGAATCTGTTGCTCTGGAAGCCCTATTTCCTACCTCAACACCATTCCAAAGCCTGGGAAAACTGGGTTTAGTTCTCAATGAAGAATTATTGGTGGAGAGCAGTGAGGGTTCAGAGTTCTTCTTCCAATAACTTTTTTCCCCTATCTTAACACTGTTTCTGATTCTATTCCTTATTGTTACTCATAATTCATTGTTTGTATCCATTTACCTCACACTTAGATTGTGATCCCTGTTTGGAAGAGAAACCATATCTGATTTAATGATATTATCTCCACCCTACTGCTCAGCATGAGGAGGCTCATGGCCTAATGGAAACAGCACAGGTCTAGGAGTCAGAACGCCTCGATTCTAATCCCGGCTCCACCACATACCCACTGTGTGATTTTGGGCAAGTGATTTCAGTTCTCTGTGCCTCAGTTTTCTCATCTGCAAAATGGGTATTAAATATCTCTTCTCCTTCCCTAGGACTGTGGGTCCTGCATGGGACATGGATTTCATCTCAAGAGATTATATTTTATTTACTAGCCCAGTACTTGGCACCTAGTAAACACTGAACAAATATCATCATTATTTTTATCATAGTAAAGTCTCTCTCTAGACTGTAAGCTCAATACCAGCAGAGAAAGTATCTACCAACTCTGGTATTGTACCCACCCAAGGACTTAGTACAGTGCTCTGAAGTGCTCAATACATGTGATTGATTACTAGAGAGAATGTTGAGCATGTAGAGGGAAAAGTGGAGGTTAATAGATAGGTTGATGGATGGATGATAATACTTTAAAAGAATGCTAGAGAGAACAACCAACACACAATTTCTCCATCATCATCATCAATCGTATTTATTGAGTGCTTACTGTGTGCAGAGCACTGTACTAAGCGCTTGGGAAGTACAAGTTGGCAACATATAGAGACAGTCCCTACCCAACAGTGGGCTCACAGTCTAAAATTTCTCCAGGCATTCCATTGCTACTGGCAAAGCTGATTACTAGGTTGGATGAACTAGTGAAGATATCTTTGTTATGTTCTTAGGATTCACTTCAGTAAGGATAGCCAATTTTCTGGAAGACAATCAGTCAATCAAAATACTGGAAGCCGGTCGGGAGCGAGGTGTCAGTATGACATTACCATGTTAATACAATCACTCATCCTATCCCTGGATTACTGAATTGACTGAAAATGACTGGATTACTGAATCAGCATCCTTTCTGACCTCCCAACCTCCTTTCTCTCCCCACTTCAGTCTATACATCACTCTGCTGCCCGGATTATCTTTCTACAGAAACGTTCTGGGCATGTCTCCCCCCTCCTCAAAAACCTCCGTATCAAACAAAAACTCCTCACTATTGGCTTCAAGGCTCTCCATCACCTTGCCCCTCCTACCTCACCTCCCTTCTCTCCTTCTACATCCTAGCCCACACATTCTATTCCTCTGGCACTAAGCTGCTCACTGTGCCTCATTCTCACCTATCCCACCATCAACCCCTGGCCTAAGTCCTACCTCTGGCCTGGAATGCCCTCCCTCCTCAAATGTGCCAAACAATCACACTTCCCCTCTTCAAAGTCCTACTGAAGGCTCTCCTCTTCAAAGAGTCCTTCCCAGACGGAGCCCCCCTTTTCCTCAGCTTCCCCCTCCCCACTGCCTCAACTCTCTCCCTTTGCTCTACCTCCCCACCCCACAGCACGTATGTATATATGTGCATATCTATAATTCTATTTATTTATATTGATGTCTGTTTACTTGTTTTGATGTGTATATATCTATAATTCTATTTATTTATATTGATGCTATTGATGTCTGTTTACTTGTTTTGCTGTCTGTCTCCCCCTTTCTAGATTGTAAGCCTATTGTTGGCAGGGATTGTCTCTATTGCTGAATTGTACTTTCCAAGAGCACAGTAAGCACTCAATAAATACGATTGAATGAGTGAATGAATAAATTACTATGACACATGGAGGTAAGAGAGGGTAGTCAAATGTGCTGGCAGTTTAGGTTGATGATCCACTTCTGTGGGAAGCCCTTCGAAGGTCTGCGATTGCAGAGTAAAGTAACAAACAAGCTCCTTTATATTTTCTTATTCTTTTAAACAAAGACCTGAAACCGTCGAGTTCTCAAAGCCTTCAAAGCCTTATTGAAGGTACATCTCCTCCAAGAGGCATTCCCTGACTAAGCCCCCATTTCCTTTTCTCCCACTCCCTTCTGGGTCACCCTGATTTACTCCATTTATTCACTGCCCTGTCAGTCCCACAGTGCTTAGGTACAAATCCACAATTTTTAAATTTATATTAACATCTGGACTGTAAACTCGTGGTGGGCAGGGAATGTGCCTTTTATATTGTTACGTTGTACTCTCCCAAGTGCTTAGTACAGTGCTCAGTAAATATGATTGCTTGAGTTCTCATGCACAGACTATTATTCCTCTTCCTCTTAGCAACATACCTACTTCTGGAATATAAACCTCTCTAGCTAGCTATTATCAGGTTTCTTTTTATTGAAATTATAAACGACTATTTTCCCCCCCCAGAGAACTTTTACATCAGTTATTTCTTTTTATCCTCACAATATCCTTATGAGGGAAGGAGAGGCAACTAAATCATCCTATTTTACAGGTGAGGAAACTGGAGGATAAAGTTAAGTGACTTGCACAGTCATACTGCAAATTCAAAGCTATTGGATCTTATTCTCTGTAAACTTTTTAACTTGCATTTTCATTCAGGGTTGAGACATAAGGTGAAGAGAAGCATCTCCTCTGATAATACTCAAGAGCCTAATGCTTTACTTAATTGGCAGCTAGCTATTCATAATTTTTTTCAAAAGCTGCTCTTTAAAACAGTATGAGGAGTTTAAGGCTTTATTCAGGGTTAAAAAAAAACATAGAAAGGAAAAACCATAAGCAGGATTGCATTTGTGGCAATATGTTTTCAGCTCATCCATTTTTGCCCACTTCTTATGTAGAACGTGAAGTGAATGGTGCCCCTTAAATAATCCAATAATCATGAAGAAAATGTTGTGAAAAGACAGGTCATCTTCAGTGAGCCATGAAATGAGATTTGGTTTGAAAGAAACAACAGACTCTCACTTCACTTTATTACACACCGTTTTCTTTAATGTGGTTGGAGACACGGTGAACTATAGTTCCAAATGATTCAGCCTTCAGAGAAATGAGGTATTTGTAATTATGATGTGCTACATATGTTTAATCTAGACAATGATTAAAAACAGAATTTTTAAATGTGGGCAATTCTAATCTCCTAATCTATAGAGTTCTAAAGCTATAATTGAAAGGGCATAGCAGAGATCCAGCGAGATTGTTCATTTTTCAGTAGGTCAGAAAAAGAAGGAAAAATTCTCGACTTGGCTAAATTCATTTTTTGATTCTAAGTACTTCAAATATAATGAAAAAGGAAACCAGGTTGCTATGCAAGACAGATTAAGCATAAAATACAAGAAATACACATTTGAATGGAAATAGTGAAAGTCTGCGTGTTATAATAAAATGTTTAAGCCCAGTTTAGGTGCCATGAAATGGAGGTACAGACAGAGATCTGGGCTCCTAGTCCAGTGCTCTGTACACAGTAAGCACACAAGGCATATGATTGATGGATTGATTGATTGATTCCAGTTCTAATTCTGCCACTGGCCTGCTGTGGGGCCTTGGACAAGTCACTTAACCTCTCTGGGCTTCATTTTCCTCATCAGCAAAATGAAATATTTAACAGCTGCCAGGAATGTTGGGAAAATGAAATAAGGTCACTGATGGGACGGCACTATAGCAAAACACACAGTATTATTAACCATAAATTTTCCCTTGTTTATCTTATTAGTGACCTCTACTCCACAAATTTACCCTTCTTGAATCTATTGATATTTTCTGCCTCCACAGTATTCTGAAGTACCAAATTTCTTATGCTTTTCACTACAAAAGAGATATTTCTTTTTGACTGCCCTGAACCTAGGCTTCTAACAGGGGCTCTCCACTCCTGTTAGCGTAATATTTGGTGAACAATGCTCTTAAATTTATATTTCAATACATTCTGGAAGGATAACTTCATGATCCTACAATGACCTCTAGATTGTAAACTCCTTGTGTACAGGAAACATGTCTACCAACTCTGTTGTACTGACCTCTGTCAAGTGCTTAGTAGAGTGCTTTACACTGAGGCACACTCATGAGACATATCCAGGCATATCTGTATTAACCACTAACTAAAGTTTTGAGCTTGAGTTGCAGACATCCAATCGGCCTCTTGCGCTGAATCTGCTACTAATCTTGATGAATAAAAGTCTCCTGATGATGATTTGAAACAATCGAAGTTTGGTTTGAAGTACTGAAGGAATTGTGTAAATGGGTTGAGATTGGTTGCACTTGCTTGTCTATGTAGCAGTGTATCCAGAACAAGTGTGGTTAGAGGAACTGACCAGGGGGGTGGAAGGATTTCAGAATGTGGATTGTCTGTGGTGAAATTCCAAGAGAGAAAGCTGGGTAGCTCCACTGTTCAGGAATTATCCCTTTAGAAGGGAATTTGAGGGAAGGCACATTCCTCAAGCAAATGATTAAACTTCCCTTATTGTGAAATGTGGATCACCTGATTGGAGTCATCAGCTAAGGTGCAAAATGCAAAAAGAGGTAATAAAGAAAGAATCACAACTACTCTCTCACCCCAGCAGGAATCCCTGCCTCTAATCTAACAAAGAGGTCTGTAAATGGGTTAGGAAAAGAATGGGTTACTGTGTAAAAATGGGTTACTGAGTGCCAGGTAAAGAACAGTTCGAACAAAGACTGTGAGCCCACTATTGGGTAGGGACTGTCTCTATATGTTGCCAACTTGTACTTCCCAAGCGCTTAGTACAGTGCTCTGCACACCACAGTAAGCGCTCAATAAATACGATTGATGATGATGAACAAAGAAACCTTGATTTTGGGAGATTTCACCAATGAAGTAACAATGTGTGGTTGGGGTGGGGGGGAATACACTTATGCCAGTGTAAAAAAAAAAAAAAAAATTGGAGTTCATTATACAAAAATATGGTCTTACTGAATGATGTTGCTGGGTTCTTAATTTATTTCTGAAATTCTAACTCCCTAGATTTTAGCCCAACAGGACACATTGCCTTGAAGACAGGGCCAACCGCTCAGCTGCTTCGCAGAACACCTACTTTGAATCCAAGCCATGAAAAGGAAAAGACGTATTCTCACTAGAAGACCTAGTCCCAAGAGGATTTGGGCACCAGTGTCTGGGTGGAGATGAGTCACAAACTGTATGAAAATGCGTGGGTGGGGGAAAAAGTGTTATAATTGATAGGTTTATGTTCATTGACAACTTGTGAAGCTAATAGAATCCCACATGTTTTGTGAGGATCCTAGGACTCTTCTCAGATCCCTCCTTTTGCCCTCCTATTGGTCTTGCTGTTGCTGAGCCAAATGGGAGAGACAAAGCAAGAGGAGGAAATAGAGAAAACCCTACATCCCAGTGTTATGCTACTACTACTACTACTACTACTAATAATAATAATGATGGCATTTGTTAAGCACTTACTATGTGTCAAGCAGTGTTCTAAATGCTGGGGAGGATATAAGGTGATCAAGTTACATGGGGCTCACAGTCTCAATCCCCATTTTACAGATGAGGTAACTGAGGCACAGAGAAGTTAAGTGACTTGCCCAAAATCACACAGCCGACAAGTGGTGGAGCTGGAATTAGAACCCATGACCTCTTACTCCCAAGCCCGTGCTCTCTCCACTGAGCCATGCTGCTTACTACTGTAGAAAAATCCCTATTGAAGGGACTGATGGTGATATTGATAATCACATATGTGACAGTATTTTTTCCTCTTGTTTGAAGATTGTTTTGCATAGTTTCTGGGTTTACCAATGTAGCAAAGTCCCTACTGAGGGGCTGAAGGTGATACTGATCACCACTCACATGTGATAGTTTATATAGTTGCTGCATTACTGTAGTAGCAGCGTTGCTCAGTGGAAAGAGCACGGGCTTTGGAGTCAGAGGCCATGGGTTCAAATCCTGACTCTGCCAATTGTCAGCTGTGTGACTTCGGGCAAATCATTTAACTTCTCTGGGTCTCAGTTACCTCATCTGTAAAATGGGGATTAAGACTGTGAGCCCCCCCGGGACAACTTGATCACCTTGTAACGTCCCCAGCGCCTAGAACAGTGCTTTGCACATAGTAAGTGCTTAATAAATGCCATCATTATTATTAGTAGTAGTAGTAGCAGTTTGTAGCAAAATCCCTATTGAAGTGATTGATGGTGACATCACCAGTCATTAATGTACCTTAATGTAAATCTCACCATCAACTGTACCCCTGACAAATGTAAATGAGTGAATGTTGTTGTGGTGGTGGTGAGTCCACAATAAGCTGCCTGATTTAGTGACTGTGATCTTGCAAACAACTACAACAAGGGAGAACATTTGAGAAGGTACTGATGTGCCCTACCTGACACAGGTGATTGCTGGCCTTTGGGGGGTGGATTATGGGGGGAGGCGGTGCTTTCTCTCCCTGTTCTACCCAGTAGTGGGCCTGGACCAACAAATGCCTGCCACTTAAAGCCCCAGCTGTGACACCTAAGCCAGATAAAAGGTGGTCTCTTTGGAGGGGGTACCTGGAGACAGCATGGAGGTTTGCAAATAAAAGCACCTGAAGCAGAAGCAGCAGGAGAGCAGCAGCACTTGGAAGCTGAAAGAAGCCTTGGCAGAAAGGGCTCCTTTGACCCCAGACTGGTATTGAACCCTTGATGGAGTAGACTGAGTGTATTTGTGTTGCTCCCTTACATGTTGGTACAACAAAGTGTTAAAAAAAAACAAAACAGCAACTTTCCATAGTAACACTGGTGATCAGAGGTGTGGTTTGACTTCTACTATGTGTCACCAAGGCTCCCCAGGTTCAGGAAGGTCCTGATTTTTTTTTTTGGGGGGGGGGCGGGGGGATTGCAACAGTGACATCTTAATCTTTGTGATCTCAATGAACTACTGTTTCATTTCTTACTCTGCCCTTCTTCTCTTTCAAAAGCAAAAATAGTGCACATCTGTACTCCTGACTGTGGAACTGGCTTACTGTGAGATCTTGGGCAATTCACCAAACCTCTCTGGACCCCAGTTTCCTCACTTTCTGGAGATATTAAAACCAGTCTTTCCCTATCTCACAGTAATCCTTTGGGGATAAAATGAGGTAATTGATGAGACAGCACTTTGGGAAATAGAAAAGGACTACGCTAATAAAAGATGTCATTAGAGGCGCGGTTATCCTCAAAGGCAAGTTGCTTTTCATCCTGTTATATAGTAAGGTCTGCCTCAGTTTCCCATTACCAAAAGGAGGCTAATGACCCTTTACAACCACTAGTTAGAAAGCAATGCTTTAGCAATTAACTTGGAGATTTTTCGTGTCAAGTGTATTGAGTTACTTTGAGATAAGACCCAAGTGAATGCTACCAGTGATTGCTGCAGCAAACACATTTTGTTTTTCTGAAATAATCCTCAAAACTCATTTTAACAAACAATTTTTATGTCTGTGACTACAACTTTGTGAAACTTGCTTCTGTTAAGGGAACTAGGAGTAACTCTTCCAATCTGGCTATGAAGAAGGGCTTTGAATCAGTCTCGTTATCTGTTTCATTGAGGTTTACATTTTTAGATTGGCACAAACTGTTCACTACCCTGGGTTGAAGCGTTATGTCTAGGAGGAAGTTTTAGCATTTCCCTGATCTTCACAAATCCGGATCAGCAACTTAGGAAATCAGTAAATACAAGCCCAAAGAAAACATAAGGGGTGTAGTGCAGAGGAATGAAATATACAGGAATAAAGAGATGGGAGAAGAGAAAATTGAGGAAGAACTGAGGTGAGGAGTTTGCAGTAATGGTGAAATGGAGCTGTTGAGAGTGAAGATATGTGAAAAAGAAAAGATAAAGGGAAGGGGAGAAGAAGGATTTTTTTTTTAAGAGAAGCCATGCAATTTTGCTGAAATGGCGTATTGCAATAATATGCAATTCTTTGGAGGTATGAGAAATGGAGGAAATAAGAATTTCCATTAACAGTGAATCTTGAATTTGAATAGAACTCTTATTTTTCCATAGTTCTTGCCCATGTTCCCATTTTGTTCTCACAACATTCATGTTAATTAAGGATTATTATTATCCCCGTTAAACCTATGAGGCCCAAACTTGCCCAGTGTTGCACAACAGGTCAACGGCAAAAGTGAGACTAGAACCCAAGTGTGGAAAAAGCATAGGAGTCAAAAGTCCTGAGTTCTAATTTTTGCTCTGCCACTTGTGTGACCTTGGGCAAGTCATTTAACTTCTCTGTGCCTGTTACCTCATCTGTAAAATAACTGTGGTATTTAAGTGCTCACTACATGCTAAGCACGGTACTAAACGCTGTGGTGGATAGAAGCAAATTGGGCTGGACACATGGGGTTCATAGTCTCAATTCATTCATTCAATTGTATTTATTGAGCACTTACTGTGGGTGGAGCACTGTAGTAAGTGCTTGGGAAGTACAAGTGGGCAACATATAGAGAAGGTCCCTACCAAACAATGGGCTCAGTCTAGAATGGGGAGACAGGCAACAAAATATGTAGACAGGTGTCAAAATTGACAGAACAAATAGAATTATAGCTATATAATCATAATTATTATTATTTTGGCATTTAAGTGCTTACTATGTGCTAAGCACTGTTCTAAGCGCTGGGTAGATCAGGGTGTCCCATGTGGGACTCACAGTATTTAATCCCCATTTTCCAGATGAGGTACCTAAGGCACAGAGAAGTTAAGTGACTTTCCCGAAGTCACAGAGCTGATAAGTGGCGGAGCTGGGATTAGAACCCATGACCTCTGACTCCAAAGCCCATGCTCCTTCCACTGAGCCATGCTATATGCACATCAACAAAATGAATAGAATAGTAAATATGTACAAGTAAAATAAATAGAGTAATAAATCTGTACAAACATATACAGGTGCTGTGGAGAGGGGAAGAAGGTAGGATGGGGGGGCAGAGGAGGAGGAGAGGACAAAGAGGACTCCATCTGGGAAGGCCTCCTGGAGGAGGTGAGCTCTCAGTAGGGTTTTGAATGGAGGAAGAGAGCTAGCTTGGCGAATGTGTGGAGGAAGGGCATTCCAGGTCAGGGGACAGACGTGGGCTGGGGGTCGATGGCGGGACAGGCAAGAACAAGGTACAGTGAGGAGGTTAGCGGCAGAGGAGTGGAGGGTGCGGGCTGGG
This sequence comes from Tachyglossus aculeatus, assembly GCF_015852505.1. Classification (NCBI taxonomy): domain Eukaryota; kingdom Metazoa; phylum Chordata; class Mammalia; order Monotremata; family Tachyglossidae; genus Tachyglossus; species Tachyglossus aculeatus. The sequence goes on along the minus strand of NC_052069.1, from coordinate 71,379,072 downwards.
CTGGAGAAGGAGAGAAGGGAGGTGAGGTAGGAGGGGGCGAGGTGATGGATCAACCACCCTATGAGGTAACTGAGGAACAAAGAAGTGAAATGACTTGCCCAAGGCCACACAGCAGATAAATGATAGCTGGGATTAGAACCAAGTCCTTCTAATTCTCAGACTGATACTACATCCCCACTCTACGTGGGGCGGGAACTGTGTCCAACCTGATTATCTTGTATCTACTCCAGGGCTTAATTCAGTACCTGGAAAATAGTAAACACTTAACAAATACCATTGGAAAATAAAACGTCTTCTATCTCCCGGCCCTGAGCTTTTTTCCACTAGACCATGCTGCCATTTCAACACATTCCTAAAATTTATTCACAAATGTGCTAAAGAATACAAAGACTCTGAAGCATACTATTCATTCAATCGTATTTATTGAGCATTTACTGTGTGCAGAGCACTGTGCTATTATGAAGTGGTACTAGTAATTTAGTTTCCATACATTGAAAATAACATACTCAGGCATAAAAAGTTCATTTTGTGGATCGATGGGAGGCACTAAAAAGGTTTCTGGATTACCCTGTAAAAGAATAAGGAAATAGGCAAAAACTACTGAAGCTTAGGAAGTTAACATAAATCAAACTGAGACAGCATGCCCGTTATACTTTGGGATAAAAGAATGAAAACAAATGTGTCCTGTGATATATTACCATGATAAAATTGATGGACTGCAGACCCCAGTGAAAACTGTTTTTCCCCACAATTAAAAGCATATTTGAACATGCACCACAATTCGCTATAGAGAAAGATTAGTATTTCCTGAACAGAAGCAGATTTTGCAAGGCTATATTTTTCTGGGTTTCATTGAAATTTTATAGTAGCCTTGTGTGTTTGCTTTTGAAGCTAATGGTTTTTTGAAAGTAATGTAGGAAAAATATTTCTTACAAAGGATAACACAGATGAGGGTTAAAGGTGTAATACAATTATGTCTGAGTAGAATGTCTACCAACTCTGGATTCAGTGCCCAGTATGTGTTGGCAAATGGCAAGCCTCAGTTTCTAGGCTTAAAATAGAGTAAAAATCTAATTTACTGATAGCTATAGGAGATATTTCTGTTACTCCATTCATAGCTAACCATGAAAAAATAAAACTTGTAAATTGGAAGCAAAAGAAATCATGGAATAACATAATGCCATCCCTTAACACTGGATCCCGTCCCCCCCCCCCGCCCCATCATAGTCTTCTCTATGGAGACTTTTTTAGATTTCCTGCTGAATATAATAAATATTTACGCTCACTACCATAGCTATTTAATACTTTTAGGGGCTACAAAGACAAAGAAAAAAGCAGGACCACAAATTCTGATAGAGCATTTCATCATAGCAATCTTTGGGTTTTAAAGTTGGTTTTACAATTTATGTTGGTCTGGTGAAATAGTCAAAAAGAGAACTATGAAATTTCCATAATTTATAAATACCAGGACAAATGTTAGTGTATCAGTTACATATAGAGGCAGCAAAAGGAAATGATCACAAGATGTCTAGGATTCTTGACAATTGTATAGGTATTATTACAGTGTGGAATAATGGGCAATATTTAAATCATTCCTTTATAGAATAGGATGTGAAATACCAAATTCAGAAAACTTTCATTAAGTATCCATTTTGTTACATTCATTTTGTAATGAACCACTGAAATAATTCACAACCCTTTAGAGATTTAGATCACAATACATAATTAATCAAAACAATATTTTCAAAGCACCCTTGAAATTTACAAACTTTGATTTGGATTATAGCAAAATTAGACAAGTGTTAATCTGAAATTTAATTCAGTGGATCTAATTATTCCAGACCCTAGTGCTAATTTTCTGAATGTCTTAGGTTTCCAAAATGTAAGTATGAGACATAAACCATTTTTCCTCAGAGTGATTTTATCACTAGGTAATTTCATCACAATATGATTTTATTAAAAGATATCTTTCAAAGCGTAGCTTCCCTAATGGGGGAGATTTCATTAATAATCCATGCACTTGACTATGTTTTAATGTAGATGCAAGTAGAGCAAGAATAAAGGAAATTTGCATCCGTGCCCTGATGGAACTGATATTTGATAGCTTTATTCTCCTGAAATAGTAAACATCTCATAGAGTCAAGCACAGGAGGAAAAGAAAAATCACACCTTGAAACATGTTGAAACCTGACATGGATAACTGGCCAGTACAGTTGTTGAAAACACAACTGAAGGGGTTTCACCTAGTGTTTCATCAGAAGTTGTCTTCATCTGAAAGAAGGCACAAAGCAAGAGTTTAATCAAGCTCTCATAATTAGTGATAGTTTTGGAGTTTTTACTGGATGCAGAACACTGCACTGAACATGTTCCATGTTTGCAGAAGTTTTATCATCTGTAAAATGGGATAATAAAGTTTGCCTCCTCCTTCCTCACAGAAGTGTTGTGAGGATAAAATAAGAAAAGAGAAAGTGTTCTAGAAAAGTACCTAACTTCTAACCTGAAAGTACCTACAAATACTATGTTATCTAGCCTTTCTACACCCAGCTCTGAGAAGACAAGAATCCTCATTACAGGTCTGAACCAACCCTGAAGGAATTAATAGGGCCAGAAAACCATCTGTGCAATATTCCCTTGTGCTCACTGCAATATAGTCCTCCCTAACAGAAAGTCTGACTGAAACATATCGCTTATTTTATTTGCGCTGGAAGTCAATTCAATCTTCAGCACAGCACATTATTAGCTTCTTTTAACTGCTTGGTAGTAAGCTAAATATCAAGAAATCCAAGCCTGAAACATTTTCATTTCTGATACTTCCATCGCCCATGTTTCATAGATCATGCTGTGTAGTTTAGTTAAAGCCAGACATTTAATCAATAATAAGCTTTCAGAACTTAGACTTGGCATCAGAGAAAAAAGTAAAATGTACTATAAAATAAATAATGTTGGTTCAAGTTATGAGTATAAAAGAAATATAATGTTAGTATTGAAGTGCACTTTTAAAATGCTATTTTTATAATCCTAAGGATGCCAATCTCCTTCATAATTAGGTATTGAGTCTGTCAGAGTCTACTTGAAGTCTCTTGGGGCTTTGATATAATAAAATTTTCAGTCCAAAGTCCTTTTTCATACTTAATAAAAACTGCAAGGCCTATATATTTGTGGACATTTGAAAACTTAACAGAATTTCTAAGTTAGGTTGTCAAAATAAAATAGTAATTTCAGAAATGTTGAAAGCCAAGGAAAATGAAGGAACAGGTCTTCTTTTGATATATAATGCACCAGAGACTGAAGATTCTGGAAAAAGATAAGCATGGAATTAGTTTAAACTCTTTCAATTCAGTGGAAACTTAGGCAATGTTCATATTAAAAAATTTGGATGAAAAATCATACCCAATTCATTTCATAAAGCACAGAGAAACTGACATTGAACATGTAGAAGTACAAACAGCTTTAGGAGTAATAATAACGTGATATCTCCTAAGTAAGAAACGGCAGGAAAAAAATATATACCAAATGTCAATGTTTCATGTTATTAAGGGAGACGTATTTTTTTCCTTCCTAAAATAGTTATGCATATTCTGATCTATTAAGGGGCCAACAGGGAAGTATCAGTATGTCATGTTCTGTACTCAAGAAGCTAGGGGAAACATACTCTTTCTCTAATTAGATTTGTAGGTAAAAATGTATTTTCCCTTCATGAACTTCCACTATTCAATAGTACATCACATGTAAATCATTTTCCACGATGTCTTTTCTTACTTTTTTCAGGAATATCATTATTCATATCAAAACCGTCTGCCGAAGTTTTTCACTCCTAGTAGTGGGAATAGATAGAGAGCTGGGATTTGAATTCATCCAAAACATTTTGGGACTAGGGCTTTTTGTTCTGTTTTTTTTCAACTTCTTAAATCTCAGTGGTTGCTGAATGTTATTGCAAACCAACGGCCCAATATAATTCCTATATTATAAGTTGGGAGTGACATGTTTACACATGTGCAAGCACTTCCCAAATTAATTTCTTTCTCAGAACCTCTTGCTTGCTGTGTTCTAATTATCCTAGAAACAGATGGAAAATTTTGGAAAATGGATTATACAGGTACCTAATAGAGAAAGAACATTGCAAGCAGACCCTAAAGCCAGAAACCTTAAAGTCAAATTTAGTTCTACAGAGATGTTTTTGAAGAGGAGTCCCCTTTCAGGGGGCACCCACACTCACTTTCCCTGACTCTTTGAAGGAGGAAGAATTAGTGTCCAAATATGACAACATGATTAATTAGTATACTGCCCCTTCTTTCAGTTGAAGATGATAGGAGAGGTGTGGACTCAGATGTAATAAAGAGTGAGGGTTGATGAATTGGAAGAACAGCTGAACTAGAGAAAACTAAAGAGCCTTAAAACTAGTGATGCTGCTGAGAAGCAGCATGGCCTAATGGAAAATGCAGGAGCCTGCGAGTAAGATGACCTCAGTTCTAATCCAGGATCTGCCAATTTATCTGCTATGTGACTTTAGGCAAGTAATTTAACTTCTCTGTGCCTAAATTACCTCATCTCTAAAATGGGGATTAAGACTGTGAGCCCCACATAGGACGTGGATTGCGTTCAACCTGATTACCTTGTATCTATTATAGTGCCTGGTGCACAGCAAGTTCTAAAAAACTACCATTAAAAACATGTTACCTTATACAAGAAGAAATGGTGAGCCACAGCTGCCATGCCTCAGGCAGATAAAAGGTGGTTGCTTTGAGGCCCACAGAGGGAAACCTGGAAGCAGAAGCATGTAGAGAAGCAGCACAGAGGCACACTGACACACAGAGAGAAGCAAGCATTGGAACAGCAGAAGGCAGCAGCACTTGGAAGCAGAAAAGAAGCATTGGCAGGTTGGGCTCCTTTGAACACAGACTATTGGACCTTTGGTGGAGTGAATGTGTGTATGTGTCACTCACTTGCATGTTGGTAAATCTAAGTAAAAAACTTTAGACATTAACCTTGGTGATCAGAGGTGTGGTTTGACTTCTCCTACGTGTCACTGAGGCTCCCCCAATCCAGGAAGGTCCTGGTTGGTACAAACCGGGAGTTTGTGACAAGAAGGTTATGGGTTCTATCCCAGCTCTGCCAATTGTCTTCTCTGTGACCTAGGGCACTTTACTTCTCTGTGCCTCAGTTATCTCACCTGTAAAATGGGGATTGAGACTATGAGCCCCTTTTGGGACAGGGACTGTATCCAGCCCGATTTGCTTGTATGTTTCACAGTGCTTAGTACAGTGCCTGGCTCATAGTAAGTGCTTAACAAATATCACAATTATTATGAGCCTGAAGAAAAGATTTGAAACAGGAGACTGGAAAGGAGACTAGCCTATACCACTTTCATACTGTGTTCTTCCAAGCATTTGGTAGAGTGCTCTGCAAAGAGTAAGTGCTCACCAAATCCCTCTGATTCATTGATTGAGACTCTTACAATGGTCTAGAATAAAAGAGATTAAAGCCCTGAAATGGATGTTGATAGTAAGGATGGAGGCAAAGGGATTGATGCATGAAATCTATAGTGGATGAGTTGGCAGAATTTAGAGGCCAATGGGAAGTGGAATGTAAATGACATAGAGGAGTAAAATATGAGATCAAGACTGCAAGTTTCTGGGAAGGAGGGTAGTAATATCCCTGATAGAAATTGGAAATTTAGAAAAGAAAAAAAGTGTATAAAGGAGGATGAGGAAAGTGGCATAGCCTAATGGATAGAGGACCAGGAATCAGGAGACTTGGATTCTAACCCTGACCCTGCCACTTGCCTGCTGTGTGACCTTGGTCAAGTCAGTTACCTTATTTGGGCCTCAGTTTTGTCATCTGTATAATGGGGATTTAATACCTATTCTCGCTCTTCCTCATACAGTGAGTCCCATGTGGGATAAGGACTATGTTCAACCCGACTATCTTTTGTCTACCCCAGTGCCTACTAGAGTATTTAGCACAGAGTAAGTACTTAACAAATGTCACCATTATTAAAACAAGGAATTCAGTTCTTGCCATGTGGCAATTATTCATGTGGAGATACTCCAAAGGCAGGACTGCTATGCGCCTGTGAAGTGTATGAGAGGTCAAGGCTGTCTATGTAATTTGGGAGTCATTGGCAAAAGTGGCAGCAGAAGCAATATTGTAGGCGGTAATGAGACTACAGAGGGAAAAGTGGAGGACTTAGAAGATAGTTTTGTGCGGATACCCACAGTTAAGAATGAAAAGAAGATGAAGAGCCTGCAAAGGAGTGGTCAGAAGAGGAGTCATAAGCCAGGATCCTTGTTCTAGCATTTATTATAGGGCATTGGAGTAGGAACTTATTGTGGGCAGGTAGCCTGTCTGTTTATTGTTGTATTGAACACTCCCAAGCACTTAATACAGTGCTCTGCACACACTAAGCACTCAATAAATATGACTGAATGAATGAGGACGAGTAGGGAGAGTTGTAGAACTTGGTGATAACCAAAGATGGAAAAGAGAGGAGAAACTCTAAGAGGAGAGTGCAAGGGATAATTCTGGAAAATAAGGGTATTAAGATAATTTTTATATGTAGAAGCTACTTTGAACTCAGGCTTGACAGAGCATGGGGCTGGGAATCGGGAAACCAGGGTTCTGAGCCCTGCTGTGCTACTAATCCATTATGTGATCCATAACAATCCATCATTTGCACCTTTCGCTTTTAAGCAACAAAACTACTGGAAAGAGCATGGGTCAGAGGAGCTGGGTTCTAATTCTGACTCTCCTACTTTGTTGCTCGACCTTGGGCAAGTCACTTAATTTCTCTGTGCCTGTTACCTCATCTGTAAAAATAGGGATTAAGACTGAACCCTACTAGATATCTTAACTACAGTGCCTAGCACATAAGTGCTTTTACCATTATTTTAATATTATTACTAATAGAATCCTTCTCACTTTTGTCAACACATCCTGCTAAATCCCTCATAGAATGTCACCTTCTCTATGAGGTATTTCCTGACTGGTCATGCCAAATATTTTCCAATTATAAGTTTATATAAACTTTTCATTTAAATTTATATTCTTTATCATGCTATCTTTTTGTACATTTAGGAAATTGTCTGCTTTCTTCTGTGTTGGGGAATGAAAGGGTTGACATTGAAGCTGTTGTGATAGAGTAGCAGCATGGCCGAATGGATAGAGCACCGGCCTGGGGACTAGAAGGATGTGCATTGTAATTATTCCTCTGCCACCTATCTGCTGTGTGATTTAGGGCAACTTCTCTGTGCCATAGCTAACTTATCTGTAAAATTGGGATTAAGACCTAGATCCCCACGTGGGATGTAGACTATGTCCCAATCTGATTATTTTGTACCTACCCATCACTTAATACAGTGCCTGGCACATAACCCTTAACAAATACTATAGAAAAAGAGGATGGGAAACAGTCTGTGGAGAACAGGGAGAGACTGCTTTATGTCAGCAAAACAAGGTAAGGGAGTGAGGCTAGAATGGGGAGCTGTACAGGACTGTGTGGAAGGGGAAAGACAAAATAAAGTAGGAATAGAAAGCTATTGCATGTGTACCCACGGGTAGTAGTTATGAGAGCTAGCAATAGCATAGTCAAGAAAATAGGACCGGAGTTACCCATAGCTCCACCCACATGTCATGAACTCGACTGTACAGGAGAACATGACACAACATACAAATTATAAAAGGGATGTTCAAAGGAGGGATAGAATAAGGGGAGCTGGGGTGATGGGTAAGAAAATTATGAGGATCAGCTGTGGCCAAGAAGGATACTTACAGCGAGAAAGAGGTCTAAAAATTGGGAATTGGGTGTCTATAATGCAAGCACCTCAGTAATGCAGTCTGAATAATAGATCAATCAACTGTATTTATTGAGTACTTTCTTGTGTGCAGAGCACTGCACTAAGTGCTTGGAGAATATTAATACTGAATGTAATCTATTGGTGTTCTCTGACAATAAAACTCCACTCAAAACCTGGACTCCCTTTGCTGTCTTAGGGGAAGGCTCAACAACATTTTGAAGTAGACTGTATGATTCTCAAGATTAGGGTCCACATCAGTTGCAAGTGCCTAGTAATAATAATAATGATATTTATTAAGCACTTACTATGTGCAAAGCACTGTTCTAAGCTCTGGGGAGGTTACAAGGTGATCAGGTTGTCCCACAGGGTGCTCACAGTCTTAATCCCCATTTTACAGATGAGGTAACTGAGGCACAGAGAAGTGAAGTGACTTGCCCAAAGTCACACAGCTGACAATTGGCAGAGCTAGTACAGTATGCTGTACCCAGAAAGTGTTCAACCAAGGCTGTTGATAATAAGATGAAAACACAGAATATCACATGTATCAATTCCATTTTTCCCTGATCACTTTGTTGGCATCAATAGTGCTCTTCAATAATTGATATTTATTTATATTGATGCCTGCTTTACTTGTTTTGATGTCTGTCCTCCCTGTTCTAGACTGTAAGCCTGGTGTGGGAAGGGATTGTCTCTCTTATCGCTGAATTGTACATTCCAGTGCTTAGTACAGTGCTCTGCACACAGTAAGTGCTCAATCAATATGATTGAATGATATAGTTATTGATTTCATAGAAGTTATCAGAATGCTTTCTGTATATTTAAAGAAATTTCCAATGAAAGGAAAGCTTCTTTCATTACTTTGGATTTCACAGACTTGAATGACATTTTGAAGACCACACTGCTGGCAGTCCTCATTCTGGGCTCATTATCAGTTTTATACAGCCCAGCATGTCTTATTCTAATGATTATTTGATAGATATGTGGCTCTATTCTTAAGGAGAAATTATCATTATGAATTCATACAAGGTACAGCGCTCAGTAATCACTGTATCCCTGGTGTAACATTAATAGAGTTTGTTTAATAAATCAGGTTTATAGCCCATTATAAACCTACAAGACTGGATTGCATTATTGTTGCTGTTATAGCTGCCTGGTGCAGTTTTACGTCTCGATGTCAACCAGTTGTAGAGACATAAATAAAGATTAGGTAACAATGAAACTTGAACCATGTACCAGCTGTTCAAAACTGTGATTTTATAGCATTTAAATCAGCGATCTTTGGCATGGTTATTTGTGGTAAGTTGTATCCACTGGTGTCCAGGACATGAAACTAATAACTCCATGATAAACTATTCATAATTATGGTTGGATTAGTGAGACCGTTTGCATGAGGACATTACAAAATGATATAGCTTCTATCTCTCTGAAAATGAGTATGAAAATAAACATTTCATTGGGCTTGGCGTGATTCCAGCAACAAAACATTTTTTCATTCTCTCTCAGCAGCAGGCGAATGGAACATTCTTAAGGAGAGTGGATATCATAGAAAACATTCCCGAGCATAATATATGACTGAAGGAGTACTCTTTGAGTGAACAGTAAGTGTTTGTAGGGTGAAGTCTCACCCCTTCAGAATAGACATCTCACGTAAGAGTTGCCCTTCTTATGCAAAAATTTGACCTATGACTGAGTGTACCAATAGTTCCAGCCACACAGAGCATCTGGGAGCAGGATAATATATCACATGGCCTAGTGGGAAAGCATAGGCCTCAGTGTCAAAGACTAATTGCAGATCTGCCACTCAGCTGCTGTGTGACCTTGGCCAAGTCATTTAACTTCTCTGTGTCTCAGCTTCCTTATATTTAAAGTGGGCAATCAATATCAGTTTCCCCTCCTACTTAGACTGTGAGCTCCATGTGGGACATGGAATGTAGCTGATTGAATTATATTAATTAAGCTATCTGTTAAGCACTTAAAATGTCAAGCACTGTTCTAGGCACTGGCATAGATGGTATTAAATGCTATTAATACAGACTGACATGTATTAAGTGCTTTGCAAATAGCACAATTATCACATTGGTTTTCATTAGACTTATCAATCAATAACCCATAGCACATGGCTGATTCAATGGAGTAGTTTACAATCAATTGCCCAGCTTCTGGGTGTGGATCTCTAGGGCCCGATCAGCTGCTTGAGCAATTCTTGAATGACTATTTCTTAAACTATGGATGATGCTTGATGTCTTTGGAAGAGGTTCTTAGAAGCACAATAGCATCTTCTAACATGTGCATCCAGGTCTTTTGTTGCATCTTCCAGCATAGCTGCGTAGAATACATTGAAGTAGACCAGGCCAATTACCCATCCCTGCTTTATTCATTCAATCATATTTATTGAGCCCTTACTGTGTGCAGAGCACTGTACTAAGTGCTTGGGAAGTACAGGTTGGCAACATATAGAGAAGGTCCCTACCCAACAGTGGGCGCACAGTCTAGAAGGGGGAGACAGTCAGTATTAGTCAGTATTTACTATGTGTGAACCCCTGTACTAAGGGATAGGAAATAATACATGGGTGGGAATTACATATGGTCCCTGGTCCCTAAGGGCTCATGTTCCATGAATAAAGGCAGAAAGGGGAATGGCGATAGACACATGTCTGAAAAAATGAAATGAGAACACAAACAACCAAAGATAAGGACAAGGATAAATCCTAAATTAAATGAAAAAAGCCATAGAGTTTTATGCTTACAATTATAGAGTTAAACACTTCTTATGTATCTAATGGTCACAGCTGCAGTCCCAGTTTAGACCTTTCTATCATTCTACATTTTGTGGTGATGACAGGCTACTTCCTGCCGGGATGGAGCCAGCAGGTCGAGGTGACGGTGCTGAATGGTGCGACTGAGACATGATGGCCTTCCAGTGAGGTGGATTACCCATGAAGGACAGCTTCAGTAATTGGGAGGCCAAGGTGTGGGCTGCCGCTGCTTCTGTCTTTTCCAACTAGGATGGAGCAGGGCAAGCTGGGATTGAGGCTTGAAAGGACCTATTTTCAATTAGGATTATCAGCAAAGCAGTTTAGCGGATGGATTGGGAGGCCAAGGGTTGCCCTGTTGCTGCGTCTGCCTTCCCCGCCAGGATGGAACAAGGCAAGTTGGGATTGAGGCCCTGAAAGGACATAGAAGTGCAGATTATCAATCAATCATGTTATTGAGTGCTTACTGTATGCAGAGTAGTCATTCATTCTTTCAATCAATTGTATTTATTGAGCATTTACTGTTTGCAGAGCGCTGTACTAAGTGCTAGGAATGTACAATACAGCAATAAAGAGAGACAATCCTTGCCCACAACGGGATCACAGTCCAGAGGGGGTGAGACAGACATAAATGTAAGTAAACAGGCACTGATATAAATGATTAAAATTATATATATATATATGTATAATATATAAAATATATTATGGATCATGCTTGATGTCTTTGGAAGAGGTTCTTAGAAGTGCAATAGCATCTTCTACCATGTGCATCCAGGTCTTTTGTTGCATCTTCCAGCATAGCTGCGTAGAATGCATTGAAGAAGACTGGGCCAATTACCCATCCCATTATATATATATATATATATGTAATTATTCATTATATATATTCATTATGTATTCATTATGAATTCAATGAATATTCATTATTCATTATGCCAATGAATAAAATTATATATATAATATATATTATTTTGAGTTTATATATAATTTATATATATATATAATTTTATTCATGTACATGATGCATGAACATAATGTACATGTACATAAGTGCTGGAGGTGGGGAAGTACAAAGGGAGCAAGTTGTGATGCAGAAGAGAGGGGTTGCTGAGGATGAGCGGGGCTTAGTCTGGGAAGGCTTTTTTGGAGGAGGTATGCCTTCAGTAGGGTTTTGAAGTGGGGAAGAGTGATTGTCTGGCTTATTTGAGGAGGGAGGGCATTCCAGGCTAGAGGTAGGATGTGAGCCAAGGTTCGGCAGGAAGGCAGGTGAGATCGAGGCACAGTGATAAGGTTAGCATCAGAGGAGCGCAGTGTGTGGGCTGGGATATAGGAGAGAAGGGAGGTGAGGTAGGAGGGGGCAAGGTGATGGAGAGCCTTAAAGCCAAAAGTGAGGAGTTTTTGTTTGGTATGGAGGTGGATAGGCAACCACTCGAGATTTTTGAGGTTGGGGGGAGACATACCCTGAATGTTTCTCTAGAAAGGTAATGCAGTCAGTGGAGTGAAATATGGGCTGAACTAGGTGAGAGGCAAGAGGTTGGGAGGTCAGAAAGAAAGCTGATACAGTAACCCAGTCGGGATTAGGATGAGTGATTGTACTAACGTGGTAGCGGTTTGGATGGAGAGGAAAGGGTGGATGTTGGTGATGTTGTGAAGGTGAGAGTGACAGGATTTGGTGATGGATTGGATATGTAGGTTGAATGAGAAATTGGAGTCAAGGATGACACCAAGTTTACAGGCTTGTTAGACAGGAAGGATGGTTGTGCCATCTACAGAGTACTGTACTAAGTGCTTGGAAGAGTACAGTATAACAATAGAACAGAGTTGGTAGATATGCTCCCTGCCTGCATTGTGCTTGGAGTCCAGAGGGAAAACAAAGTGGCTCAGAAAGGCTGATGGATTGAGAAGCAGCTTGTCCTAGTGGATAAAGAAAGGGCCTGGGAGTCAGAAGAACCAGGGTTCTAATTGTGGCTATGTCACATGTCTGCTGTGTGGCTTTAGGGAAGTCACTTCACTTCTCTGTGCCTCAGTTCACTCATCTGTAAAATGGAGATTAAGACTGTGAGGTGCATGTGGGGCAGGGACTGTGTCCAATTTGATCGAGGCTCTCCATCACCTCACCCCGTCCTACCTCATCTCCCTTCTCTCCTTCTCCAGCCCACCCCGCACCCTTCGCTCCTCTGCCACTAATCTCCTCACCGTGCCTTGTTCTCACCTGTCCCGCCGTCGACCCCCGGCCCACATCATCCCCCTGGCCTGGAATGCCCTCTCTCTGCACATCCACCAAGCTAGCTCTCTTCCTCCCTTCAAAGCCCTACTGAGAGCTCACTTCCTCCAGTAGGCCTTCCCAGACTGAGCCCCCTCCTTCCTCTCCCCCTCCTCCCACTCCCCTCCCCTCCGCCTTACCTCCTTCCCCTCTCCACAGCACCTGTATATGTGTATATATGTTTGTACATATTTATTACTCTATTTTATTTGTACATATTTATTTTATTTATTTTATTTTGTTAATATGTTTTGTCTTGTCTTTCTCCCCCTTCTAGACTGTGAGCCCGCTGTTGGGTAGGGACCGTCTCTATATGTTGCCAACTTGTACTTCCCAAGCGCTTAGTACAGTGCTCTGCACACAGTAAGCGCTCAATAAATACGATTGAATGAATGAATATCAGACACAGAGCAAGTGCTTAACAAGTACCATGAGGGAGAAGGCCAAGGCAGGAACTGCTGACTCCACTGGCAATGGGAAATGGTTCAGAAGGGCTTCCTTAGTTCAACTGTGGCATCATGAAGTAGTCTCATAACCTTGATGAACTTTGAAGGACAACAAATTTGCGCAATAATTTCCAGAACTTAGCATGGCTGAGGGTATTGAACGTTGTGGAATACCTATACAAAGAGTGTAGATATCTTCGTGTTTTTTTCCTGTAGCCAATGATCAAAAAATATTGTATGCTATGTTGTGGTCTGGAGCTACACTGTGATTCGCTTCAATTGACAATAGACTTTAGAATTGATTGTTGAAAGAGAACTTGGGCTAGGATCTTGTCAACAATGGAGAGAAATAGATGCCTCAGAAATTCCTTTTGCCTTCTTGAAAAATGGTCATGATGGTGGCATCTTTAAGATCCCAAGGCATTTCTTCAGCCATCCATATGTTGAAATATTTTTTTTAAGTTCTTAAGCAGGATGCTTTTTCCCTGTTTCCAGATCTCAGCAGCTATGCCATTACATTTATTTAACAAACCCCTCATTTGAGTAGGAAGAATAGACACCCCCCTACTGCCAAATGGGACCCTTCTTTGGATTCAGCCTGTGTTAATGAGAATCATCCGTTAAAATGAAGCTTGATTAATTGCCAAAAGGTCCTGGACTCTGTCAGAGGCCCTTTTAGAGAATGGGACTTCTCTGATCATTACTTGGCTATCAGCATTGTTATGCTGTACTCTCCCAAGCACTTAGTACAGTATTCATTCAGTCATTCATTTGTACTTATTGAGCACTTTGTGTGCAGGACACTGTACTAAGCACTTGGGAAGTATAAATTGGCAACATATACAGAATGGTCCCTGCCCAACAATGGGCTCACAGTATAGAAATAATGATGGCATTTGTTAAGCACTCATTGTGTGTCAAGCACTGTTCTAAGTGCTGGGGGGGGGGGGGGGGGGGGGCGATACAGGATAATCAGTTTGTCCCTCATGGGGCTTACAGTCTTGATCCCCATTTTCCAGATGAGGTAACTGAGGCACAGAATAGTTAAGTGATTTGCCCAAAGTCATACAGCTGACAAGTGGCGGAATGGGATTAGCACCCATGACCTCTGACTCCCAAGCCCATGCTCTTTCCACTGAGCCATGCTGTTCCGCACACATTAAGTGCTCAATAAATATGATTGATGACCCTTTATCTGACCCAATATATCTCTTGCAAGGAGTCAAATTATGACAATGTACCTTACCATTTTTCAATATTCTTTTTCTTCCAATCTGTAAATTACTTTTGTCAGTCTCTCCTGGCTGTTAAATTGCAAGCTCTTTGAGGGCAGGTATTATGTATTTTACTTCTAATATACTTATGCTTAGTACGGTGCTTCAAACAACAGATCCTCAATACAGTCTATGGACAGATTGATTGACAATCAATCTAAAATTGCAAAGTCAATTTCAATTTTGACATTAGGTGAAGATAGAGAAGTAACATGATGTAGTGGATAGAGCATAGGCCTGGGAGTAAGAAGGTCAGAGACTCCAATCTTGGTTCTGCCACTTGTTTGCTGTATGACCTTGGGCAAGCCACTTCACTTCTCTGTGCCTCAGTTAACTCATCTGTAAAATGGGGATTGAGATAGGGAGCTCCATGTGGGGCAGGGACTGTGTCTAATCCAATTAACTTGTATCTACCCAGCTCATAGTAAGCAATTAACAAATACTACAATTATCATTATATTGAGGGCAATAAAGTATTAATCAGAAAACATAAAAATATGGGGTTTAATTTTCTACTGCACACTTCCAAATATTAAACTTCTCAATTTCTTACTATTCTAGCCAATTTGAGGCATATTCTTGTCTATGGAATTAGTATTTGGGCCTATATTCCAGTTTAGAGATGGGCCTCAACCTAATGCATTTCAAAGAATATTGTCATATTTTTAAGTGCTCTGGATACAGTAAGTACTTAATGATTATCATTGATTGAGTTTTGCTTAACAAAGTGCTTGCCAGATATTTAGGAAGTGCTGATATATTTTATTTTAGTTACTGGGGACAGAATACTGATCAAACTTTATAGTGAGAAGCAGTGTGACCTAGTGGATGCAGCACAGGCCTTGGAGTCAGATTGTCCTGGATTCTAATTCCTGCTTTGCCACTTGTCTGCTGTGTGATCTTGAGAAGGTTACTTCACTTCTCTGTGTCTGTTTCCTCATCTGTAAAATGGGGACTAATACTGTGAGTCCATATGGGACATGAACTGCTTCCAGTCTGATTAGCTTGTATCTACCCTAGTGCTTAATACAGTGCCTAGCACATAGCCATCTCTTAACAAATACCATAGATAGGAACAAAAAAGTCGTAGAATTGTTAGATTTCTTATATCAATTAAGAAATGTAAGAAATGCCATTCAATTGTTTTTTTTTTTTTCCTACAGGTCCGTGTACCCCACTTAGATTGTGATTCCTATGTAGGAGAGAAATTGTTCATTCATTTATTCAATCATATTTATTGAGCATTTACAGTGTGCAGAGCACTGTACTAAGCACTTGGGAATTATAAGTTGGCAACATGTAGAGATTGCCCCTACCCAACAACGGGTTCACAGTCTAGAGGGGGGAAACAGACAATAAAATATGTAGACAGGTGTCAAAATTGTCAGAATAAATAGAATTAAAGCTCTTTGCACATCATTAACAAAATAAATAGTAAATATGTACAAGTGAAATAGAGTAATAACTAGGTACCAATATATATACTAGTGCTGTGGGGAGGGGAAGGAGGTAGGGTGGGGAGATGGGGAGGAGGAGAGAAAAAGGGGGGCTCAGTCTGGAAGGGCCTCCTGGAGGAGGTGAGCTCTCAGTAGGGCTTTGAGGGGAAGAAGAGAGCTAGCTAGCTTGTGTCTGAATTGTTTATTCTGTACTACCACTAGTCCTTAACACAGGGCTCAGCACATAGCAAGTGCTCAGTGAAAACCATTATCAGCATCATCGTCAATACGACTGAGTTACAACTGAAATCAGTAATGTTCTCATCCTTCCCAATAAAGTTCTTATTCTCAATTTACCACCAATGAGTGTAGATCAGGGTGCATCATGTGTCAATGATCACTTCTGATAAAACTGTGGGTGCTTTAAAATGAAGTCTGGTTTGAATGCTATGGATATAACCCAGGCCAGGAAAACATTATGCCTGAAAAGGGGAATATGCAGAGACTACTTTAGTAAGGTTATTGTTGCTAAGGAAAACACTCCGTTGGAATTCAGGTTGAACAGCACATCTGTCTCACTTTGTCTGGAACGCTCAGTGAGACATCATGGCATAACAGGAACCTAAAGAGATTGAGTTGTTTATTTCTATTTTGGTAGCAGTGCTAGGCAAACTAAGCACACTGAGGATGGTGGTTGGCTAGATGTAGAAATTCAGACATATATATTTCTTATTTTTTCATTATCTATCCAAAGACCATCAATCCTCTTCCCACACCTTCCACTTGAACAACACAACCAGACAAGGAATAAAGAAGAATTTTAAAATGGTATATCATTATAGAAGATGTCTAAAGTTTTTAGGTCGTGGGCAGATATGAGTCATCAAGGTAACAGAAGAATCCCAAAACATCAGTCTCTGCCCTTGACATTTTCCACTGACTTTTAGATTTGACACAGCCTGCCAAGACCTGTGTACTATACTTCCAATGTGATGCACGGTTTTATGTGGGACACAGTCATGTGGCAAATCCAAAATGTCTCAGGGTTTGGATTTTTTTGCTATTTTCTGCTCTGTTCACCTGTCAGTCACTTCTCTTTAATGCCTCTCTGCTTCTTGCTGCATTTGATTCAGCCTGGAGCAATGAAGATTTTTTTTTTATTATTTTATGGGGAATTAGTGTAGCTGCAAAGACGGATAACTGAAAAATGGTAATAGCAGGAGGTAAAGATAAGGTTTAAGGAATTACAAACGTTGATGTTGTTATAATCTATAATGACAAAATAATTGGAGGGAGAAACAGGATGGGGTAAAATGTTTTTTTTCCTCAAAAGGCTGCTTAATGACCTTTTTCATGTGGACCTTTTTATCTCTTTATCCATTCTCTTGCTATGTTATGTGACAGTCATTCAGATTGACAAAGATGATTTTCACAGATGCATCTTTTTAGATTAGCTTCGCGTGGATTGACTAATTTTTGGAGAGGCAACGAGGCCCAGTAGAAAGGGCACAGGATTGGTCCTGACCCAGCTTTGTGTTCTAGAATCATTACTGGGAGAGTACAATAAAGTAAGTAGAAACAACCCTACCCTCAATTATCTCACAATCTAGTGAGAGAAAGGGACATCAAAAATTACAAGAACAGGAAACAGATTATAAGGATATGTATATAAATCCTGTGAGATGGAGGTAGGGTGAATTCCTAAGTGCTTAGGAGGCTTGGGCTAATGTAAGTTTATGATGCAGTAGTGAGGGATACTGTATGGTCCTGGGAGAGTCACCTAACCATTCCAGCTCTGTCTCCTCTTCTGTAATTGGGGATGTGATAGCCTCCCGGTGGGCCACAGACTGCTTGTTCTTGTAATCTTGTATCTCTTGCACCACATAGCACATGGTAAGTGCTTAATAAATTCCTAATTATGATGATTTTTATCATTTATGACCAGTAGCCTCTTAAACTATGGAAGTGGTGATTTCTTAAACTTGACCTTCTTGGAGGATTTCTCAAACCTCTCCTAAAACCACATCTCCTCCAGCAAGCTTTCCCTAACTATCTCTACTCTCCCCATCTCCTTTTCCCTCTCTACTGCATCACAAATTTACATGAATTCAAACCATCTAAGCATTTAGGAATTCACCCTACTTCCATCTCATAGCATTTATGTACATATCCATTTAGTCCGTTGTTTCCTGTTCCTGTAATTTTGATTGTCTCTTTCACTAGATTGTGAGATAATTGAGGGTAGGGATGTTTCTACTTACTTTATTGTACTCTTCCAAGTACTTACTATACTACGGGCTTGGGAGTCAGAAGTCATGGGTTCTAATCCTGGCTCTGCCACTTGTCAGCTGTGTGACCTTGGGCAAGCCACTTAACTTCTCTGTGCCTCAGTTACCTCATCTGTAAAATGGCGTAAAATGTGAGCCTCACATGAGACAACCTGACCACCTTGTATCCACCCCAGTGCTTAGAACAGTGCTTTGCACATAGTAAGCGCTTAACAAATACCATCATTATCATTATTATTACTGTTACTACTTACAAGTAGTACACTTACTACTACTGGAGAAGCAGTGTGGCTTAGTGGAAAGAGCATGAGCTTGAGAGTCAGGGGTTGTGGGTTGTGACAAGCGGCACCACCACTTGTCAGCTGTGTGACTTTGGGAAAGATATTTAACTTCTCTGTGCCTCTGTAAAATGGGGATTAAGACTATGAGCCCCACTTGGGGCAACCTGCTTACCTTGTATCTACCCCAGCGTTCAGAACAGTTCTTGGCACAAAGTAAGCACTTAAAAAATACCATAATTATCACTATTATTACTCTACACATTGTAACATTTAATAAATATCGCTGACTGACTGATTGATTTTTTGCTAGGGACATTGTAGAATCTATCCCTTCCCACATCACATCTGATCCCAAAATTGTCTCATGCCTTAGATTCTAAAATCCCTTGATTTTTCTCCTAGGCACCCTTGGCCAGTATAATGAAAGCATGAGCCAATATGTACATTTACCAAAATGTGTAGTGGACATTCCCCCAACTCCCATTTCTGGCTCTGAATTAATCTTCAATAGAGTTACACTGTGTTATTTTTTTCAAGCAACAAGACTATTTTCAATGAGGAAAGAGGCATCAGCCCTCCTTTTCAGTGGTGTCTCTCACCCCTATTCCCCTGAATACAGTAGAGGGATTAGTCAGATCAAGATTAGTGAGCTGAATTATTATTTTCGTATTTGTTTAAGTGCTTACTAGATGTCAAGCACTCTTTTATAAGCACTGGGTTAGATAGAAGTCAATCAGGTTGGAAACAGTGCCTGTCCACATTAAATGCCTAATCTAAGTAGGAGCAGGAACAGGTATTTAATGACCATGACCAGGGCAAATGAACAACACAGAACACATTTTAATCATTTTCAATATGCCTAGCATTATATGAAACATTGGGGCGGATACAAAATGATCAGGTTGGGCACAGTCTCTGTCCCACATGGGACTCACAGTCTAAGAGATTCCTCATAGGTAGTTTATTCGCATATTACAGATGAGGAAATTAATAATACTAATAATAATAATGGCATTTATTAAGCGCTTACTATGTGCAAAGCACTGTTCTAAGCGCTGGGGAGTTTACAAGGTGATCAGGTTGTCCCACGGGGGGCTCACAGTCTTAATCCCCATTTTGCAGATGAGGGAACTGAGGCCCAGAGAAGTGAAGTGACTTGCCCAAAGTCACACAGCTGACAATTGGCGGAGCTGGGATTTGAACCCATGACCTCTGACTCCAAAGCCCGGGCTCTTTCCAGTGAGCCACGCTGCTTCTCACAGATAAGTGATAAGTGCAGATAAGTGCAGATAAAGCAGATAAGTGAAATGACTTACCCAAGGTCACACAATGGGCAAGTAGAGTAAATGAAATTAGAACCCAAGTCCCCCGATTCCTGCCCCATGCTCTTTGAATTAAAAAAAAAAAACTCTACAGATCATTGTGCTCCACTTAACTAAGACATTTAGCTTCCTCATGCCACTCAATGGTATTCTGTCTACTTGGTAGGGACACGTAGAGGAAATTCCATTTCAATTAAATAGCTTTTATTGAGCTGTTGCTCTGTGGAGGGAACTGTATTGGATCCCTGCTGAATGGAGAACACTGAGCCGAACACTTGTGAGCCTACAATAGGAAAAAAAAAACATGTCCTCAAGGAGCTTAAAATATAATAGAGGAGATTACAATATAATATTTGGGGCTGTAACCAACAAACTCTACAAAGAGGAGTGGAAATGAAGTTGGATACCCCACGGTGCTTGATTTCAGAGCAGTCATGTATCTTATAGTCTGTGGTGGTAAATATTTTCTTCCACAAATTTAGCACTGCATCAATACAGTAAGTGTAGCTTCTCAAAATGCTGTTTACTCAATCAATCAATTGTATCTACTGAACACATAGTACAAAGCAATGTATGTAGTGAGTGCCTACATTGTAGAACACTGGACAAGTTGCCCGGGAAATTTAATAAAATCAAATTCACAGTCCCTGAACTCAAGGAGCAAACAATCAAATGGTTGCCCCATTTTTCTAGTGATAATACTAGTAGTAGTAGTAATCCCCTCTCAGGGTTGCACCTGGAGAGTTTCCAGCACTCTATCAGTCTTGACTATAGGAGGGAGAGTCAAGCAGAGGCATACCATTCCATTCCCAGCTTGGACATTGGCTAGTGAGTGAGAGGCAATAATGATAATGGCATTTGATAAGTGCTTACTATGTGCAAAGCACTGTTCTAAGTGCTGGGGTGGATACAAGGTGATCAGATTGTCCCACGTGGGGCTCACAGTCTTCATCCCCCATTTTCCAGATGAGGTAACTGAGGCCCAGAGAAGTTAAGTGACTTTCCCAAAGTCACGCAACTGACAATTGACAGATCCAGGATTTGAACCCATGACCTCTGATGCCCGTGCCATTTCCATTGAGCCACGCTGCTTCCCTACTTCAAGTCACTACAATCTACTACAAGTCAGAACTCACCTGTGCTGGGCAGCAGCGACCTGGGAGAAAGTCGAGGGTGGAGACTCAAGTTTAGTCCATGGAAGGAGGCAGTGGTAAACCACTTCTATATTTTTACCAAGAAAACTCTGTGGATACACTACCAGAACGATTGTAGATGGAGGTGTGGCATTTTGGGAGAGATTTGTCCATGGCATCGCTATGGCTCGGAGATGACTCGACAGCATAAGACAGATAAGTAGTAGTAATAGTGTTTGAGTGCCTTCACACTATAATGAATTGTACTAAACTACAAAACTGAGTAAATCAGAAACAAGTATGAACAT
Source organism: Tachyglossus aculeatus (assembly GCF_015852505.1). Taxonomy (NCBI): domain Eukaryota; kingdom Metazoa; phylum Chordata; class Mammalia; order Monotremata; family Tachyglossidae; genus Tachyglossus; species Tachyglossus aculeatus. The sequence continues at coordinate 71,357,775 of NC_052069.1, read as the reverse complement.
GACATTTTAACAAGCTTAACATTCATTGAATGTATACTATGCGATGGCAGATGTCTGCGGAGCGCAGGAAATGTGCCTTGTGTTCTCCATGTTATAACAAATTCTACACACTACACACAAAGGTGTTCAAGAAATACTAGTGACAAATGTACACACACATATTTACATATATATATATATATATATATATATATACCTATATACACATATGTATATTCTCTTTCATAGAAGTTCATTTTGGAAAACTAGACCATAATGTTTACAAAACTCCCATTTCATTTTTACATGAAAAATGATGAATGAAAGGTAAGAACCGTTATCTTGAATAGATGTAGGTTAAAAGTCAGCAATTCCAGTAGGTAATCTATTTTTATCCTGCCCAGATGATTAACCAATACATACATGCGAGCAACATTTCCCAAGAATGGGTGGAGGGCATTTTTGGTTTTCCCTTAGTTAACCAAATTGACATAATTATTTCCTTGTGATTCAGACTTCCTCTGAGGATGCTGTAATCCCACTATAATCCCCATTTCCCTCAGCAGCCATCTCTCTGATCCTGGTTTTTCCCTTACCCAATTTTCCAAAGATGCAACCTTATAGACAAAATGTTTCTGGAGCCCGGATTGATGATCCATTCCTGCCATTCAGAAGCTGCCAGAGCCTGATGTGGCAATGCAGCTTTACAGATAGATATCTCCCCATAAATAGGACTTTGGTATATTTGGAATACAAAGGTGTTTTACTTTTGAGTTATGTCTGAGAGTAATGTCTCAGGTCTGTTGACTCTGAACCTGAGGTTACAGGTTTAAACGAAGACTATGACATTGCATGGTAAAATTATGTGTATGACAAAGTAATTTACTTCTAGTGTCACTTGCCAGGGTTAGTGCTGATGGCTTGGAAAATATGTGTCAGATAACTGCCATAACGGCCTGAAAAGAGTCTTTCTGGGACAAAATGCATTTTTTCCATTTTCTCCAAAGACCTCATCATGGAATGTCAAAGCTTCAAAGGAACATGATTAAAATTTATAAAACTGGGCAATATTGAATTATATTATTGCTATTATAATTACTACTACTGCTAATATGATATTTATCAAGTAATTATGGACCTGAAAAATGGGTCTTGTCTTAGGCTGTCCAGTCGTCTCTGACCCATAGCGATTAGTACAGTGCTCTGCACACAGTAAGTGCTCAATAAATTTGATTGAATCTCTCCCAGAAAGCCCCACCTCCATCTGCAATTGTTCTGGTACTGTACATATAGAGTTTTCTTGGTAAAAATACAAAAGTGATTTAGCACTGCCTCCTTCTGTGCAGTAAACTTCCACCCTGTACTTTCTCCCTTACTGCTGCTTCCCAGCACAGGTGAATTTTGATTTGTAGCAGATTATCTTCCACTCACTAGCCAATGCCCAAGCTACGAATGGAATGGGTATACCTCTACTTGACGCTCCCTACCATAGCTGAGACTGGTAGAGTGGTGGACACTCTCCAGATGCAATCTTGAGACATGGGAAAAGTGGGTAGATATATGAAAATCAGTTCAGGCAGTCAGAATTGAAATATCATCCAGTGTGGCTCAGTGGAAAGAGCACAGGCTTTGGAGTCAGAGGTCATGGGTTCAAATCCCAGCTCCGCCAATTGTCAGCTGTGTGACTTTGGGCAAGTCACTTACCTTCTCTGGGCCTCAGTTACCTCATCTGTAAAATGGGGATTAAGACTGTGAACCCCCGCCATGGGACAACCTGATCACCTTGTAACCCCCCCAATGCTTAGAACAGTGCTTTGAACATAGTAAGCACTTAATAAATGCCATTATTATTATTATCCTTTCCCCATTACTAGCAGAATTGGACTGGTTGAACAAGTCCAATTTTATTCAATTTATTCTAATTGGGTACGTGACAGGGGTGTGATTTGCATTTGTTTTGATTACATAAATATATTTGGGCATCCTTACAATCCCTAGAAGGAGATACATTATGATCCAACATGTTACTGCATCCTCTGATTGACATCTACCTGTCATATGATTCAATCTGATGCCAGCTTTACATCCTCCCCCTCGTCCTCCCTGCTCAGCTCTGGAAGAAGGGCCTGAGTGACCTCTGCCACCGGTTCCTTTCCTGGAGGCAAAATCCAGAGGAAGGAACCCAGGGAAAGGGTCTCATAGTTGGGCAATTGCGTGCTGAGCTCTTGCCCCCCATTCCACTCCCTGCCACTGCATTTCACATGCATCTCCCATAAATGAAACGGCACACCAGAGACTCCATCCCCCTTACCTCTGCTGTGGGCTTCAACTCCAGAGAGGGGGACCTGGGAGAGATATCAAAGACCTAATCAAAAGGAACAAGGCTTCCTATTAATCAATTCTTGAATTTCTTGAAGGACTTTTTCCCCTGATTAACATGTCTTAGCACAAAATATGCCAATCCACAGTGGAACCTTCTAATCTTGCTTGAGGATGCAAACAAGGAATGCAAATAAGTCAGAATACATTTCATATCTGCCAGGAGACTCTTCCAAATCAGCAAGTTTTCAGTCTCATCAAAAACCTCTGAGGAGGTGACCAGGAATTGTTCTAAGTAATGGCTGTGCTCCTGAAGCCAATACAAAAGAACATGATTGTGAATGATGATTATGAATAACTTTACAATTACATTTCTCTTGTATTCTCAATAATCCCAAAGAAAACTAAGACTATGTACCACTCTACATCTGGGAGCCCTTCGCACAAGTAAAGGTTTTCATTAGCAACATGGAATCAAATGTTTGTCTCTGATTTATCCACCAAGGAAATACACTATCCAACAATGCATGTATAGACAAAAAAAGTTGAAAACTAAATGAAATAGGTCAGAACAGTGTTGGGAAATTCCAAGTTTGGCAACAATTCTATACCAATTATATGCACAAAACAGAAGGCTTAGAAAGCTTCTTTAGTGATTATATGGCAGCAAGACTTAGCCACAAGAATCTCCAATGGTTGCCCATCCACTTCTGCATCAAATAAAAACTACTTACCATCGGCTTTAAGGCACTCAGTCACCTTGTTCCATACTACCTCAGCTCACTACTCTCCTACTACAATTCAGCCCGCATGCTTCGATCCTCTAAAGTCAACTTTCTCATTGTACCTCAATCTTGTCTATTTCATTGCCAACCTTTCGCCGAGTCCTACCTCTGACGTGGAATACTCTCTCTTCACATCTGACAGATGATCATTCTCCCCACCTGTTGCAAGACATGTTTACTGATCGCAATGATCTTACAGTCTAGAGATGGACACAGACATTGATATAAATAAACAAATTACAGCTTTGTACATAAGAGCTGTGTGGCTGGAGAAGGGGGTGAATAAAGTTTGCACATCTTCGTGCAAGAGTGAGGCAGAAGGGAATGGGGAAAAAAGGAAATTAGGGCTGCACTTTGGAAGGCTTCCTGAAGAAGATGAGGCTTTAATAAGGCTTTGAAGGTGGGTAGAGCATTCTTCTCTTGGGTATAGTAATAATAATAATAATTGTATTTTTTAAGCACTGTGCTCCAGGCACCATAGTAAATGCTGGGATAGATGCAAGCAAATCGAGTTGGACACAGTCCCTATCCCATGTGGGCTCACGGTCTCAATCCCCATTTTACCGATGACCCTCTCAGGGTCGCACCTGGAGAATTTCCAGTACTCTACCAGTCACAACTACAGGAGGAAAAGTCACACAGAGGCATGCCCATTCCATTCCTAGCTTGGGCAGTGGCTAGTGAGTGGAAAGCAATCTGCTACAAGTCAAAACTCCCCTGTACTGGGCAGCATCTTCGTGGGAGAGAGTCGAGGGCAGAGACTCATTTACAGAGCAGAAGGAGGCAATGGTAAACCACTTCCATATTTCTACCAAGAAAACTCTATGAATACACCTCCAGGACAATTACAGATAGAAGTGGGGTGTTCCATGAGAGATATGTCTATGGCTTTGCTATGGGTCGGCCATCATTTGACAGCATAAGATAACAACAACAACTGAGGCACAGAGAAGTGAAGTGACTTTCCAAGATCACACAGCAGGCAGGTTGTAGAGCTAGAATTAGAATCCATAACCCTGTGACTCTCATACCCACACTCTATCCACAATGCCATATGGGTGAAAGGACAGCTGCAAGATAGACAAGATTGAGGTACAGGGAGTAAGTTGGAATTACAAGTGTGAAGTCTGTGGGCCTTGTTGTAGTAGAAAATAAGGGGCATGTGTTATGAGAAGGTAAGGTGATTTAAGAGTAATTCAAAGCCATTGCTTAGGAGTTTCTGTCTGATGCAGAGGTGGATGGGCAACTACTGGAGGTTCTTGAGGAGTGGGAAACATGGAATCAACTTCACTTCGGGAAAATGATCTGGGCAGCAGACTGAAGTGGGGAGAACCAGGAGGTAGGGAGGTCAGCAAGGAGGCTGATACAGTAATCAAGGCAGGATAGGATAAGTGTTTGGATTAACATGGTGGCAGTTTGGATGGAGAGTAAAAGGTGACGTTTAGCAATGATATGAAGGTTGAACCAACAGAATTTGATAGATTGAATATGTAGTTGAATGACAGAGATGAGTAGAGGTTAAGATCGAGTTTATGGGTTTGTGAGTTGGGGAGATACTGTCTACAGTGATAGGAAAGTTACAGGGAGGACAGGTTTTGTGTGGGAATATGAGTAGTGCTGTTTTGGACATTTTATTCATTCATTTGATCAATCGTATTTACACTTACTCTGTGCAGAGCACTGTGATAATAATAATAATAATGGTATTTGTTAAGCGCTTACTATATGCAAAGGACTGTTCTAAGCACTGGGGGGGTACAAGGTGCTCAGATTGTCCCACGTGGGCTCACAATCTTTATCCCCATTTTACAGATGAGGCAACTGAGGCACAGAGAAGTTAAGTGACTTGCCCAAAGTCACACAGCTGACAATTGGAGGAGCCGGGATTTGAACCCATGACCTCTGACTCCAAAGCCCGTGCTCTTTCCACTAAGCCATGCTGCTTCTCTGTACTAAGCACTTAGGTGAGTAAAATACAACAATAAACAGATACATTCCCTGCCCACACTGAGTTTACAGTCTAGAGTGGGAAGGGACAGACATTAATAGAAATAAATTCAGATATGCACTTAAGTGCTGTGGGGCTGGGAGGGGAGCAGAATGAAGGGAGCAAGTCAGGAAGGAAGGGAGTGGAAGAAGAGGAAAGTGGAGGTTTTGTCAGGGAAGGCCTCTCTTAGAAGATATGGCTTCAACAAGGCTTTGAAGTGGGGAAAAGTGATTGTCAGATATGAGGAAGGAGGGCATTCCAGGCCAGAGACAGTATGTGGGAGAGGGGTCGGCAGCAAGATAGACAAGGTCGAGACACAGAGAGGTTAAGCATTAGAGAAGGGAAGTTGTTGTAGGAGAGTAGCAAGGTGAAGTAGGAGGGGGGAAAGTGATTGAGTGTTTTGAAGCCAATGGTGAGGAGTTTTTGTTTGATATGAGGTGGATGGGCAACCACTGGAGTTGGGAAACATGTCCTGGACGTTTTTGTAGAAAAATAATATGGGCAGCAGAGTGAAGTATGGACTGGAGTAGGAGAGATAGGAGGCTGGGATCTCTGCAAGGAGGCTGACACAGTAATCCAGGTGGGATAGGATGAATGAATTTTTGAGGTGTCAGCAGGGAGGTGAATCAGGGCTGAGAGTTAGTGGGGAGAGATTATCAGAAGAATTAGGGGTGAATAAATACGATTGAATGAATGAATGATGGCATGCCAAGACAGTGTGAAGGTAGCATTATGGGATGAGGAGCAGGAGAAGCATACAGACAGCCAAAGCAGCATAGTCTGATCTAAAAGTCCTTTTGGCACTCATTAGCCACGGATCATTCTTCCTGAGATAGTGCCACACTGTCCCAGGAACAAAGCATTTGTTGGTTACCTCTGATTCATGTAGAGAGAGAATTTGATCAAAAACTATATAACTTAGTTCAATAAAGAAACCTTCTCAGACTTCTGAGGACATCTGCAGAAAAATTGTTGGCAGAAGCACCTGAAAATGGAATTGAATTGCCATATGGCTGAACAACAGCCTGTGACTGTTGCAGACACAGTAGAAGGCTAAAATGAAAGGCAAACACTTACCACAGATTTCTAGGGTATTTTAAAAATGCAGCACAATATTCTCCATGTTTTATGGAAGAAATGTTGGTTAAAAAATGAAATCTAATGTCCCCACTGTCTATGCTATACTACTATTGCTAGTTTTGGCTTTTAAAGGATCATAAAGTGATAAGTGATCTTATTTTCTTTCACATATTTGAACTAATTTAGAAGTAGAATGAAAACTTTGTGGGGAAATATTTAAAAAAATAATTCTATTCACCAATAAACACAACATGGCACATGGGAGGCAGCATGGCCTGGTGGAAAAAAATATGGGCTTGGGAGTCAGGAGACCTGGATTCAAGACTCAGCTCTGTCACTTGACTGCTGTGTGATCTTGGAGAAGTCACTTGACCTCTCTAGCCTCAGTTGCCTCAATTTTAAAATACAATAAAATGTCTGCCCTCCTTTACTCCTCAGATTGTTAGCTCTCTGTGGGGCAGGAGCTGTGTTAACTCTGAGTGTCTTGTAACTATGCCAGTGCTAAGCACAGTTTTTACCACATAGCATGCACTCCGTAAATGCCATTTTTATTACTGTCCACATCACTTAGAACTCTGACATTTACTAAAAAGAAATGATAGACACTCTGTTGGCAGCCAGTTCCAGCTTCGCTTTTGAAATTGCAGAATTAGTCTCTTTCAGGAGCAAAGTGTGACTAACATATACTGAGGGAAAAATAAAAAAGCAAGCATGGCTCATGTCACATAAATCAGTGAGACAAGGACCAATGCCTATATGCACTTATTTGTGAAAGGCTATCAATTACTAACGGGTCTTGTCCATCCTATCCTTTGGAAGCTATATTATCTCATAGTCAATACATAATTTTCAAACACCAAGGATGGGTCCATTACTAATACATATGCAAAAAGATTACAGTTGTTTTACTCCCTTAAGATCTGGGAAAATGATGATATTGTAGGAAACCGTTCTGAAATAATTCATTAAAGGAAGATGAGGAAAAACCTGTGGATCTCAAGTGTAAACAATGCACACGTTATCCGGTGAGAAGATAGGGTTTGATTATTGACATCTGTTTTCTTGATAAAGCACTCATCCTTTAGGAGCTTCAGAAGACAGGAAGAACTTTCCCATATCCTGCCCTTCTTATATTCATTATAAGGAGAGTGGTTTCAGGTAGTTTACTACTTAATTGTGTGAGGATCACTTAATGCTTCAAATAATCCATTGAAGATGGTTTTAAATTGAGTTGCTCTGACCTTTTTAATATTCTGTCAGTTAATGTGATGGTCAGTCCCAATCTCCACTGATTACAAAATCAGTCACCCATAAGGCCAAACATTATAAAGCATCTAGCCAAAGAGCACATTATAGGATTTGCGGATACTTTTCCAATTTTCTAACACGTTGCATGCACGATGAAGATGCATGCACAAGCGCTTAGTACAGTTCTCTGCACACAGTAAGCACTCAATAAATGTGATTGAATGAAGAGAACTTTTTTATTATTATTTCCTCTGATTATCTTAACAGGAAGTTTTGTAGTCAGTTCAACCCAAAACACCAATCGGTTCCCTTGAAGTTGGTGTCTAGAACTAACTAGGTACCCAATCTTTCACAAACTGTACCAACACAAAAATCTCCAAATCACAAACACTAATGAGACCAAGAGATGAGCAAAATAAATCTTGTATTAGAAGTGGAAGGAAGAATTCAAAACAGAATTATATCAACCCTTTAGTGGCAAAGATTTCTGACAAGCCTGGCAAAGAGTTTAATACAATAATCCATTATCAGTATTCATATCATCCAAGTACTGTAATCAATCACTTAGTCAATAAATCATATTAATTATGTGCTTACTGTGTGCTTACTTAGTAGAGCACTCTACTAAGTGTTTGGGAGACTACACCAGGGCTGGTAGACATGTTTCCTGAGCACAATGAACTGACAGTCTAGAAAGGGAGAAAGACATGAATATAAATAAATAAATTATAGATATGTACATAAGTGTTATGGGGATGAAGGAGAGATGAATAAATAGTACTTGCCGTGTCACAGTAATCTTCATAAACTTTTCAAGGAAACCGACTAGTTCCTGAGTCTGGGTCTTCTATCCGTGTCAGACCAAAAGACGTAGTCTAACAACATTTCGTAGAGGTGATGATGTTCATTGTATTTGCCCTGTAACCATTAGATTGTGAGCTCCTTGTGGGCAGGGAACATGCTTTGTGTTTCAGTAGGGTTTTCCTACTGTTTAGTACAGTACATTGCACTCAGTGGGCTCTCAAAAAGTATCATTACTCCTCCTGTCTGGCATTCAGCAAAGGTCAGTTCTGCTGTAGAAAACCCTACAATGCTATGATCACAACTGTCACTCCACGAGGTGAGTGCTTTTTGAAAAAATCCACATATAAAAGATTAAATTAAATCCACATATAAAAGTACTTTATATGCCATTCACTCATTCAGTCATATTTATTGAGCACTTACTGTGTGCAGAGCACTGTACTAAGTACTTGAAAAGTACAATTCGGCAACAGAGAGAGACAATCCCTACTCAACAACGATGGCCTTTGCAATATGCCACATCCCTGCACCCCTGGCCACTTGCTGCATGCACTGCTTGAGTAGGAACACTACAGAGAGGAAGAGTATCCTAGGGAGTCAGAGGACCTGTGTTCTAATCCCGGCTCTGCCACTTGTCTGCAGTGTAACTTGGGTAAGTTACTTCCCTTCTCCATAGCTGTTTACTCATCTGCAAAATGGGGATTCACTGTCTGTTCCCCCTCCTACTTAGACGGTAAGCCAAATGTCAATCAGTCAGTCAATCATATTTATTTAGAGCTTACTGTGTGCACAGCACTGTACTAAGTGCTTGGGAGAGTACAAAGATGTTGCCCATAATGAACTTACAGTCTAGAGGGGGAGACAGACATTAAAATAAATAAATAAATAAATTACAGATATATACATAAGTATATATTAAGGCCCTGCTGAGAGCTCACCTCCTCCAGGAGGCCTTCCCAGACTGAGCCCCTTCCTTCCTCTCCCCCTCGTCCCCCTCTCCATCCCCCCATCTTACCTCCTTCCCTTCCCCACAGCACCTGTATATATGTATATATGTTTGTACATATTTATTACTCTATTTATTTATTTATTTTATTTGTACATATCTATTCTATTTATTTTATTTTGTTAGTATGTTTGGTTTCGTTCTCTGTCTCCCCCTTTTAGACTGTGAGCCCACTGTTGGGTAGGGACTGTCTCTATATGTTGCCAGTTTGTACTTCCCAAGCGCTTAGTACAGTGCTCTGCACATAGTAAGCGCTCAATAAATACGATTGATGATGATGATGATGATAAGTGAGAAGCAGCATGGCTCAGTCCGGGCTTTGGAGTCAGAGGTCATGGTTCAAATCCCGGCTCCACCAACTGTCAGCTGTGTGGCTTTGGGCAAGTCACAACTTCTCTGTGCCTCAGTTACCTCATCTGTAAAAATGGGGATTAAAACTGTGAGCCCCCCGTGGGACAACCTGATTACCTTGTAACCTTCCCAGCACTTAGAACAGTGCTTTGCACATAGTTAGCACTTAATAAATGCCATCATTATTGAGTGCTGTGCAGCTGGGAGGAGGAATGAAGAAAGGGAGCAAGTCAGGGCAATGCAGACAGAAGTGGAAGAAGAGGAAACGAGGGCTTAGTCAGGGAAGGCCTCTCAGAGGAGATGTGCCTTCAATAAGGCTTTGAAGTGGGGAGGGGGAGTCATTGTCTGTCCTATATGAGGAGGGAGGGAGTTCCAGGCCAGACAGGCTCCCCAGAGCCCTCCTCACTCCCCGTCTTCCTGTCCCCATGCATGGGGGGCCTAGAACTGCACCAAGGGAAGGGACACTAGCCCTCTCATTCCCCACTCCCTCTGTTGATACACCGAGGACATGGGCCTGCCTGAGGAAGGAATCGCCAATCACCATCATTCAAACCTGACTCTCTCCAGCTATCATGGTCTCCCTTGCTGCTCTCCAGAGGGGGGCTCATCTTCTCCCACTTCCCCAGAATCAGTAGGAAAGGAGGAGGTGTCGGCTTCCTTCTCATTCCCCAATGCTGCTTTTGCGCCATTCCACCTCCCCCATCCCTTTCTTTCCCTTCCTTCAAAGCTCATATCATCCACCTCTATCACCCACTCTAGATTCTAGTAATGATCATCTACCACCCCCCAAGTCCCATCTCCAACTGCTTCAACTATTTTGATCATTTTCTCATATTCCTACTTTCTCTATGTCTACATTGATCCTTGGGGACTTCAATATCCACATATATGTTCCTGATGACCCTTCCTTGTCTGCCCTTCTATCACTACTCAAGTCCACTAACCTCCTGTTCCACCCAACATCAGCCACTCACGAACTTAGACACATACTCTATCTTATCATCTCTAGCCACTGCATAATCTCTACCCTCACCAATTCTGAAATTCTTTTATCTGATCACAACCTCCTCCCCATAAATCTGTACTGTTCCCTCCTATAGACCTCCAATCTTTTGACCCCATTCAATCTTCTCAACTCATCATGCCCCATTTAGTCTCCATACTAAACTACCTTCCCTTGATGACCAAACTGATGCTCTCAACACCACCATCTCTACTGAACTCAACTCACTCGCTCCGCTATCCCTTCATCCATCTGGTACCACTAACCCACAGCCTTGGATCACCTCCACAGTCTTCCTCCTTCGCTCTTGTGCACGAGCCACAGAGTGCTGCTGGCAGAAATCTAGATATCAGGCCAACTTCATTCACTTCAATTTTATCCTTGTGTGCTTTAACTTTGCCCTCTGCCTGGCAAAATTATTTCTTCATCCTTATTGACACCCATGCCCCTTGCCCTCACCAGTTGTTTCAGATATTTAACTGCATCCTCAAACTTTCTGTCCCCCTCCTCGCCCATCGCGTTTCCTCAATGACCTGGCCAGCTACTTAACTAAGAAAATTGACACTATCAGGCATAATTTCTCGAAAATCTCCCCTGCCCCTTGCCAGTCCCTCCCCACTTCAACTCTCTGCCCTTTCTTCAACTCTCCCACCTTTCCCAGCAGTATCTCTAGAGGAGATATCCTGCCTTCTCTCAAAATCCACCCTCACCATCTGCATATCGGACCCCATTCCTTTGGACCTTATCAAAACACTAATCCCTCCCGTCTTTCCTCCCTAACTGCCATCTTCAACTGTTCTCTCTCTAATGGCTTCTTCCCCACTGCTTTCAAACATGTCTGTAACTCTCCTCTTCTAAAAAAAAAAAAAATCCTCCATTAACCCCACGGCCTCCTCCAGTTATCACCTCATCTCCCTCCCACCATTCCTCTCTAAACTTCTTGAGCGAACTGTCTACATCCACTGTCTCAAATTCCTCTCCTCCAATTCTCTCCCTGAAGCCTTCCAATCTGCCCTCCATCCTTTTTACTCCATAGAAACCAGCCTTTCAAAGGTCACCAATGATTTAGTTCTTGCCAAATCCAATGGCCTCTACTTCATCCTAATCCTCCTCGACCTCTCAGCTGCCTTCGACACTGTTGACCACCTCCTTCTTCTGGAAACATTATCCAACCTTGGCTTCACTAACATTGTCCTCTCCTGGTTCTCCTCCTATCTCTTTGGCCTCTCACACTCAGTTTCTTTCATGGGTTCCTCCTTTGTCTCCCAACCCCTAAGTATGGGGGTCCCTCAAGGTTCCATTCTGGGTCCCCTACTATTCTCCACTCCCTTGGAGAACTCATTTTCTCACACGGCTTCAACTACCACCTCTATGCAGATGATATCCAAATTTTCATCTCCAGCCCTAACCTCTCTCCCTCCCTGCAGTCTCACATTTTCTCCTGACTTCAAGACATCTCTACTTGGATGTCCTTCTGTCACATCAGACTTAATATGGCTAAAACAGAACTTCTCATCTTCCCACCCAAACCCTGTCCTTCCCTGACTTTCCCAAAGCTGTAGACAATACCACCATCTTTCCAGTTTCACAAGCCTGTAACCTTGGAATTATCCTTATCTCCTCTTTCATTCAACCCACATATTCAATCCTTCACTAAATCCTGTCAGTTCCACCTTCACAACATCACTAAAATCTGCCCCTTCCTCTCCATCCAAACTGCTACCACAGTAATCCAATCACTTGTCCTGTCTCACCTTGATTACTGCATTAGCCTCCTTGCTGACCTCCCTGCCTCCTGTCTCTCCCCACTCCAGTCCATACTCCAGTCCACTGCCTGAGTCATTTCCTACAAAAAAGGACCATGTTTCCCCACTCCTCAAGAAACTCCAGTGGCTGCCCATCCACCTCCTTATCAAAAACTCCTCACCACTGGCTTTAAAGTACTCAATCACCTTGCTCCCTCCTACCTCTCCTTGCTACTCTCCTAATACAACCCAGCCCACACACTTCATTCCTCTAATGCTAACCTTCTCACTATACCTCAGTCTCATCCATCTCGCCACCAACCTCTTGCCCACACCCTGTCTCTAGTCTAGAAGCAGTATGACTCAGTGGAAAGAGCCTGGGCTTGGGAGTTAGAGGTTATGGGTCTAATCCCGGCTCCATCGCTTGTCAGCTGTGTGACTTTGGGTAAGTCACTTAACTTCTCTGTGCCTCAGTTACCTCATCTGAAAAATAGGGATTAAGACTGTGAGCCCCACGTGGGACAACCTGATCACCTTGTATCCTCCCAGCACTTAGAACAGTGCTTCACACATAGTAAGCGCTTAACAAATATCATCATCATCATCATCATATTCATTCAATCATATTTACTGAGCTCTTACTGTGTGCAGAGCACTGCTCTAAGCACTGGAAGAGCACAATACAACAATGAATGGACACATTCCCTGCCCACAATGAGCTTAAAGTCTAGAGATAATTGTACTGTTTGTTAAATGCTTACTGTGTGCCCGGCACTGTTCTTAGCATTGAGGTGAATACAGGCAAATTGGGTTGGATACCTTCCCTGTTCCACGTAGTGCTCACAGTCTCAATTCCCATTTTACCAATGAGGGGACTGAAGTGACTTGCTCAGGGTGTCACAGCAGACAAGTGGTAGAGTCAGGATTAGAACTCACAAACTTCTAACTCCCAGGCCTGTGTCCTATCCACTATGCCATGCTGTTTCTCATATCAAACTATCTCATATCAGAATATTATTATTCTGTTTTGAAGCAGTGTGGCTCATTGGAAAAAGCACGGACTTGGGAGCCAGAGGTCATGGACTCTAATCCCTACTCTGCCACTTGTCAGCTGTGTGACTTTGGGCAAGTCACTTAACTTCTCTGTGCCTTAGTTACCTCATCTGTAAAATGGGGATTAAGACTGTGAACCCCACGTGGGACAACCTGATCACCTTGTATCCCCCCCATTCATTCATTCAATCGTATTTATTGAGCACTTACAGTGTGCAGAGCACTGGACTAAGTGCTTGGGAAGTACAAGTTGGCAACATATAGAGACGATCCCTACCCAACAACAGGCTCACAGTCTAGAAGCGGGAGACAGACAACAAAACAACACATGTGGACAGGTGTCAAGTCATCAAAATAAATAGAAATAAAGCTAGATGCAGATCATTAGCAAAATAAATAGAATAGTAAATATGTACAAGTAAAATAAATATCGTAATTAATCTGTACAAACATATACAGGTGCTGTGGGGAGGGGAAGGAGGTAGGGCGGGTGGGATGGGAAGGAGGAGAGGAAAAAGGGGGCTCAGTCTGGGAAGGCCTCCTGGAGGAGGTGAGCTCTCAGTAGGGCTTTAAAGGGAGGAAGAGAGCTAGCTTGGCAGATGTACGGAGGGAGGGCATTCCAGGCCAGGTGGAGGATGTAGGCCCGGGGACAATGGCGGGACAGGTGAGAAGGAGGTACAGTGAGGAGGTTGGGGCAGAGGAGTGGAGGAACAATGCTTCACACATAGTAAGCACTTGACAAACGCAATTATCATCATCAAACAATTGCTCTCCCTCACTTCAAAGCCTTATTGAGGGCACATCTCCCCCAAGAGACTTCCCTAACTAAGCCCTCCTCTTCTCTTCTCCCACTCCCTTCTGTGTCACCTGACTTGATCCCTTCATTCAACCCCCATCATAGCCCGACTGCACTTAAGTATATATCTGTAATTAATAAATTTATTTATGTATCTCAATGTTTGGCTCCCCTTCTAGACTGTGAGCTCGTTGTGGGCAGGGGATGTGCCTGTTTATTGTTATAGTATACTATCCCAAGCGCTTAGTACAGTGCATTGCATATAATAAGTGCTTAATAAATATGACAATGACTGAAAGGATGTGGGCAAGAGGTCAGTGGCAAGATGGACAAGATTGAGGCAGCGTGGCTTAGTGGAAAGAGCCCGGGCTTTGGAATCAGAGTTCATAGGTTCGAATCCCGGCTCTGCCAATTGTCAGCTGTGTGACTTTGGGCACGTCACTTAACTTCTTTGTGCCTCAGTTACCTCATCTGCAAAATGGGGATTAAGATTGTGAGCCCTCTGTGGGACAACCTGATCACCTTGTAACCTCCCCAGTGCTTAGAACAGTGCTTTGCACATAGTAAGCGCTTAATAAATGCCATTATTATTATTACTGTAGCGAGGTCAGGTAGGAGGGGGCGAGCTGATTGCATCTGACCTGATTAACTTCTATCTACCACAGTGCATAGAACAGTGCTTGACACATAGTAAGCACTTAAGCAGCATAATATTAACAAACTCCATAATGATGATAACTACTAGCAGGAATGAGAGAGTGTGAGTGGTGCCACTACAGTCATTCCTTAACGCAAGTTCTCCATCCTGGTATCTCAGGACTGAGCCTCGTCCACTGTTCTTAATGGGAGATTTCATCACTATCCTATGCACCCGTATGTATTGCGATGGAACGACTGGTGACTATAGACGACCCTCATCACAGACAAGAATGCTTAAAGTCAGACAACAGTGATCGTTTCAACACACTTGACACCATAGTATTTGAGGCCCAGGCTCTGGGATGACATTCCATTCTTTTGCCACAATTTAATGAATGAATAATCTCAGCATTCGCCTGTGTTATACTCGCCGATCCTCTGGGACAGAATATGTTTACAGCCTTGAACAGGAAAGTATGAATCATATTCTGTCAGGGTTTATGTTGTTTTCTGACTTCAGACCAGCAAGGAATAATTTAGTCCTCTAATAAATGAATTAACTTTCTGGCCTGAAAGTATTAAAGTTAAGATGAAGGAAGTGTTTCAACCAGAGGTAACAGGAGGACTAGAATAATATGGAACAATCTGCAAAATAGTTCTAGTTAGTTTTTACGGTTTTTGTTAAACATTTATAGTATTTGTTAATCATTTAGAGAAGCAGCATGGCCTACTGGATAGAGCACGAGCCTGGGACCTGGGTTCTAATCCCATCTCTGCCACTTGTCTGCTGTATGACCTTGGAGAAGTCCCTTGACTTTTCTGTGCCTCAGTTACATCATCTGTAGAATGAGGATTAGGACTGTGAGCCTTATGTGGGACATGGACTATGTTCAATGCTATCAATCAATCAATCAATCGTATTTATTGAGCACTTACTGTGTGCAGAGCACTGTACTAAGCGCTTGGGAAGTACAAGTTGGCAACATATAGAGACAGTCCCTACCCAACAGTGGGCTCACAGTCTAAAAGACTATAAGCTTGTATAGACTACAACCCTATAAGCATGTATCTACCCCAGCACTTAGTACAGTGCCTGGCACATAGTAAACACTCAATGAATACCATAGAATTTTTTTTAAGTGCTTACTATGCTCTAAGCACTGGTGTAGATACAAGGTTATCAAGGTGGACACAGTCCCTGTCCCATATGGGAAACCATAGTCTAGGTAGGAGGGATCTTACCTATTTTAAGATCCACAAACTTTCTATCTGTATCACATAACTACAGGCAATCAAAGCTCTGTCAACTGAGGAAAACACAGGAAGCAGTGACAGTAGTATGTGATGACCGTCATGTAGCGACAGCATAAAGTGCTTCCCTGCACTTTTGGAAGAGACATTTGCTCCTTCTGGCAGCCAGGGTCCCACTTAAAGACCAAAGAAGCCTCTTTAGGGCTTCTATTTTGCCCTTTCAAATTTAAACAGCACTTTCCCATGTAGGTCACTTGGCCAGTGGTTTGCTCTAATTACAATTCAAGCCCCTCTCTTGCTCTGATGATCTGTTGACCTGGTCTTAGTCCCTTGAGCTACCAAGGTGCTCTCCTCAGAAACACTTCCATTTGCACATTTTGGTGGATTCAGCCTCCCTCCACCTGTGTTCTTTCATCTTCAAATCAGGGAAAACAGTTGGCCTGGACCTTGTCCCAGATCTTTAATTTTGAACTTTACTGAGGAGTGGTATTATGTGAAGATAATATGATAATAATGATGGTATTTGTTAAGTGCTTACTATGTGCCAAGCACTGTTCTAAACGCTGAGGTAGATATGAAGTTATCAAGTTGTCCCACGTGGGGCTCACAGAAAGAGATTTGAAATTCTTACCTCAATCAATCATTCAATAGTATTTATTGAGCATCTGTTGAGCATATGATTGTATGGAGATCACTGCATTAAGCAACTTGGGAGGGTATCACCAAAGAAAAAGACATGATTCCTATGGGGATATTACAATTTAATGGGGATAATAGGCACACTAGAAACAAATTAGGTGCAAAAAGTGTAATAAAAATAGTTGTGGTATTTGTTGAGTGCTTACCATGCGTCAGGCACTCTACTAAACACTGGGATGACTAAAAGCAAATCAGGTTGGACACAGTCCATGTCCCAGAAGGTAATCACAGTCTTAATATCCTCTAACAGATGAGGTAACTGAGGCACAGAGAAGTGTAGTGACTTGTCCAATGTCACACAGCAGACAAATGGCAGAATCGGAATTAGAACCCAAGTCCTTCTACTCTCAGACCCGTGGTCTATCCACTAGGCCATGCAGCTTCCAGAGTGGTACATTCAGTGATAATAATAATATAGAAAAATGAATATATGAATAAATGAACAGAGTACCAATGTAGATAAATATAGGTACTTAATGTGGATGTTGGGGTGGCATGAACTGGGGGAGTGGAAATTGATCAGGAAAAACTTCCTGGAGGAAGAGAGGCTTCAAAAGGGCTTTGAAGGTGGGGAGTTCTGTGGTCTGTGGATTTCAAGGAGAAGGGAGGTGCTGTCAGTGAGCAGATTGTGAGCAAGGGATTAGAAGGGAAGTGAAAGTGTCCCAGAAGAGACCCAGTGTTCTTTCTTTTCTCTTATCCAAGCTATCATGTAACAAGAATGAAGGAGCTCCATTTCCTAAAAAAATCAAAGACCCTTTCACTATCACCTGAAATGAGCAGAGTTACTATAATTTAACAGTGAATCCACTGAAGCTTTATATTCACGCCTCATACTCCTTTCTCAGCATTTATTGGAAAAATCAATCAATAATACGGGCTAATTTTCTGCATTTCTTTTCAGTTGGTTGGGTAGACATTTTGAGTCTGTGCCAAAAGAGAATACCTCCAACACTTTAAGCTCATGAACATGTCTCAGTGGAAAGAGCCCGGGCTTTGGAGTCAGAGGTCATGGATTCAAATCCCGGCTCCCCCAATTGTCAGCTGTGTGACTTTGGGCAAGTCACTTAACTTCTCTGGACCTTAGTTCCCTCATCTGTAAAATGGGGATTAAGACTGTGAGCCCCCCCATGGGACAACCTGATCACCTTGTGACCTCCCCAGAGCTTAGAACAGTGCTTTACACATAGTAAGCGCTTAATAAATGCCATCATTATTATTGTTATTATGAGACTGCCACCTACGGTACAGATACAAAGGTAAAGAAATTATTTAAGCATACTGGCACTTAGTACAGTCCTGGCACATAGTTAGCACTTAACAAATACCATAAAAAATAATAGGAAGCAGCAGAGCTTAAGAGAAGAGCATTAAGAGTTGGAGTAGAGGCCATTCAGTCAGCCAGTCATATTAACTGAGCACTTATTGTGTGCAAAGCACTGTACTAAGCACTGTACTGTACTACTTATTTTGTTAGTATGTTTGGTTTTGTTCTCTGTCTCCCCCTTTTAGACTGTGAGCCCACTGTTGGGTAGGGACTGTCTCTATATGCTGCCAACTTGTACTTCCCAAGTGCTTAGTACAGTGTCCTGCACACAGTAAGCGCTCAATAAATATGATTGAATGATTGATTGATTGATTGATTACTAAGCAACTGGGAGAGTGCAACATAATATAACAGATACGTTCCCTGCTAGTAAAAGGTCATTGGTTACTTCAGGGCTGTTTCTGGTGAGTAAAGGGGTGGAAGCCAGATTGGAAGGGTTCTAGAAGAGAAGTGAAGGAGGGGAAGTGGAGACAGCGGGGGGAAGCAATCTTAAAAGAGGGTAGGTATCCCAGGATCCCCACTCTCAGGGGATACCCTCATACCTATCTGCATGACACCCATCTCCCTAACCCCTGGTTCATATCTCCTTCTCCACAGCTGCTGTTTTGGACTATGGATGACTCCAGCTGTGTCAAGAGGTGTTGCTTGTGAGCTCTACAAGGTGAGCAGGAAGACTGTGGCCCCCACCTCCCTCACTTTCTTGAGCCTGCCAAAGTCAGGGGTGTGTCCTGTACTCCTCTCGGTTTTTTTTTTCAACCCAAATCACATTCACGATAATAACAGGACGGTACAGATCGATACATCATCATTATGGCAGTTAAGCAATTTTTCAGAGGAATAATATAAAACAAATGGATGTAGCCAAGCATTCGTTTCAGAATAGGTTTCCTTGATTTTTCTTTCACTCGACAAGGATTTAGAGAAGCCTATTCATGCACTTATTAGGAATTTTAAAATTCAGACTACCAGCCTCATTGCCGTAGAGGTTTCAGGGGATGGATGAGGAGGAGGATTAATACTTGGAAAAGACAAGTTGGAAGAGACAAGTTTTGAAAAAGTGCCTCTTGAAAAATCACACAAGCAAGATGCAATGCTTGTTATTTCAAGCATTTACCAAGATTAAGTGCAATTGTTGAGAAAATGGTAATAATAATAATAATAACGATGGGATTTGTTAATCACTTATTGTGTGCCAGGCACTGGGGTGGATACAAGCAAATCAAGGTGGACACAGTCCTTGTCCCATATGGGGCTCACTGTCTCAATCCCCATTTTACAGATGAGGTAATTGGCATAAAGAGGAAGCGAAGTGACTTGTCCAAGGTCACACAGCGGATAAGTGGCAGGATTAGAACCCATGACCCTCTGACTCCCAGGCTTGTGCTCTAACCACTTTGCTATACTGCTCCTGCACTACGCCATGCTGGGCAAACCAATTCAGCATGTTTGGAAAATTGAAAATCAATCAATGAAAATCAATTTATTGGGCATTTGTCATATGCAGAGCCCTGTTCTAGGTGCTTGGTAGAGAATAATTAATAGAGTTGGTAGACATGACCCCTGCCCTCAAGGCACTCGCAAATCGAGTGGGGAAGGCAAATGTTCAGTGAAACGGCATCACATCCTTGGACCCTTTCCCCCCAGAAGATAATTCATATTATACCATCTTTTAAAATTATTTTTAAATGCAATTAAAACTTTCAAGAAATGGATGTGGCCAGCCAGATAAATGCAGGCACTTCTTTCATTTACTAATACCGAGTCAGGATAGGAAATGGTATTACTGACCCTTTTCCTCTCTCTGTCACTCTCCTCTTTTTCTACAGTCTTGAAGGGAAGGCTGAGACTCCCACATTTGCTCCTTCAAATACACTCAGATATCTCTTGCAGATGTAGACCCACTTTGAAGCCAATACAAATACAACCCAGCACTCACACTCACTCCTCTAATGCCAACCTATTCATGGAATCTCAATGTTGTTTATCTTGCTGCTGAACTCTCGCCCACATCTTGCCCCTGGCCTGGATCGCCTTCTCTGTTCATATCTAACAGATGATCAATCTTCCCATTTTCAAAGTTTTTTTAAAAACACATATCCATAAAGAGGCCTATCTTGATTAAGCCCTTATTTCTTCTCCCACTCCCTCCTGGGTACCCTTACACTTTGATTTGCACACTTTATTCATTCATTCAATCATATTTATTAAGTGCTTACTGTGTGCAGAGCACTGTACTAAGCGCTCACCCCTCCCTCAGCCTCACAGCACTTATGTACATCTACATAATGTATTTATATTAATATCTGTCTTCCCTTTTAGCTCACTTTAGTCAGGGAATGTGTCTACAAACTCATAGTGTACTCTCCCAACCACTTATAACAGTGCCCTGCACACAATAAGCACTCAATAAATATGAATGATTGATACAGGCAGGAGAAACAGAGTACAGGTAATTGTTTTTCTCAATCAGTTCGTTTTCCAGCACTCATTGGGCCAATCTCAGTTCTGTCCAATTATGGTCAAGGGCCTGTACTGGATTATACAAATCAGATTCTTAAGTGCCTGGGAAACCTTGAAGTGCTCTAAGCGTTTTGAGTATTTTTTTTAAATGGTGCTTGTTAAGCGCTTTCTGTGGGTCAAAATACAAGACAGTCAGGTTGGATACAATCCCTGTCAAGATAGGGGTCACAGTCCAAATCAGAGTGAGGAGGATTTAATCCCCATGTTACAGAAGAGGTAATTGAGGCACAGAGAAATTAAGTGACTTTCCCAAGGTCACTCAGCAGACAAGTGCTAGAGGCAGGATTAGAACCCAGGTCATCTGGCTTCCAAGCCCCTGCTCTTTACACTAGGCCACATTGACACATCCCCATCCCCAACTGAGAACCATTATTGTGAACCCTATAAGGGAATTCTCACCTGTGCATTCTCTCTAATGTCTACTACAGAGCTCCTCATAGAGAAAACACTTAATAAATACTATTCCCACTACCTACAGCAAAAAAGGATTATTTAAACAAAACAATGATCTCTACTCCTTACACTCTCTTGGGATGCTTATATCCTAAAGAGACAATAAATATCTATCAAAGCCAGTTAAATGCTTCTTTGCAGAAATGTAATTTAGAAAAATTACAAAATGATATTGTTATGTGTGATTAAAATTACTTGCATCACTGTCAGAACAAGGTTCATGAAATCGTTTTCTCTGCAAAGGGAAAAGGAATGAACTGCACTTCAGTAATGAGTTAAGAACTAGCTGATGAAATGGTTTTCTCAGCTAGAGGAAAGCAAAGAGAAATAAAAAAATTACAAAACAAGTATAAGAGTCAATCAGTTCTCCATGGGGGTTTGAGAGACATTGATTTAAAGTCATCATTAATCAGCAGAGTTCAATCAATTTCAGTTCAGATTTATTCTGGGAAAATACAGTTAAGATAGGTTCAAGCTGTTAAAAAGATAGATGTGAAATGAACAACAAAGCAGATTCACTGTTTTGTGACCAAAATCAATTTCAATAGCTATCACTTATGTTAGAGTGGCATGTAAGTAGTACAGTGAAAAGGTCAGTGGAGCTCTCTACCTCGTTAATATAATTTGCAAGTTTTTTTCCAGATAAGGACTGTGACTGGTGGATTAATTTTGGTACTGGCATTGTTCTTGTCACATTATTCTCTGGTGCTCGACGGTGGTTCATCAGCTTTATTCTCCAGGTTTCAGGACCTGCCTTGGCTATATGTCTTCCACCTTTATTGTTTTTAGAGCCAAGTTGCAATGGTTATAGGTTTAATTCTATAAGAACATTCAAAATTGTTTACCACTAGACAGTAAGTTTCTTGAGTTCAGAGACCATAGTTACCATCTTTACTGTATTGTACCCTCCCAAGTCGTTAGTACAGTGTTCTGCAAACACTAAGCACTCAATAAATGCCACTAATTAATTACCATTGATTGACTGACAAGCTATCTCATATTTTGTTTGTATATATAGAAGAAATGCTCTGTTTAAGTCATTAGGAGTGGGCCCATGCAAAATAGCATTGTGAGTGCTCAATATAATGAACTTCTGTTTGGTTGGACTAGAAAGCAAGCAAGGCCACCGAAATTTTCATGCACTGGTCAGTTATTGCAATTGAATCAATTAGAACCTCTCTATTTGGATGTTCCCAGCAACACCTCAAACTTAACATGTCCAAAACAGAACTCCTCATCTTCTCACCCAATCCCACCCTTCTATTCACTTTCCCATCAGAGTAATCAATCTATGGTATTTATGAAGTGCTTACTATGTGCAGAGCATTGTACTAACTGCTGGGAGAGTACAATACAACAGAATAAGCAAGCACAATTTCCTGCCCATAATGAGCTTGGAGTCTAGGTGTGGGGGGCAGACATGAATACAAATGAGCAATTTATAATATATATAATTCAAAGATACATACATAAACGCTGTGGGATTAGCGTTCTGTAGACCACATCATCACCCTCCCTATCTCACAGCCCCATAACCTTGGCATTATCATCAACTCATTCATTCTGTCACAAAATTATGTTGAATCTACCTTCAGAGTATCTCTAGACTTCACCCTTTCCTCTCTATCCAATCTGTTAGAGATACTCGGAAGGTAGACTCAACATAATTTTGTGACAGAATGAATGAGTTGATGATAATGCCAAGGTTATGGGGCTGTGAGATAGGGAGGGTGATGATGTACAGTACCCTAATCCCACAGCATTTATGTATGTATCTTTGAATTATTTACATTATAACTTGTACTTCCCAAGTGCTTAGTACAGTGCCCTGCGAACAGTAAGCGCTCAATAAATATGATTGATTGAATGAATGAATGAATAAATTGCTTATTCATATTCATGTTTGCCCCCACCACCTAGACTCCAAGCTCATTATGGGCAGGGAACTGTGCTTGCTTATTCTGTTGTATTGTACTCTCCCAAGCACTTATCCTATCCCCAACTAAGCTCTCATTTCTTCTATTTCCTCTACCTTCCCACTGGGCTTTGTACTTGGATTTTCACCCTTAATTCAACCCACCCTCAGCCCCACAGTCCTAATGTACATATCAGTAATTTATTTTAAGTTCATTGTAGACTGAGAACATGTCTACCAACTCTATTATATTGCACACTCCCAAGTGTTTAGTATAGTGCTCTGCACACAGTAAGTACTCAATAAATACAATTGATTGATCGATCTTGCCTTGACTACAGCATCAGCCTCCTTACTGATCTCCCTGCCTCCTGTCTCTTCCCTCTCCAGTCCATAATTCACTCAGCTGCCCTGACCATTTTTCTAAAGAAAGGTTTACTCCATATCTTCCCATTTGTCAAAAACCTCCAATGGTTGCCCAGACACCTTCCCATAGAAGAGAAACTCCTTACAATCAGCTGTAAAGCACTCAATCAGCTCTCTCCCTCCTACCTGCCACTTTTGCAGATCTCCTACTACAACCCAATCAACACAGCCCGTTGTTGGGTAGGAACCATCTCTATATGTTGCCGACTTATACTTCCCAAGCATTTAGTACAGTGCCCTGCACACATTAAGGGCTCAATAAATAGGATTGAATGCTCTAACACCAACCACTCTGTACCTCAATCTCTTTTATCCTGCCACTGATCCCATTCTCATGGTCTGCCTCAGGCCTGGAACCCTCTCACTCTTCATGTCTGACAGTCCATCACTCTTCCTACTTTCAAAACTCTCCTAAAATCACATCTACACAGATAGGCCTTCCATGACTAAGCCATTTATTTCCCTAAACCGTGAGCCCCATGTGGAACAGGGACTGTGCCTGACCCGATTAACTTGCTTCTATTCAGCCCTTAGAAGAGTGCTCATCACTTTGTAAGCACTTAATAAATTTAATACAATATTCCTCTCCATGCTTCTCTCTGCTTCAACTATGTACTTAGCTGTGTATTTCTTAAGCCCACTGATATTCAGCCCAGCCCCACATTATCTATGGAAATATTCTTATACTTTACTATTCCCCCTACTCTATTTTAATATCTGTCTCCCTGTACACTGTAAACTTCATGGGCAAGGATCATATCTACCAACTCTGTTGTGTTGCTCATTCCCAAGCACTTAGTACAGTGCTCTGCACATAGTAAGCACTCACTTGACTGGCTGATTGACTGATTTATTGATAGATGCATTGACCCCTTACTGTTACAGAACAATCTACTAAGCACTTGGGAAAATACAACAGAGTAGATATATACAGTCCCTGTCCACAAGGAACTTACACATTTCTATATAGTTTAGGTGATTCTGAATCACAATATCAGAATTTTCTTGTTGTTTCATATCTAAATTTCATACTCATGACTATTGCTCAAAGGAGAATATTCACTTTTTTTCTTTCCTCCATTGATTTAGTGGTCATATTTTATGTAAATCTTATATCTGGGGTTATCAGGGTTATTCTTTCAGTTACTACAAAAGATTTCAGGAATATCTCAGAGCTCTAGAATGATTGAACCAGGACATCAGCATTAAACAGCTTTTGGGATTATTGAGCAAGTGCACAATGAAAAAACATCTGCCTATAAATAAAGAAAATCCCTGAAGCTCTGTCCCAGAAAAGTGGGTGAATACTGTAATCAGACTGGGTGGATCAAGGGCTAACTTATTTGTTTTACCTCTGGAATGCTCTAAGTAAACTACTTTATAATTTAGTCTTACTGAGGCATTATTTACCACTTAAACTGACAATTCAAAGTCACTTAGGCAAAAAAAGTGTCTTCCTTCACCTGAAGGACACAGATAACTTGCCCTCTGGGTGGGCACAGTCCTTTGGTTACACAGCAGACCAGTGGTAGGGTTGGAGTTAGAACCCAGGCTCACACATTCAATCTATCACTAAATCCTGTCATTCCCATCTTCACAGCATCGCTAAAATCAGTCCTTTCCTCTCCATCCAAACTGCTACCACTCTAATACAATCACTCAGCCAATCCTGCCTGGATTACTGCATCATCCTCTGTGCTGACCTCCAAGCCTCCTTTCTCTCCCCACTCCAATTCATTCTTCACTCTGCTGCCCGGATCAATTTTCAACAAAAAATCATTCATTCATTCACTCATTCAATCGTATTTATTGAGTGCTCACTGTGTGTAGAGCACCTTACTAAACACTTGGAAAGTACAATTTGGCAACAGAGACAATCCCTACCCAATGGGCTTACAGTCTAGATGCGGGGAGACAGACAACAAAACAAGTGGACAGGCATCAATACCTGCTCAGACATGTTTCCCCCCTCTTCAAGAAACTCCAGTGGTTGCCCATCCACCTCTGCACCAAACAATAACTCCTCACCACTGGCTTTAAAGCACTCAATCAACTTACCCCAGCCTACCTCCCCTCGCTACAACCAACCTAGACATTTCGCTCCTCTAATGCTAACCTTCTCATTGTGTCTTGTTATTGTCTATTTTGCCACTGACTTCTTGCCCACAACCTACTTATGGCCTCCCTCCTCGAATCCGACTAACAATTACTCTCCCCAACTTAAAAGCCTTATTGAAAGCACATCTCCTCCAAAAGGCTTTCCCTGACTAAAGCCCCCTTTCCTCTTCTCCCACTCCCCACTCTCTCCCTTCTGTTTCACCCTGACTTGCTCCCTTTGTTGTCCCCACCACCCTTGAGCCCCACAGTACTTATGTTCAGACCTGTAATTTATTTATTTATATAATAATAATAATATAATAATAATAATAATGACATTTATTAAGCACTAACTATGTGCAGAGCACTGTTCTAACTGCTGGGGAGGTTACAAGGTGATGAGTTTGTCCCACAGGGGGCTCACAGTCTTAATCCCCATTTTACAGATGAGGAAACTGAGGCACAGAGAAGTTAAGTGACATGCCTAAAGTCACACAGCCGACAACTGGCAGAATCGGGATTTGAACCCATGACCTTTGACTCCAAAGCCTGTGCTCTTCCACTGAGCCACGCTGCTCAGTCTACTAACGTCTATGACTCCTCCTTCGCAGACTGGAATCTCATTGTGGTCAAGGAATATGTCTGTTTATTGTTGTATTGTATTGCCCCAAGGGCTTCGTACAGTGCTCTGCACACAGTAAGCAGTCAATAAATATGATTGAATGAATGAATGATTCCCAAACATGGGACTTTCACTTAAGGCATTCTCAATGCTCCCTATCTCCCCTGTTTATCTTTGGCTAGTAATTCTCAGGCTCGGATTCTGGAACCTCAATACCACTTCAGGACTTTTCCAAAGGCGTGGAGAGTGGGATGCTGTTTACTTCACTGGAATCAGCCCTGGCTGGCCACCCTCTCCACTGTGGCTGAATAAAAAATATCTGCTGCCTTCGCTTCCGTCACCAAGAGTCTTTACTCCTGATATACTCCATGGCACCAGGTCGGGGCAAAAGCTGCTCCTGGGTGCGGTTGGTATCTCCCAGGTTGGATAGCCAGACCGCCCTGCCTTTCTCCACTTCCATGGGAAAAAAAAACAGCTCCCACAACACTAGGGCCTCCATCATCATCATCATCAATCGTATTTATTGAGCGCTTACTGTGTGCAGAGCACTGTACTAAGCGCTTGGGAAGTACAAATTGGCAACATATAGAGACAGTCCCTACCCAACAGTGGGCTCACAGTCTAAAAGGGGGAGACAGAGAACAAAACCAAACATACTAACAAAATAAAATAAATAGAATAGATATGTACAAGTGAAATAAATAGAGTAATAAATATGTACAAACATATATACATATATACAGGTGCTGTGGGGAAGGGAAGGAGGTAAGATGGGGGGGATGGAGAGGGGGACGAGGGGGAGAGGAAGGAAGGGGCTCAGTCTGGGAAGGCCTCCTGGAGGAGGTGAGCTCTCAGTAGGGCCTTGAAGGGAGGAAGAGAGCTAGCTTGGCAGATGGGCAGAGGGAGGGCATTCCAGGCCCGGGGAATGACGTGGGCCTCCACAAACTCCAGAAACACTGGCGGCTGCTGTAGAGGTCACTTTGATTACAGCTTTACAGTGGATTCTGAACCACAAGGAGACTGATATTATGCTCCTCTAGTGATAATAATAATAATAACATTATTATTATGTTATTAATTAAGTGCTACTTACTGTTATAAGCGCAGGTAATCAGGTTGTCCCACATGGGGCTCACAGTCTTCATCCCCATTTTACAGATGAGGTAACTGAGGCACAGAGTAGTTAAGTGACTTGCCCAAAGTCACACAGCTGATAAGTGGCGGAGCTGGGATTATTCATTCATTCAATCATATTTTTTGAGTGCTTACTGTGTGCAGAGCACTGTACTAAGCGCTTGGGAAGTACAAGTCGGCAATGTATAGAGACTGTCCCTACCCACAGTCTAGAAGGGGGAGACAGAAAACAAAACAAAACATGCAGACAGGTGTCAAAACCGTCAGAATAAATGGAATTATAGCTATATGCATATCATTAACTAAATGGAGTAGTAAATATGTACAAGTAAAATAGAGTAATGAATCTGTACAAATATATATATATATTTGTACAGATTTATATATATATATATATATATATATATATATTAGAGAAGCAGCGTGGCTCAGTGGAAAGAGCCCGGGCTTTGGAGTCAGAGGTCATGGGTTCAAATCCCGACTCCGCCAACTTTCAGCTGTGTGACTTTGGGCAAGTCACTTAACTTCTCTTGGCCTCAGTTCCCTCATCTGTAAAATGGGGATGAAGACTGTGAGCCCCCCGTGGGACAACCTGATCACCTTGTAACCCCCCCAGCGCTTAGAACAGTGCTTTGCACATAGTAAGCGCTTAATAAATGCTATAATAATAATAATAATAATAATTATTATTATTATTATTATTATTATATGCAAGGGCTGTGGGGAGGGGAAGGAGGTAGGACAGGGGCGAATGGGGAGGACAAGAGGAAAAAGGGGGCTCAGTCTGGGAAGGCCTCCTGGAGGAGGTGAGCTGTCAGTAGGGCTGAAAGGCTTTGAAGGGATTAGAACCCACGACCTCTGACCCTCAAGCCCATGCTCTTTCCACTAAGCCATCTGCTTCTAGCCTCCGAATTTGTTTTCATTCTACGCATTTGTCTGTTTTGCATTTTAATGTTTCATCATTCCAGCCTGACCAGTGCAGTTTGCACCTTGCATTCACAACTTGTTAAACTTAATGACCTTTGGTTGTGTCCCTTCCTGTGATCTCAACCAGCTAGGGAGATAGGCTGCATTAGAAGACCAGATGCTGACACACCCTCAGGGGCCCCAGGCAAGATATCGCCTAAGAATGGAACACAAAGGAGTTGTAATTGATAGATTAGGATAATTAGGCGGAAGAAGCTCAATTTAAAGGTCAACAAGTGTAGTATAAAAGACTAGGGGAAACGCCTGTCTCTCGCTGTTATCCAATGGATGACAGAGACAACCCCGGGTTGAAGGAGACCTGTTTAACGGGGGACACTCATCAATCAATCAATCAATCAATCGTATTTATTGAGCGCTTACTATGTGCAGAGCACTGTACTAAGCGCTTGGGAAGTACAAATTGGCAACACATAGAGACAGTCCCTACCCAACAGTGGGCTCACAGTCTAAAAGACTCATGTTCTTAATACTCTATTTATTTATTTTACTTGTACATATCTATTCTATTTATTTTATTTTGTTAATATGTTTTGTTTTGTTCTCTGTCTCCCCCTTCTAGACTGTGAGCCCACTGTTGGGTAGGGGCCGTCTCTATATGTTGCCAACTTGTACTTCCCAAGCGCTTAGTACAGTGCTCTGCACACAGTAAGAGCTCAATAAATACGATTGATTGATTGATTGATTGATTAAGGCCGTACTCGGACTGAGTACTGATTTGAGACTGAACATCCCGTGGTAGGAAAGTCTCAATGCCCCTGGGTTGAGGGCTTAACAGAAGCAGGGTCCATTGCAACTGATGTTTTGTGTATACAAATAAATGTGTTCTTACTCTAATACTGAACTTCGTGGTTTCTGCTGTCGATAAAACTGAGTCATTAACCCTTGTTCCTAATAGGCCTTATCTAGGCATTGAGCACAGCCCCTTCTCTCCACAATCTTAGATTGTGAGTCCCCAAGGCACAGGGATCATGTCCAATTTCTACCCATTTATTCTCTCCCAGCTCTTAGTACAGTGTTCTGTATATAGTAAGCACTTAATAAATACTGTACTACTACTGTACTGTACTACTACTACTAATAATAATGATGGCATTTGTTAAGCGCTTACTATGTGCAGAGCGCTGTTCTAAGTGCTGGGGGGGGGATACAAGGTGATCAAGTTGTCCCACGTGGGGCTCACAGTCTTCATCCCCATTTTACAGATGAGGTAACTGAGGCTCAGAGAAGTTAAGTGATTTGCCCAAGGTCACACAGCAGACATGTGGTGGAGTCGGAATTAGAACCCATGACCTCTGACTCCAAAGCCCGTGCTCTTTCCACTGAGCCACACTGCTTCTCACTATTGCTACAATGAAAGTGAGGACATTTAATATCTTATGCTTCCAAAAACTCTGCCCATCTTCAGGGGGCAAACTTTTTGCCTTTCCCACCCCACTGGGAGGCAGCAACAGAAGTGAAACTTTCTTGTAGATAATTTTGCCTACTAAATACCAGGAGTGACCTCACCAGAACTATCCCTTTCAAACATATAATACAAGTCATCTGGTTCTTCCTCATTAGCTCAACTCCAAGAGGGGGTTATGTTAGAAACTACTTCTGGCCCAAATCCTACTTTTGGTTCCAAGAGCTCTCTTTCATTCATTCATTTCATTCAATCGTATTTATAGAGCGCTTACTGTGTGCAGAGCACCGTACTAAGCACTTGGAAAGTACAAGTTGGCAACATATGGAGATGGTTCCTACCCAACAATGGGCTCACAGTCTAGAAGGGGGAGACAGACAACAAAACAAAACATGTGGACAGGTGTCAAGTCATTAGAATAAATAAAAATAAATCTAGATGCACATTATTAACAAAATAAATAGAATAATAAATATGCACAAGTAAAATAGAGTAATACATCTGTATAAACATATATACAGGTGCTGTGGAGAGGGGAAGGAGGTAGGGTGGGGGGGATGGGGAGGAGGAGAGATAAAGGGGGCTCAGTCTGAAAAGGCCTCCTGGAGGAGGTGAGCTCTCCGTAGGGCTTTGAAGGGAGGAAGAGAGCTAGCTTGGCGGATGTGTGGTGGAAGGGCATTCCAGGCCAGGGGGAGGAGGTGGGCCGGGGGTTGACGGCGGGACAGGCGAGAACAAGGTAGAGTGAGGAGGTTAGTGGCCGAGGAGCAGAGGGTGCAGGCTGGGCTGGAGAAGGAGAGAAGGGAGATGAGGTAGGAGGGCCTGAAGTGATGGAGAGACTTGAAGCCGAGAGTGAGGAGTTTTTGCTTGATGCGTAGGTTGACTGGCAGCCACTGGAGATTTTTGAGGAGGGGAGTGACATGCCCAGAGCATTTCTGCATAAAGATGATCCTGGCAGCAGCGTGAAGTATAGACTGAAGTGGGGAGAGACAGGAGGGGGGAGATGGGAGATCAGAGAGGAGTAATGCAGTAATCCAGTCAGGATAGGATGAGAGATTAGACCAGCAAGGTAGGGGTTTGGATGGAGAGGAAAGGGTGGATCTCCATTTGCTTGTTGACAGATGCTAATTATCACTTTCCTATGTCATGGATGGATGAAGAGAAACAAATACACACACACACACGCACACACACACATATATACCAAATCATTGTCCTCAATATTTATTGAGGACATTGTCCTCAAAAACCTCCAATGGCTACCGATCAATCTGCGCATCAGGCAGAAACTCCTCACCCTGGGCTTCAAGGCTGTCCATCACCTCGCTCCCTTCTACCTCACCTCCCTTCTCTCTTTCTACTGCGCAGCCCGCACCCTCCGCTCCTCCACCGCTAATCTCCTCACTGTACCTCGCTCTCGCCTGTCCCGCCATCGACCCCCGGCCCACGTCATCCCCCGGGCCTGGAATGCCCTCCCTCTGCCTATCCGCCAAGCTAGCTCTCTTCCTCCCTTCAAGGCCCTGCTGAGAGCTCACCTCCTCCAGGAGGCCTTCCCAGACTGAGCCCCTTCTTTCCTCTCCCCCTCGTCCCCCTCTCCATCCCCCCGTCTTACCTCCTTCCCTTCCCCACAGCACCTGTATATATGTATATATGGTCGTACATATTTATTACTCTATTTATTTATTTAATTTACTTGTACATTTCTATCCTATTTATTTTATTTTGTTGGTATGTTTGGTTCTGTTCTCTGTCTCCCCCTTTTAGACTGTGAGCCCACTGTTGGGTAGGGACTGTCTCTATGTGTTGCCAATTTGTACTTCCCAAGTGCTTAGTACAGTGCTCTGCACATAGTAAGCGCTCAATAAATACAATTGATTGATTGATTGATTGATTGAGAGCCAACATTCAAACATCAAATTGGAACCTCTGTACTTCATGCTTCCATGCTCAGGATCACACTTGGAGAGTTTCCAATACTTTATCAGTCTCAGCTACAGGAGGGAAAGTCAAGCTGAGGCATGCCCATTTGATTCCTAGCTTGGGCAGTGGCTGGAGAGTGAAAGGCCATCTGCTGCAAGGCAAAACTCACCTGCCCTGGGCAACAAGGTCATGGGAGAGAGTCAAGGACGTAGACTCAAGTTTACTGCCTGGAAAAAGGCAATGGTAAACCACCTCCATGTTTTTACCAATAAAACTCTGTGGACACACTACCAGAACAATTGCAGATGGAGGTGGGGTGTTTTGGGAGAGATGTGTCCATGGAGACGCTATGAGTCACAAACAACTTGATAGCCTAAAACAAAACAAGACTCCATGCTTGAAAGCATAAACTAGACAAGCAGCATGGCTTAGTGGATAGAGCATGGGCCTGGGATTCAGAAGGTCAGGGGTTCTAATCCTAGCTCTGCCACTTGTCTGCTGTGTGACCTTGGGCAAGTCACTTCACTTCTCAGAAACTCAGTTACCTCAGCTGTAAAATGGGGATTGAGACTGTGAGCCCCATGTGGGTCAGGGACTCTGTCCAACCCAATATGCTTGTATCAAACCAGCACTTGATATGGTGCCTGGCACATTGTAAGAGCCTAACAAATACCATAATTATTATGCCCAGGGCCAGATTAACCAATGAATCAATCAGTAGAATTTATTGAGTGCTTTCTAGGTGCAGTAAGAGCTTGGGAAAGTACGAAGTAATAGAATTGGTGGATGTGATCCCTGTCTACATTCATTCATTCATATTTATTGTGCACTTACTGTGTGCAGAGCACTGTACTAAGTGCTTGGGAAGTACAAGTTGGCGACATATAGCGATGGTCCCTACCCAACAAGGGCTCACAGTCTAGAAGGGGGAGACAGACAACAAAACATGTGGACAGGTGTCCAGTCATCAGAACAAATAGAATTAAAGGTAAATGCACATCATTAACAAAATAAATAGAATAGTAAATAAGGAGATAGCGTTTAGGATTATCACAGAGGCTCATGGGGTTGAAGCCCCTGGTCCCAGGTTCAAGGCGCCTGGGGACTCATACACCCCTCCCTCCAACCCCAGTGTACATTTTGACATTATGACTATAAGGAAGTCCCACTAAAGCACTGCAGTGAGTAACTGCCACTACCAAATATGCTTCCATCACCACTTTCCTCCACCCAGCCTCACTTCCATTCCTCCATCCAGGCCTACTTCCACCACCATCACTATCTACCAGCTCCATGCTGCTTCTGTGGGCATCTCCTAACTTCCTGCTACCATGGATGCCCAGGCTGCCACCAGAACTTAGAGAAGGAGCATGGCTCAGTAGAAAGAGCACGGGCTTTGGAGTCAGAGGTTGAAACCCCGGCTCCGCCACTTGTCAGCTGTGTGACTTTGGACAAGTCACTTCAGTTCTCTGGGCCTCAGTTACCTCATCTGTAAAATGGGGATTAAGACTGTGAGCCCCCCGTGGGACAACCTGATCACCTTGTAACCTACCCAGCCAGCACTTAGAACAGTGCTTTGCACATAGTAAGCACTTTATAAATGCTATTATTATTATTATTATTATTATCATTACTGTGTTTCAAATGTCTGCTGCTGCAGCCCACACCACAGGCTCCTGGGCTGGGATTGTGGTTGCTCTGAAATCTTGTGCCATTAATAATAATAATAATAATAATAATAATAATAATAATGGCATTTGTTAAGTGCTTACTATGTGCAAAGCACTGTTCTAAGCACTGGGGAGGATACAAGGTGATCAGGTTGTCCCACGTGGGGCTCACAGTCTTAATCCCCATTTTACAGATGAGGTTACTGAGGCCCAGAGAATAATAATAATAATAATAACCACGGCATTTGTTAAGCACTTACTACGTGCAAAGCACTGTTCTAAGGGCTGGGGGGGATACAATGTGATCATGTTGTCCCACGTAGGGCTCACAGTCTTAATCCCCATTTTTACAGATGGGGTAACTGAGGCTCAGAGAAGTTAAGTGACTTGCCCAAGGTTATGACTTGCCCAAGGTTACACAGCAGACTTGTGGTGGAGTCGGAATTTGAACCCATGACCTCTGACTCCAAAGCCCGGGCTCTTTCCACTGGGCCACGCTGCTTAAGTGACTTGCCCAAAGTCACACAGCTGACAAGTGGCGGAGCCAGGATTAGAATCCATGACCTCTGGCTCCCAAGCTCATGCTCTTTGCACTGAGCCACGCTGCTTTTCTACGTAATTCACATTACTACTGTGGCCATAGCCATGGGGTGTAGACTGGCATTAATACTGCTGCTAACCAGAACTTCACAGCTCTCCACAGCTTGGAGTGGCCCAATAGGCCTCCTTCCCCAAGCTACTTGTGCCACTGCCACTGCTAAAGTACAAAGGCCATGTGAGCAGGTGTGTTTGTGTGTGTGCCTTTTTTTATGATCCCATTTCCCCGGTAAGTAACATATTTTAATGTTTCTCATCCCCTCTACAACTTCTTGTGGGCAGGCAATATGTCTTTCAACTGTACCTCATTGGTTCCTTCCAAGCACCTATTACAGCGCCTGGTACACAGGAAACTTTTGATAAATATCATTGATTGATTGGTTTTGAAGCTGATGAGAGCTGTGGTCGGGAGGATTTGAAGGGAGGAGTTACAGTCTGGGTGGAGAACTATGTCGCAGTGCCATGACATTATCTCTCTGGCCCACGTGTGAAGTCACCACACAATGGTAGCTTTAGCATCATCTGTGTTGAGGGTCTTAGGGGAGCCTCATGAGACCCTCAGTCCAAGATCTGGCCCACGTAAAGACATCATTCTTGTCAATCTACCACAGCCCAGCATTGCAAGCTAAGACCCTTGGCAATTTTTGTTTGTGACTGCTTGAAAACTAACTCCAATCAAATCATCATTGCATTGCTTTCAGCAAACAATCCACTGTTGCCTAAATGGAGGTGTTTTGCCTTTTATTGACCCGATTCTTTGTCTCCACTGTCCTGTCATCTAGGGCAATGGAACTATTTTTCTCAACAGTTTGACTATGCAAACCTTTTCTAAGTGGCCTCAGAAGTGAAGGAATCTCTCCAGCAACACAGGAGGCACAGAGTCAGGGGGGAAAGGGTCTGATCATGTAAGTGTCCCCCCATTCCAAACATCACTATTTCCATGGTCACTTGTAAATTGCCACTTGAAGTTCCAGTCAGAAAGTGACTCAATCTGAATTCATTCATTCATTCATTCATATTTATTGAGCACTTACTGTGTGCAGAGCACTATACTAAGCGCTTGGGAAGTACAAATCAGCAACATATAGAGACGGTCCCTACCCAACAATGGGCTCACAGTCCAGAAAGGGGAGACAGGCAAAGAAAAAACCCAAAACAGAAACAAACAAAACAAGTGCCTTGCTAGCACTCACCCCTTCAATCTCCCACAACACACACTCAGTTCTCATGCAATATTCAGACTCTAAAAGGTTATCTTGTCCAAGCCCCTGTGTGCTAGGCTTGCCTGGCAAAGGCAGCTAGAAGTCCACCCTATTTTCCTCAAAGGAGACCTTACAGTATCAGATTTTCAGATTCCAGAGTCAAATAAGGGCTAATGGAAACTGAAATACAAACTTAATTATATAAACCTACTCAGCTCTTCATGTTGCCCATGGAAACCTGGCCACACTGTCTTTTAACTATGATTTTTCAAATATTGAAATTATTCTTGCTAAGAATAGAGTATTAATTTGCCTGTCCATATCAGGAGCAATTGTTGTTCAAAGGTGTCATCATTATGGAAGTTTAGAGATATTATCCTCATTGGTAAAATGAAGCACAGATAATATTAAAGGCTCAGAGTAGATTCATCTAACCCAGCTGAACCCAAGGACTGGAGGAAGCATTTATTCTTTAACCGTGGTAAGCTGGAAATCTAAGAGACAACCATGGGGTTAAGCACTTGATTCTATATTGCACAGATGTGATCTGTGATGAGAACAGCAGCAGCAAAGACAAAGACAGATGTCAGAAAATTAACTAGGGAGGATCTAATTCTGTAAAATAACCTGAGGCCAAAAAAAGTGCATATTCTTATAATAGATTGGAGCAGACTGCCAAAGGCAAAATTAGGCACAAGACATTTTAGCTTTGAACTTTCCTATTTAGAGGGCAAAAATATGAATTTTACCCATGAAATAAAATAGCTGTTCAATTATTCACCAGAATTATGGTCATGTCAAATTAATTTACATTTGGAAAGGATCAAGCTATGTTTATTTCAATTTAATACAACATAGGACACACAACATCATAATTTAGCCACCTTAGCAGCTCTAATGTCATATAAAATACCTTGATTGGTCATTAAGACTGTGAACATTAAAATAACTCATGGCCAGACACCAGTTTGGCCAGTTTCTCTTGTCACTTCTGAAGAAAACTTGCCTGCTGACAAGTTGTTGGGATAAAAACAAATTTTAAATAATCATGTGTTGAGTTTGTATTTATCTATCCTTCATAGGCTAAGCTTGGGAATCATTTAAGGTGTCTTTTTTTGCAATTGCAAAAATCCTTAATTGACTTCCTCTGAGTTTCACAGTTTATACAGTCCCATTAAAAAAATTGACAGACATTTATCAGTGACTGTCAATTCTGAAAAACGATTATTTCTTTCCATTCAATAGAATTCAGTGTAACATCGTCTTGGAATAGATTTCACCCTTTCATGTGTAAACCAATAAAAAACTTTTTGCTGAATGATCCAGGAATATTGAGATTTTCTACAGTGTTTTGGTTGTCCTTTAGCTTATATTATGAAAGTTGTGCTAATGGTGATTGCCAAATGCTGTGCTTCCCTCCTGCTTTAAAGTTTGCCCAAAGGGTCTCATTAAAGATAATCCTTTCATAATGCACTGTATCAGCTCAATGTACACCATGCTAATTGATCAATTTGTATCACCAGCTTTTTCAGCGTTGCAACATATGTATTGTTACACTGGCAGGCAGACTCTCACTTATGCAAGAAACCAAGAAAACTGAAGTTTGTCATTGTTTGTGCTAAGTTTTAACCCTGGATTTACACTGTATTAGTCAGGAAGCCAGATGCTCAGATGTACTCCCTTCCAACTCATGGACCAGAGATGGGCCCTATATCAACTATTCATTTGCCTATTGTATTTTCAACATACAGCATGCTTTGAGAGTAGCTTTAACTCTTCATTTGAAGAATGCATCCCTTTATTTGAAAAGTGCTGATTCACAGAGCTACAAATTCTATGGGTAGCCAAAATAATTGCCTACAGTTGTCCAGCGATCAAATGAAAAATACTCTCGGGAAAGATTATACAACTATATAAATTACTGAAGACAGCAAAAGCCAAACACTTTTAGCCAAGTATTGACCTCAATTCTTGATGAGAATGGTCTGGCTTCTGATTATATGACAAGAAGAGTTTTTCCAAATGGAAGTATAGGAACAAGTCTAAGGTCTTTACTGAAACTGGGGTGTGTTTAACTTGCATACTCTCTCTAGAATAGTTTTTCAGAAATTATATTGTTCTTCAAAAAAGATGGAATTAGAATATTTTATATCCAAACTAATTTAGGTCATAAACTAGACTGCATATCAAAGCATCTGGTTAAATAGTTGGTTTTTCAGAAACATGAGTTCAGAAAGAACTGGCCTCTACTACTCAGCTGCCTTCAATACCGTGGACCACCCTCTTTTCTTGGAAACATTATCCAACCTCGACTTCACTAACACTCTCCTCTTCTGGTTCTCCTCCAATCCCTGTGGCCACTCATTCTCTATTTTGCGGCTCCTCTTCTGCCTCTCTCACCCTTATTCTGGGTGTTCCTCAAAGTTCAGTTCTGGATCCCTTTCTATTCATCTACACTCACTCCCCTGGATAACTCATTTGCTCCCATTGCTTCAACTACCGCCACTAGGCAGACAATTTACAAATCTTTATCTCCAGCCCTGATCTCTCTCCCTCTCTGCAGGCTCACATTTCCTCCTGCCTTCAAGACATCTCTACTTGGCTGTCTTGCCAACATCTCCAATTTAGCATGCCCAAAACGGAACTTATCTTTCCACCCAAACCCTATCCCTCCCGCCCCCGGCCTGATTTTCCCACTACAGGCCCTTTTTCCTTCCTGTTTCACAAGCCCATAACCTTGGAATCATCCTTGCCTTGTGCCTCTCATTCAACCCACCTATTCAATCTGTCACTAAATTCTGTGGGTTCAATCCTCACAACATCGCCAAAATCCACCCTTTTCTCTCCATCCAAACTGCTAACCTGTTAATTCAAGCACTTATCCTATCCTGCCGTGATTACTGTATAAGCCTCCTTGCTGACCTCCCTGCCTCCTGTTTCTGCCCACTCCAGTCCATACTTCACTTTCCTGCCTGGATCATTCTTCGACAAAAATGCTCAGGACATGTTTCCCCACTCCTCAAGAAACTTCAGTGGTTGCCCATCCACCTCCACCTCAAACAGAAACTCCTCACTGTTGACTTTAAAGTACTCAATCACCTTGCCCCCTCCTACCTCACCTCACTGCTCTCCTACTACAACGCAGCCCTCACACAGCCCACCACAGGGAAGCAGCATGGCTTAGTGGAAAGAGCACGGACTTGGGAGTCAGAGGACGTGGGTTCTAATTCCGGCTCTGCCATCTGTCTGATGTGTGACCTTGGGCAAGTCACTTAACTTCTTTATGCCTCAGTTACATCATCTGTAAAATGGAGATTGAGACCGTGAGTCCCACGTGGGACAAGCTGATTACCTTGTATCTACCCCAGTGCTTGGAACAAAGTAAACACTAAACAAATACCATTATAATAATTATTATTGCACTTTACCCCTTTAATCCCTAACTACTCCCACTACCTCGATCTAGTCTATCTCACCACTGACGTCTCATCCATGTCCTTCATCTGGTCTGGAATGCCCTCCCTCTTCATATCTGACAGATGATCACTCTCCACCTTCAAAGTCTTATTGAAGGCTCATCTCCTCCAAGGAGCTTTCCCTGACCAAGCCCTTATTTCCAGCAAATCTTGGAATGTTGCCTAAAAAGTGTACTGATTCAGCTATCATTGATCCACCTACCACTTCTCCCCACTGTATTCATATATCTCTCATAAAACATATATTCTTCTTCCTGCTTGTTTTTCAATTCACTATCTTTTCTCAGTTGCTTCTCTTTTAATCTCTTTCCTCCCATATTTGCTGTTCCCTTGGGCTTCTCTTTTTCAGGCCTTCTTTGTGCATCTGAATCCTCAGCAAAGTTATCAGAACTGCAGGGAATAGAGAATAAATGTAGTCTGTGCAACTCAAACCACCCCATTATATTGCCTTCTGTTTTTTGCAGATTTGTTTGGTGGTGTGCCTATCAACTGAGGTAATGACTTTGACATTGAAGGACAACTATTACTTCTCTTTAACATGGAAATGTTGAGCAGGATAATTATTAAGGTTTGCATTACTGCAAAGAGATCCAATTGGAGGAAACAAGAACTGCTCCAGAGAATTTACTGAGCACTGAAGCTCAGCTAAGTTCTTATTAATGATTTAGGAAAGTATGTTCTCTTCCCTGCATTTTTCACCTTCAAGGAATGGTTAATATCTTTCTCACAGTAGAACACAAAAAAATGGACAAAAAAGGTTCATTCCTTAGTCTGTAAACAGGGCAAGAAATGAGCGTAATGAAAAGAGCCATGGATATGAGAGAGAGGTAACTTTGTATCGATCAATAGATCAATCGTTCAATAGTATGGTTTGAACATTCTGTGCAGGACACTGTCTTAAGCCCTTGGGAGAATATAGAATATAGTAGACATGATTCCTGCCTTCAAGGAGCTACCAATCTAGTTGAGGAGATAGACTCCAAAATATACAGGTACAGGAAAGAACCAAGTGTAAAGTACTTCATAGGCAAGGGGGTGGGTTAGTAGGTAAGTGCTTCAGTGCATAGGTAATGCAGTAGGGGACAATTAGGTGGGAGCGGGGATGAGAGATTAGTCAGGGAAGCTTCTTGGAAGAGATATGATTTTAGTAGGACTCGGAAAACGGACAGAGTAGTGGTCTGTCAGCTATGCTCTGTGTGCCTCACTGTGCCTCATTCTTGTCTCTCCCGCAGTCGACCCCTGGCCCAGGTCCACCTCTGGCCTGGAATGTCCTTCCTCCACACGTCTGCCAAACTAGCTCTCTTCCTCCCTTCAAAGCCCTACTGAGAGCTCACCTCCTCCAGGAGGCCATCCCAGACTGAGCACCCCTTTTCCTCTCCTCCTCCTCCTCCCCTCACCATTGCCCCCCAGCTCTGCCCTACTCCCTTCCCCTCCCCACAGCACTTGTGTATATTTGTACATATTTATTAATCTATTTACTTTATTAATGATGTGCATATAGTTATAATTCCATTTATTCTGATGGTATTGTCACCTATCTACTGGTTTTGTTTTGTTGTCTGTCTCCCCCTTCTAGACTGTGAGCCCCTTGTTGGGTAGAGACTGTCTCTATATGTTGCCAATTTGTACTTCCCAAGGGCTTAGTACAGGGCCCCGCACACAGTAAGTGTTCAGTAAATACGATTGAATGAATGAATGAATGCTCTTTGACCGAAGGTAAATCCCTTAACCTCGCTGTGCTTCAGTTTCCTCATCTATGAAATAGAATAATACTTGCCTCTCCCTACCTCACAGGGTGTTGTGAGAACAAAAAAGGAGAGAATATAATAGTGCTTTGGAAAAATGAAGAGCTATATAGTAACTATCAATCAACTGATGTACTTCCCAAGCTCTTAGTACAGTGCTCTGCACACAGTAAGTGCTCAATAAATACAATTGATGATGATGATGATGATTGAGCACTTACAGTAATAATGATGATGGCATTTGTGCCATCTATGAGCGAAGCACTGTTCTAAGCACTGGGGGGGATACAAGGTGATCAGGTTGTTCCACAGGGGGCTCACAGTCTTAATTCTCATTTTACAGATGAGGTAACTGAGGCACAGAGAAGTTAAGTGACTTGCCCAAAGTCACACAGCTAGGTGGCAGAGCTGGGATAAGAACCCAGGACAACCCAGGACCTCTGACTCCAAAGCTCGTGCTCTTTCCACTGAGCCACACTGCTTCCCCTAAGAGTACTGTACTCTTGTGCTAAGGAGAATACAGTACAAAAGAGTTGATAGAATAATTCCTGCCATAAGGATCTTATAATCTAGAGGGGAGGGCAGACATTGTAATAATTAAAGATAAGGAAAATGGAAGAGTTTAATTGGGGCATGTACAGAAGTGCTGTGGGACCTGGGGTGAGGTAAATATCAAGTCCTTAAAGGGTATGAATCCAAATGCAGAGGTAACACAAGAAAGGAAACAAATAGGTGGGGAAATGAGGGGTTAATGAGGGGAAAGCTTCCTGAAGGAGATGTGATTTTCGGAAGGCTTTTAAGATGAGGAAGGTGGGGTCTCTTAGGTCTGAAGGGGGAGAGGGTTTCCATCCAGGAGAATGTGGGCAAGGGTTAGCAGTGAGACAAACAAGATTAACATTCATTGACCAGGTTGGTGTTGCTGAGATGACCAGTGTGTGGATGGGTTGTAGTGGAAGAACAGCAAGTTTAGGTAGGAAGAGGAGAACTGAATGCCTTAAAGCAATTAAAGGGAGTTTCTGTTGGATGTTGAAAAAACCTCTGGAGGTTCTTAAGAAGTTAGAGATGTCTGAGTATTTTTTCAGGATGAAAGCTACTAAAAGCTCACCTTCTCCAGGAGGCCTTCCCGAAATGAGCCCCCTTTTCCTCTGCTCCTCCTCCCCTCCCCATCACCCCTACTCCCTCCCTCTGCTCTAACCCCCTCCCTGCCCCACAGCACTCATGTATATATGATGTACAAATTTATTATTCTATTAATTTTATCAATGATATGTATATACCTATAATTCTATTTATTTATATTGATGTCTGTCTACTTGTTTTGTTTTGTAAGAAACAGCATGGCTTAGTGGAAAGAGTACTGGCTTGGGAGTCATTCATTCATTCATTCAATCATACTTATTGAGCACTTACTGTGTGCAGAGCACTGTACTAAGCGCTTGGGAAGTACAAGTTGGCAACATATAGAGACGGTTCATACCCAACAGTGGGCTCACAGTCTAGAAGGGGGAGACAGAGAACAAAACAAAACATATTAACAAAATAAAATAGAATAAATATGTACAAATAAAATAGAGTAATAAATATGTACAAATATATATACATACATACAGGTGCTGTGGGGAGGGGAAGGAGGTAAGGCGGGGGGGATGGGCAGGGGGAGGAGGGGGAGAGGAAGGAGGGGGCTCAGTCTGGGAAGGCCTCCTGGAGGAGGTGAGCTCTCAGTAGGGCTTTGAAGGGAGGAAGAGAGTTTCCACCGCCCTCACCCCTCCCAGGACTCCACCTGAGGGAGGGAAGGGAGAGAGGCCGGGCCTTGAAGGCAGCTGAGAGGTCCAGGGTGATTAGGCTGGAGTAGAAGCCATTGGGTTTGCCAAGAAGGAGATCATTATTGACCTTAGAGAGGGTGGATTCTGTGGAGTGAATGGGACTGAAGCCAGATTGGCCACTCCAGTCCCTACTTGACTCTGCTGTCCAGATCATTTTTCTACAAAAACATTCAGGAGATATCACTCTGCTCTTTAAAAAACTCAAGTCATTGCCCAGTCACCTCAAGGTCAAACAAAAACTCTTCACCATTGTCTTAAAAGCGCTCCACCACCTTGTTCCCTCCTACCTCACCTCGTTTCATTCCTTCTACAACCTAGCCCACACAGTTCACTCCTCTAGGCTAACTTTCTCACTTTGTCTCTATCTTGTCTGTCTCGCTGCCAATCCCTAGCCCACATCCTGCCTCTGGCCTGGAATGCCCTCTCTTTTTAAATCCGATGGACAATTGCTCTCCCCTGCTTCAAAGCCTCACTGAAGGCACATCTCCTCTAAGAGACCTTCCAAGACCAAGTCCCACTTTTCCTCATCTCCCAAACCCTTCTGCATATCCCTGACTTCCTCTCTTTGCTCTTCCCCGCCCCACCCCACAGCACTTATGTACTTGTCCATAATTTTATGTTATTTATTTGTACTGATGTCTGTTTCTCCACCTTTAGACTGTAAGCTTGTTGTGGGCAGGGAATGTGACTGTTCATTGTTGTATTCTTCCAAGCGCTTACTACAGTGCTCTGCATAAAGTAAGCACTCAATAAATATGACAATGAATGAATGAAACAATTGGAGGAGAGGAACTTGAGTCAGCTGGTGTAGACAACTCACTCAAGGAGTTTGAAGAGAATAGTAATAATAATAAGGGCATTTGTTAAGTGCTTATTATGTGCAAATCACTGTTCTAAGCTCTGGGGAGGATACAAGGTGAATGGTAGGAGGGAGATGGGGTGACGACTAGAGGGAGCGATGGGGACAAGGGAGGTTTTTCTTATGGTAGGGGATACAGTGGGGAAAGTAGTGGGAAAGAAGCCACTGGAAAGTGAACAATTGAAGACGGCAGATGGAAGAAGGCAGGGGACAAATGTTTTAATAAGACGTGAAGGAACAAGGTCATATGCACAGGTGGAGGGGTTGGATTTTGAAAGAAGGCAGGAGACCTCCTCTAGAGATACTGCTGGGAAAGATGGGAGAGTTGAAGAAGGGACACCAGGGAAAAGGGACCGGGTTTGTTGGGCAGAGGAGATTTTCAGGAGATCATGCCTCGGGAAGGAACCAGAAGAGGAGCCAGCAAAAGACATCTAGAAGGACTGATCAGAGAACTAGGAGGAGGACAGGAGAGTATCATTAAAGGCAAAGTTAGATAGTGTTTCCAGGGGAATGGGTGTTCCATGGTGTTGAATGCAGCTGAGAAATCAAGAAGGAGTTAAAGTCTTTGGATGTGGCAATAAAGAGGCCAATGGTGATTTTAAAGAGTCATTGGAGAATGAACAGTTGAAGATGGCATTCAGGGA
This sequence comes from Tachyglossus aculeatus, assembly GCF_015852505.1. Classification (NCBI taxonomy): domain Eukaryota; kingdom Metazoa; phylum Chordata; class Mammalia; order Monotremata; family Tachyglossidae; genus Tachyglossus; species Tachyglossus aculeatus. The sequence continues at coordinate 71,314,217 of NC_052069.1, read as the reverse complement.
GGGAAAAAATAGAGGGCAAGTATTTTAACAAGATGGGAAGGAATGGGGTTAGAGGTGCATTCATATATTCATTCATTCAATTGTATTTATGGAGCATTGTATTTATGGAGCACTTACTGTGTGCAGATCACTATATTAAGCACTTGTGAAAGTACAGTATAACAATAAAGAGTCACATGCCCTACCCACAGTCTAGAGCTTACAGTCTAGATGGGGGAGACAGACATCAATACAAATACATAATATTACAGATATGTACATAAGTACTGCAGGGATGGGAGAGAGGAAGAACAAAGGGAGCTAGTCAGGGTGACGCAGAAGCGAGTGGAAGTGGGAGATGAAGAAAAGTGGCGCTTAGTCTGGGAAGGCCTCTTGGAGGAGATGTGGTTTCGATAAGGCTTTGAAGAGGGAGAGTGATTGTCTCTCGGATTTGAGGAGTGAGGGCATTTCAGGCCAGAGGCAAGATGTGAGCAAGAGGTAGGCAGAGAGACAGGTGAAATCGAGGCCAATGAGAAGATGAGCGCTAGAGAAGCGTGTGAGAAGTGTGCAGGCTGGGTTGTAGAAGGAGAGAAGCGAGGTGAGGTAGGTGGGGGGAGGTGGGTGGAGTGCTTTAAATAATAATGATAATGATGGTATCTGTTAAGCGCTTACTATGTGCAAAGCACTGTTCTAAGTGCTGTGGAGGTTACAAGGTGATCAAGTTGTCCCACTGGGGGCTCACAGTTTTAATCCCCTTTTTACAGATGAGGGAACTCAGGCACCGAGAAGTTAAGTCACTTGCCCAAAGTCACACAGCTGACAGCTGGCAGAGCCGGGATTTGAACCCATGACCTCTGTATCCAAAGCCTGGGTTCTTTCCACTGAGCCACGCTGTTTCTCATAAGCCAACAGTGAGGAATTTTTGTTTGATCTGGAGGTGGATGGACAACGATTGGAGTTTTTTGAGGAACAGGGTGACATGTCCTGAATGTTTTTGTAGAAAAATGATCTGGGCAACAAAGTATGGACTCGAGTCAGGTGATGCAGGAGGCTGGGAGGTCAGCAAGGAGGATGATGCAGTAATCCAGGAAGGATAGGATGAGCAGCATGACACAGTGGAAGGAGCATGGTCCTGGGAGTCAAAAGGTCATGGGTTCTAATCCCGGCTCCACCACTTGTCTGCTGTGTAGCCTCAGGCAAATCACTTCACTTCCCTGTGCCTCAGTGATCTCTTCTGTAAAATGGAGATTAAGACTGTGAGCCCCATGTGGGACATGGAATATGTCCAACCTGATTTACTTGTATCCACCCTAGTACTTAGTACAGTGCCTGACACATAGTAAGTGCCTGACACATAGTAAGTACTTAACAAATACAATAATAATGATAATAATAATGTGGTAGCAGTTTGGATGGTGAGGAAAGGGCTGATTTTAAGGATGCTGTGAAGGTGGGACCAACAGGATTTAGTATTGGACTGAATATGTGAGTTGAATGAGAGAAAGGAGCCAAGGAAATGTCAAGGTTATGGGCTTGTGAGACAGGAAGGATGGTGGTGCCATCTAGACTGAGGGAAAAGTCAAGGGGAGGACAGGGTTTGGGTGGGAAGATAAGGAGCTCTGTTTCAGACATGCTAAGTTTGAGGTGATGAGAGGACATCCAGGTAGAGATGTGTTGAAGTCAGAAGGAGATGCAAGACTGGAGAGAAAGAGAGAGAGATCAAAGCTATATCATCTGCATAGAGGTGGTAGTTGAAGCCATGGGATCGAATGAGTTCTACAAGGGAGTGGGTATAGATGGAGAATAGAAGGGGACCCCCACAGTTAGATGGTGGGAGGCCGAAGAGGAGCCTGTGAAGGAGACTGGGAAAGACTGGCCAGAGAGATAAGAGGAGAACCAGGAGAGGATAGAGTCAGTGAAGCCAAAGTTGGATTTAGAAAGAAGGCAGGTGATCTCTTGAGGAGTGGGAAAGAACTGAGAGTCAAAGAGGGGGCAGTAGAAGGTTGCGACTGGAAAGGCGTAGGGGAAATTTTAGGGAGAACACACCTAGATGGGTTTCAGAATGATTAATTAGATAATTTGCAAAGTCAATGGGGCAAGAGATGGGGAGGCCAGGAGACAGGGATTTGAGGAGGAAGTTACACACTGCAACAGTAGGCAGTGGTCAATGGAGTCAATAAAGACAGAAAAATGTTGTTTCTTGGAAGAGAGGGCAGAGTTAAATCAATCAATCAATCAATCGTATTTATTGAGCGCTTACTATGTGCAGAGCACTGTACTAAGCGCTTGGGAAGTACAAATTGGCATCACATAGAGACAGTCCCTACCCAACAGTGGGCTCACAGTCTAAAAGGGGGAGACAGAGAACAGAACCAAACATACCAACAAAATAAAATAAGTAGGATAGAAATGTACAAGTAAAATAAATAAATAAATAAATAAATAGAGTAATAAATATGTACAACCATATATACATATATACAGGTGCTGTGGGGAAGGGAAGGAGGTAAGACGGGGGGATGGAGAGGGGGACGAGGGGAGAGGAAAGAAGGGGCTCAGTCTGGGAAGGCCTCCTGGAGGAGGTGAGCTCTCAGCAGGGCCTTGAAGGGAGGAAGAGAGCTAGCTTGGCGGATGGGCAGAGGGAGGGCATTCCAGGCCCGGGGGATGACGTGGGCCGGGGGTCGATGGCGGGACAGGCGAGAGCGAGGTACAGTGAGGAGATTAGTGGTGGAGGAGCGGAGGGTGCGGGCTGGGCAGTAGAAGGAGAGAAGGGAGGTGAGGTAGGAGGGGGCGAGGTGATGGAGAGCCTTGAAGCCCAGGGTGAGGAGTTTCTGCTTGATGCGCAGATTGATCGGTAGCCATTGGAGGTTTTTGAGGAGGGGAGTAATATGTCCAGAGCGTTTCTGGACAAAGATAATCCGGGCAGCAGCATGAAGTATGGATTGAAGTGGAGAGAGACACGAGGATGGGAGATCAGAGAGAAGGCTAGTGCAGTAGTCCAGACGGGATAGGATGAGAGCTTGAATGAGCAGGGTAGCAGTTTGGATGGAGAGGAAAGGGCGGATCTTGGCAATGTTGCGGAGCTGAGACCGGCAGGTTTTGGTGACGGCTTGGATGTGAGGGGTGAATGAGAGAGCGGAGTCGAGGATGACACCGAGGTTGCGGGCTTGTGAGACGGGAAGGATGGTAGTGCCGTCAACAGAGATGGGAAAGTTAGGGAGAGGACAAGGTTTGGGAGGGAAGACAAGGAGCTCAGTCTTCGACATGTTGAGCTTTAGGTGGCGGGCGGACATCCAGATGGAGATGTCCTGAAGGCAGGAGGAGATGCGAGCCTGGAGGGAGGGGGAGAGAGCAGGGGCAGAGATGTAGATCTGGGTGTCATCAGCGTAGAGATGATAGTTGAAGCCGTGGGAGCGAATGAGGTCACCAAGGGAGTGAGTGTAGATTGAGAACAGAAGGGGACCAAGCACTGAACCTTGGGGAACCCCCACAGTAAGAGGATGGGAGGGGGAGGAGGAGCCTGCAAAAGAGACTGAGAAAGAACGACCGGAGAGATAAGAGGAGAACCAGGAGAGGACGGAGTCAGTGAAGCCAAGGTCAGAGTTAAAGCAGATGAGGATGGGTTTGACGTGAACGAGGTCATCAGGATGACTGGATTTCCACCAGCAGAGCTCAGTGGCATGAGCAGTAAAGTGGAGGAAGCAAAATGTGGAGATGATCCCAGGCTCTGGGTTGTTGGCATGAGATTGATGAAGGAGAGGGAGGAAGTTGAGTTCACTGGAGAAGGTGGAGTTGTGGATGGGGTTTTGTGCTGCAGGAGAAGGTAGGTTGGGTACAGAAAATGAAAGGGGCATGATAGTTTTGGATACCTGTAAAGGGTCAGTCAATCAATCACATTTATTGAGTGCTTACTGTATGCAGAACACTGTACTAAGCACTTGGGAGAGTACAATATAAAAGAGTTCATAGACAAGTTCCCTGTCCACAGTGAGCTTACAGAATGGGCAGAGAGGTTAGAGGTTACTATGGGAGAACAGAACAGTTTTTTAGAGTGTGGGTATTTAGGAGAGAAGGCAAGTGAGGAAGTTGTCACAAGAGAGAGAAATTTCGGAGCTGGTGAGGTAGGGGATTATTTTACAGTAACAAAAGATGATGAGATCAAGAATGTGTCTAAATTTGAGTGCGTGAGGCCGAGTGGAGCAGGAAATCAGAGGAGTTAAGGAGTGAGTTAAAATAGGCAGAGAGAAGGTAACTGGGAATGTCTACATGAATAGTGAAGTCCCCAAATATCAGTATAAGGCTAGAGAAGGAGAGAATGAATGTGAGAAAGAGATCAAAATGGTCTAGAAAGTTGGAGGTGGGATCTGGAAAGAGGCAGATAATTGCAACTAGTTATGTGACCCCATCAAGTGAAGTCCTACTAAAATTTCATCTTCTCCAGGAAGCCTTCCCAGATTAACTTTTTATTCTCCCATTCCTCCACGCTATTGACTCATCTACTTTCAAGATCAAGAATCAGCATAGCCTAGTGGATAGAGTTGGCAGACACTATCCCTGTCTACATGGACCTTAAAACCCATAATGCATATCATAAGAACTGAGGAACTTCATAAAACGGTGCCCTAATTTAGAAACTCTTATCGTTTGGGTTGTTTTCTCTCTTTTCCCCTATGTGATAGTAAAAATTGAGCACAGTGAGTTTTCATAGGGAGTCAGCTAGCCTTGGAACCAGGTCTTCTCCAGACATGGGAAGGAGCCAGGCCTAGAATAAAGTTTGTTGCTAATGGAAAATCATCAAAAAGCAAAAGACGGCAGGAAGAGATTCTATGCAAAGAGACAGCATTATGGAACATTTTCAAGAAAAAAATTCCAACTCTACAATTTTGTACTGCCATAACAGTGAAAATTATAAAATCCTTTCCTGTTCAAATTATTTTCTATAGTGATTTTCAAAAGTACATCTGAAAAACACTTAACCATGAAATAAAATGAGGGGGCACTTCAAGAAAATGAAGCTGGGATTTAGAAACATAACGTAGCTAAATGATGAAGAACTGAGAAAATTGCTGTTTCTTATATTATTCGTCAGTTTTTCATTTTTCCTTCTGTCTTGGAAAATCTAACTGAACATAAAAAAATTCTCAATGCATAAATTACACAGAAATTCTAAAATAAAGTTAATGAGATCTGTCCTATTTTTCTTAACAAAATAAACTCGATAATTGTTTTTAATTCAAAAGTTTTGTTTTTCATGCAATCTGCTCTTCCTTAAAAACGTCTTTACATGCTTGTCGACTTACATGTACATCTCACTACTTAAGGAAATGTTTCCAATAAGCATACTGAGAGCAAAGAACAAAGATACTGGATAAAAGAGATTGTATTGCCTTAAAGATTTTTCTACAGACAAAATAAAATCTATGGCTTTCAAGTTGTATATCCAATATTAGAGGTCAGAAGTGAAACCTCAATTCAGTCTGTCATCTCAGGTTAAAAGATAAAACTCGTGAAGATGCAAGTTCCTCTTTTCTATTCAAAAAATGTAGACGAATCAATGAGTTGGAATTTATTACTTTTATTATTCACAGTGGTTTGCTTTTACTAAATGTTTATTTCTTGGCAACAATAAATCATGTGTTTAGCATATTTCTCCCTATTCCCCACTACCCTGCCATCTACTGCTTGGAATATAATTGAAAGCATCAGGGTAAACTCCCTAAAATCTTTCCTGCACCTCTCAAGTCTCATCCTCCTCCTGCCCTTTCACTGAGTTCTTCCCAGTAGTATCACAAGAGGAGATCACAAGTCTTTTCATGATCTACCCCCTCTACCTGCACTCCCTACCATGCCCCTTTGCACATTATTAAAACACTTGCCCCCACCTTTTTCCTTAGCTGAAAGCTGTCTTTAATCCCTTACTTGTTCCATGGTTTTGAACCTGCTAATGAATCCCCTATCCTAAAAATGAAACAAAACAATCACTAGAAAACCTTCCCTTGACATAACTACACCCTCCAGTTATGGCCTGGAGGCCTCCTACCACTCCTTTCCAAACTCCTCAAATGAGTTCTCTATACCCACTGCCTCCTCTTTCTCTCTTCCAATTCACTCCTTGGCCACCTGTGATACTACAATCTGACTTTCATCCTTTCCACTCCATGTAAACTGCCCTCACTGAGATCACCGATAATCTCTTTCTTGACAAATTCAACAGCCTCAGGTCCATTGTAATCCTAATCACCTGCTTTCAGCCCCGTGGATCACTCCTTTCTCCTGGAAACATGATCTAACTTTGCTTTTGCTGACGCTGTCGTCTCCTGGATTTCTTTCCATCTCTCTGGAAACTAAGCTCCCTTTTAGTTTCAGTCTTCTCCTCTGCCTCACATTTCCTAACTGTGAGAGTCTCAGAAGACTCAATCTGGGTCCTCTTCTGTTTTCCATCCACTTCCTTGGGGGACCCATGTCTTCATCTATCATCTCTACATCCATGACTCACGCTCTAGTATACCTCTCCAACCCCAACCTCTCTCTGGAATATTCTGCAGTCTAGCATTTCCTCTTGCCATCAGGATATCTCTACTTGGATGTCCATATCTCTACTTGGATGTCCTACTGACTCCTCAAACAAAACATAAGAAAACTCCTCAACTTCCCTCCAGACTGTAAGATTGATGTGGGTAGGGAATATACTATCAGCTCTGTTAAATATTCCTCTCTCAGACTCCTATTACAGTGATATGCATGCAGTAAGCTCAATAAATTGATTCAAACTTGCATCTTCTCTCCCACTGACTTTCCCATCACTATAGACAACACCACTATCCTCCCCAACTCATAGGCCTTTAACCTTGGCATTTTCCTTGACTCAGTTCTTTCCCTCAACCCGTATAGTCAATCAATCAGTGGTATTTATTGAGCACTTGCTGTGTACATAGCACTGTAAGCATTTGGAAGGGTATAATACAACAGAGTTGGTAGCCATGTTCACTTCCCACAATGAATTTACAGTCTAGAAACTTCAGTCTGTCACTAAATCCTGTCGGCTTTCCTTTCACAACTTCTCCAAAATCCACCCCTTCATTTTCATCCAAACTGCTTCCACTCTGGTCCAAGCATTTATCATAATCCATCAACATCTTAAACTGAACGTATCTAAAATAAACTTCTCTTCTTCTCCCCTAAATCCATCCTTCCTCTTTACTTTCTACCTCCATCATTAATGACAACACCCATCCTGTACCAAGAACTCAAAATCTTGATGCTATCATCAACTCCTCAGTCATTCACCAATAACATTTAATCAACTGTTAAATTTCTGATAATTTTCTTGAACACCTATCATATCCTTGTTTTTCTTTCAGCTCCCAATATACTAAATACTTTTCTGTCTGTGTCCCCTTTTATAATGTAAACCCCAAGGTAGCAGAGAACATGTGATCTGAACAGAGCTCTGCACTGCTCTCAGATCCCTAAAATGGTTTAATAGGCTGTGAGTGAGTCTACGATAGGCACAGTAGCTTGAGACAGGTGGACAGGCTTGAAAACATAGTGGTTTTGGTTTTAAGGAGGTTTTTTTGAAGAGACATAGAACATTCCAGAAGCTCACAACTTCAAGGTCATTTTTAATTGTCTTTCACTTACAACAGTAACTCTTTTTCTAAATCCAGCTTATTCTTCTTCTACAATATTTTACAATTCATATTCTTCTCCAAATTTAAAGCTACCACTTTGTTTCAGCACTTAGAACAGTGCTTGGCACAGAGTAAGCACTTAACAAAAACCATCATTATTATTTCAAGCCATCATCATCTCCCTAGTCACCTTACTTCCTAAGTCCTTATTGGTCTTGCTATCTCAATTCTATCAATTTACTAGTCCATTTGCTTGAATCATTTCCCTGATCCGTGCTCTGAATACCATTCAAAAATACACAGCTGAACCCCTAATTACCATCCAAGTTAATCATTCCACCAATCAATGGTATTTATTGAGAGTTTACTGTGTGCAGAAGACTGTACTAAGCACTTGGAAGAATAAAATATACTAGATTTAGTTGGCAGGTTCCCTTCCCACACAAAACTCACAGTCTAGACGGGGAGAGGAGTGGTTTGGGACTGAGCTTAAGGTGAATATCAAGTGCTTGAATGGTATACAGATACAAGTGCACAGGTGACACAGAAGGAGAGGGGATATGGGACAGGAGGGCTAAATCTGAGAAGGCTTCTAGGAAGAGGAGAGTGGTGTTCTGTCATGTGTGAAGAGAGGGGAGTTCCAGACCACAGGGGGGAATGTAGCTGGCATGTTGGTCACTGTTTGCTAGAACCAGGAGTTAATGATATGATATTGTTATATGTTAGATAATCTTTAAGTCAAACACATCTGGGGTGGTTTTCAAAGTGGGTAATAAAAAATAAAAACCTAGAGGAAATGATAATATATTAAAATTAAAGACAGAAATGTATTTTCAAATGGTCACACAGAATCTTTCCACAAAAAATGCACAGTCATTCAATTGATACTGAGCACCTTGTATGTGAATGGCTCTGTACAAAGCATGTAGAGGGATAGCTGGGACTCTCCCTTGACCCCATGGCTCCCTCCAGTTATCTCCCTATTTTCCTCCTACCATTCTTCCGCAAACTCCTTGAATGAGTTGTCTACACCCACTGCCTCAAAAACCCTCTCCTCCAGTTTTCTCCTTGACCCCCTCCAATCTGACATCCATCCCCTTCACTCCACAGAAACAGCCCTCTCAAAGGTCACCAATCAACTCCTTCTTGCCAAATCCAGTGGACTCTACTCCATTCTAATCCTCCTTGACTTCTCAGCTGCCTTTGACACTGTGGACCACCCCTTCTCCTGGAAACATTATCCAACTTTGGCTTCACTGACATCGTCCTCTCCTGGTTCTCCACTTATCTCTATGGTCATTCATTCTCATTCTCTTTCATGGGCTCCCCCTCCCCCTCCCATCCCATCCCCTTACTGTGGGGGCTCCCCAAGGTTCAGTTCTTGGTCCCCTTCTGTTCTCGATCTACACTCAGTCCCTTGGTGACCTCATTCACTCCCATG